>NC_067492.1:9775846-10102096 GCF_947179515.1 Apodemus sylvaticus
TGCATACTCTTAGAATCCCTGATGACACCCAGGTACACATCAAGAGCGCTTAGGGATGCCCAGCCTTGCCCAAAACATCAAAAGACAGAGGCAGAAAAGAAAAGGGGGGGGGAGGAAACCATCAGCATCAACAAATAACACTTCCAACTCCTGCTAACCACACATTACAAACGTGTAAGGGCACACTTAGCATTAGCAAAGGATTACGGTACACCGCTAACCCACGAGGCGGCAGAGAAACACGGATTGTTTTGGGTCCTGTGGTTCACAGCCCTAACACCAGAATTCTTACATCAACACCAACACGGATGCATACAATAACCTCTGTAAACAAATGCGTAGATCTCTAAGAACCACACCATCAAGTGTTTTGACCGTGGCATTTCTTGGGAGAAAATAAAATTTGAAATATTACAAAACATCTTCTGTTGTTACAAATTTAACCTGGCCTCTCCTCCCCCCGCTTGGCACGAAAAGACCATATTTGAAGGGTTTGTTCTCCATGGACAAGCATGGAGTTCTGCGTGTCCTGTGAGTTTCCACTCTCAGACGTTAGAGAGCTGGCGGGGGTGGGTCACCAACCTACTGGCTGGACCCCAACGGCCCCATCAGATTCACAGAAACAACTTTATGGTTTCTGTAAATGTTTTTCTGTTATGGTTGTTCTGTAAGGTTATCCCAGAAGTCCCCTTGAGGTTCAAAGACATTATACAGTTCAGAGTGGGTTTTTGTTTTGTTTTGTTTTTAAGAAAGGGTTTCTCTGTGTAGCTCTGGCTGTACTGCAACTCACTATATAGATCAGACTGGATCAGACTGGTCTCCCTCTCAAAGATCCACCTGCCCCTGCCTCCCAAGTGCTGGGATGAGAGGCATATGCCACCCTGCCTGGCTCAGAGCAGCTTTTTAAAAACCACATTGATGCAGGGGAAAGCCTGCTATAGGAGCCCTACTGAGTCACCTCAGTTTTCACTCTTAAACCTGAGCAGGATTTTGTGTGACTTTTTTTTTTTTGATCCCCATTCCTTTCAATCCCAGCAGCCCTTCTTTAAAGTCCACGCAGCTGTCTGTGTGTGTAAAAGTATTTAAACTCCCTTGAATCGGAGAGAACGAAGTTAACTCCCTGGCTAGATGGCCTTCTAGCTCCATGCCCTTAAAGAGCACAGGCCTCAGTTTCTCGGTCCCAAAATGGGCTGGCCTAACCAAGTGAACTGAGTTCTGTGCCTTGAGCCAGGTGGAGCTGCTTACTTCGAAGCTAGCTTCTTTTCAGAGCAAAAAGAAGACTCTCAGAGTCCAGTGACCCACGGGGTCCCAAGGGTCAGATACAGAGTCCCAGGGGACAGATGTGGGGTCTGATCCCATGTTTCATACCAAATCGCCCAGACTCACCAGGGTCTCCACCTCGTCCCTCTCCAGCGCCTTGTACCGGTGGCTCTGGCCCAAGAAGGCCAGTTTCTGCAGAAACTTGAGGCGTCTCCCCATGGTGAGCTGGTGGCCAGGCCGCTCCACAGCCGGCCGTGGGGCTCGTCGCAGTCCCTGCCCGCGTCCCTGGGGCCCTAACGAGGCCGCGGCTGCTGCGCGCCCAGGCTTCCCGGGCGGCCGGGTTGCCTGGGAGCTGCCTACCTGGTCCCCAGGTGAGCTCCGCCCCTGGGCAGGGCTCAGCAGCTCCGCCCTCTGCACGTCTGGCCCGCCCCGCTGGCGCCAGGACCCCAGACTCCCAGGGTCAGTCGCAGCGGCTCTGGAAGGATCAGGAATCCACTGTGTGGTCTCAGAGCTGCATTCTTGTCCAAACCTGCCAGAGCATAAGAATCACCTGAAAGGGAGAAAGTCCCGAGTCAAAAGCCTTACCTGGGCTAGAGCAGCTCGGGGCCAGTCAATTATCTGGCCTCTCAGAGCCACCGGGCCGCAACCGTCATTGAAATAGAGCAGAAAGCTGTGACCTTACCTACACCTATGTAGATGCGCCCCTGGGAATAGGGAAGCGGGGGGGGGGGGTATCACAGCCACCTGTGGAAGATCTCCGACCTTTATGTTCACCCGTAGAGAGCACACCTCTCTTTCTAATGATCAGAACAGCACCCCAATCCCCCAACCCCCGTCCCAGGAAAACTGGGCGTCCTGAAGGACGCAGCACACTGGTACCCTGGGGCGGGGAGTGGGGTGTCACACACTTTGGGCTGCCCAGTATATGCTATGGAAAACCACAAGGCTTTAGGGTGGACCAGGCTCGCTCCACGGAGCAGAGGTGGCCCTAGAGAAGGCTGGGTTGAAAGCAAACCCCATCCTAGGTTTGCTTTTAACCTCAAGCAGCATATTTGTGTGACTAAACTGCCTGCCCCCTTTGAGCAAATAGTTGCCACCTGCCTCACTGGCTCCCCCAAGCGGTGGCCACTGCAGCCCTAGTCAACCGGGTGGGTCCCTTTAAAGGGCTTCGCCTCTCCCCTGCATCTTTCTCTCTTAAGGAAACCGAAGCATCTCCGTCCTGCCGCCCATCCCCCACGACGATGCCTGCTCCCGCTGCGAGGCCCCTCCCCCCAGCATGAGACTTCACCCCGGCCCCGCCCCCACCACAGCAGTCCAGGCCAGATGTGTGTGACCTTGGGTGACTTTCCCCTCCTCTCTCCCCCTCAGTTTACTTCTCCATGAAATGGAGGTGCCTACGCACCCGAGTCCCCGAGTCGGGTCCCAGAAGAAAACAGCGCCAGAGAGTTGGAGTGAGAGACTGTCTCCAAATGTAGACACGCTGGGAAAAGCGTAATGGACCTGAGAGAGAAATAGGGTGAACTGCCTTCTGTGCGTGGAGGGCCTGCAGGGCAGACACCGAGAGAGGGGAGACTCACTGTGTGCAGGTGGGGGAGCTTCAGGGGAAGAAGTAGCTCTGAGCATAAGCCACTGGTGTCCCCTCCTGGGCTGAGTCTCTAGGAGAAGGGGATGAACACATTCTGTAGATGCAGAAGAGAAACTTCCAGAACAAAGGTCAGGGCCTGCTGTGTTGCTGGTGTGTGCTTGTGTAGTGGGAAGCCTCGGCCTAGCGCTGGCATCTGAGCTCTCTGGAGAGTCTGTGATTCTTGCGGAGAACACGTGGGAACTTGGCTCCGTTCTCTCCTGGGTCTTCTGCCGCTTGCCTCCTGTGACTCTAAAAGGGATGCTCTGGTGGCCAGGAACCTCTCACCTTTCGGGGCATTGCTGATGGGGGCAAGGCAGGTTCTGGCAGCAGCAGCAAAGGGGTGGTTGGCTAACAGCTTCCCTGCACAGCTCAGCTCCTAGATCCTGGAGCCTATCACTACAGCTGCGCCGCCACCCGATGTGTGGAAGCTGGAAATTGTGGGCAGGCATGAGAATGTGCAGGGAACTCTGTGTGGTAGACGTCATGGAACACCCCCCCACCCCAAATGAAGCAGATGGGTGGGCACACTCAGGCTTGGGAGACTAAGGTTTGCATTAATGGAGCCCGCGGACACAGCTCTGCTAGGTTTTTATTTTCTGAACTGTTATCACAGCCCCGCAGGCCACGTTCTCAGGCCATCTCCATGGCACTGTGAGGTGCGTGCGAAGGGTGTTGTTTGTACGCTAACTGCCCGTTTGAGCGTTCTGGTCCTGTGCTTTCTATTGGCGGCCACTTGGTCGGACACGGGGAGAGGGGCTTTGATGGTTCCTTTCCGCCACTTTCCTGTCCCTCTGAGTTTGCTCTTCCCACATTAGTGTGTCCTGCTGGCCTCTCCCCACCTCTCTCATGCTTGATGCTGGCCTTTGGAGGCCAACGCTCCTGTCTTTCATCATTTACCTTGATCTGCAGGATGCAGGGCTCTTGCGCAGATGTCCTCCTCGGCAGTGACACCCGGGGCTTCTGTTTGGTTTCCAGCTCTCTTCTTGTCTTGTCACCTGACATACTGCAGTCACCCCTACAGACTCCAAGGGTTTTTATGTTTTCCTTTGAGAAGTTCTATTTCATTTCTTTCTTCACCTTGGGAGATTCTAGACCCCTCCTTTTAAGGAATGTCTTCAGACAAAACAGCCACCCCACCTGGGAACCCCTGAGGTGTGCAGTTTGGAGATGGCCCTGGCAGCTGAGCCAAGGGCGGGGCCTAACCAGAAGCATGTAGCCTTTCTTGAAATGTCTGCTCTGGACACCTTGAGCTAGAGTGAGGTCACACCGGTCAACTCCCTTCACTCTCTCCCTGAAGCCCTTTCATTCCCTGTGAACTGGCTCCCAAGAATGCATCTAGAAAAGCAGGCTTGACACAGTCTCGAGGCACCTGAAATTTATTTGGTCATAAACTACACTCCGGGGTTTGGCAACTAGAGGTGTCCTCTTCCAAGAGGGCACACAGGTGTATCTCAGAGACATTCTTAAGTTGTAGGAATGAGCTGGAAGTGACTCGTTCTTGTACAAACACTCCCCTGCTTGTGTGTTAGCAGCACACACAAAATAGTACAACCACAGGAGCAGGTGTGGCACATCTGTAACCCCAGCACTCAAGAGGTAGAGGCAGGAGGATTGCTGTGACTTTAAGGCCAGGCTGGGCTATGTAGTGAGGTCCCAGTCCAGCCTAAGCTACAGTGTGAGACCTTGTCTCAAAGCAGCAGTAACAATATACTGTACAGTTGAAGAAAGCTAAGTCATGCTGGGCAGGGGTGGTGCACACCTTTAATCCTAGTACTTGGGAGGCAGAGGCAGGTGGATTTCTGAGTTTGAGGCCAGCCTGGTCTACAGATGAGTTCCAGGACACTCAGGGCTACACAGAGAAATCCTATCTCGAAAAACAAACAAACAAACAAACAAAACTCAGTCACTGGAGGAAAAGGAGTCTCATGATTCAACATGTATGTATGTGCGTGTGTGCGTGCGTGTGTGTGTGCGTGTGTGTGTGTGTGTGTGTGTGTGCACATTTGTGCTCACGGTACTGCACAGGCATGTGTGTGTACTTGTGAGTAGAGGCCGGAGGTCAACCTTGTGTGTCTTCCTCTATTGATCCTCACCTTGGTTTTTGAACGGAGGTCTCTCACTGGTGTGGCCATCGAGCTGTGGGAATTACTCCTCGTTGTCTTCCCAGCGCTGGGAGTCCCAGGGTCTCACCCCCTCGAACTTAGCTCTTCACACTTGCATGAAAAGCGCTTTACAGGCTGAGCCACCTCCCGGCCCCTCAGCAATATTTTTTAAGCCGTGTTCAGGGTCTGGGGGAAGGAACCGGAAACACAGCATACTCTGGCCAGTCCTCTCCTGGTGGTGAGACAGGACCGCTGCGACTTGCTGTGGGGTGCAGTACGAGGCAGTGAGGTAGCAGATGAATAACTAATGGCTGGATGGGAGAAGACATGTCTTCTTCTAACCCCTCCTGGGTCACTCTCCTCACTGTTGTGACAAAGTAAGTGCCTGGCAAAGCAACTCAAGGAAGACTTGTTTGTTTTACATTCAGTCATGGTGGGGAGTCACAGCGGGAGGAGAGAGACACCCCTCACACTGAGCCCAGTCAGGAAGCAGAGGGAGAGAGGCAGATGCTGGTGCTCAGCTGGGTTTTCCTTTTTAGAAAGCACGGGACCCCAGCCCATAGCATGGTATCACCCATATTTAGGCTGGTTGTTCCCTACTTCAATTAACCTAGGTAATTCCCCATAGTCAGGTACAAAACTTTGTTTCCACAGTGACTGTAAACCCTAGCATGTTAACCATCACATCAGTGGGTGGGTCCTTATCTGGAATGAAGATCTTCATAGATGGGCTGTTCCTAAGCTTCCAGGAGTACATTCAGCCTGGGTTGACTGGGGGTCTTTGACATGAGGCTATTCACCGAAGAGTGCTCGCTCAGACACGGGTCTAAGCCAATAGAAAGTCTATTAGCTGGCTGGTGCATACCCATGAGCCTTTCTCAAGGTGAGATTTTTTTTTTTTTTTTTCGAGACAGGGTTTCTCTGTGTAGCCCTGGCTGTCCTGGAACTCACTCTGTGGACCAGGCTGGCCTTGAACTCAGAAATCCGCCTGCCTCTGCTTCCCAAGTGCTGGGATTAAAGGTGTGTGCCACCACTGCCCAGCTCAGGGTGAGACTTTAAGCACAAAAATCATTGTCTGGGTTAGCATACTTCAGTTAGCAAGAACAGTTAGCCAGAAATGCAATCACAGAAAGCCCAAAACAGGAAGTTAGTGCATGTAGAGACTTTCCCAGAACTATGGACATTGATGGATTAGGCCTTTGTTTTAGTTTTGGCAGGTGCCCTCTAGGTTCTGAATGGTATTCCATCACGACGCCAGCTGTGCTACGATCTCAGGTCCCTGTAACAGTGCTGACTCCAGCACTGGTGACGTCATCAGAGTGACAGCATTGGAGATAGGCGGGTGAGGAAGGCTCAGAAGCTGAAGAGCCACCAATGAGGACCACCCAACCCTGGAAGGAGCTAGAAGGCCCCTGCTCCAGATCCTGCAGAGGGAGTGTGGCCCTGCCAGTCCCAGACTTCAGTCTGTGACTTCTGGATCTGAGAGAACTAATACTTGGGATTTGGAGCCCTGAGGGTAGGTGCTATTCACTGTTACAGCCCAGCGCTGGGGACAAGCAGCAATGCCGTGAAGACAATAGTGTATTAAAAGAGGTAATGCAGCTCAGAAAAACAAATTGTGTGTTCCCGCTCACACACAGAGCTTAGCATCTAACTGTGAGTGTTTGTGGGTGAGAGTTAAGGCCAGGAACTGAAAGAGGTTCATGAGGAGGCAGCAGGGGGTGGGAAGGGGTGGAGAGCAGGAAAAGTGGAAGAGAGAGAGAGTAGATACTGGGGGCTGGGAAGGTATAGCAGGGGACAGAGGTACGGGATCAAACAAAACCAAGTGTGTCAGAAACCCCAAAATGAAATCTGTATACTAAATGAGAGACAGACAGAGACAAAGATGACAGAGAGAGACAGAGACAGAGAGACAGAGACAGAGAGAGAGACACACACACAGAGAGACAGAGACAGAGAAACTGAGACTACAAAGGGCCCAGGGCTGCAGAGGAGGCTCAGCAGGTAAGGGTACCTGCTCATCCAGAGGACTCAAGATCAGTTCCGAGCCCCCATGTCAGGGAGCTCACAACTGCCTGTAACTCCATCTCCCGGGACACCCTCTTCTGACCTCCATAGCCTCAGGCTTATACACGATACACGCACACATGCAGGCAAAGCTCTTAGACACATGGTATAAGATTAAATAAATAAGTCTTTTAAAATAAATAAGCAGGGTGCCTTGGGTGGGGGCCTTTGGCGGAAGTGGCCGGGAGGTTACACAAGAGTGGCAAAGGAACCCTGGGGGACAGTAGGCTCCAAGGAGAGCAGGGTACAGCCAGTGTCAGCAGTGAAGGCCCTGCAGTCCGTGCCACAGCTGTGACAGCCACTTCCTATGTTCACTCTCAAATTATGACTCATACTCTCAGAGTCTTCTCCAGAGCTGTCCTGCTGTCACCTCCTCTCCAGTGACATCAATGGTCTTGCAGGGTTTTCATCCCACCAGAAGGGACAAGCTCCAACCTGTGTCTGGGAACGCCAGCAACCCAGCAATGGTGCCCCAGGATTCATGGCGGCCCAAGGGGTAAACACATAGCTCAGATGCCTGGCGCCTCCCCCTCCTCCCCCAGCCATAGGCATCTCTATTCGGTCACCAGGTCACAGCAGCGGGTCATTTCCCCTGGGCTGAGGCAGGCCTGGGAATCCTTCTCTCTTACCCATTCTTAGAAGCCACAATAGTGGTCTTCCTGCTGCCATTGGCACCAGGGAGCCTGGAGACTCCACAGCCTTCTGTGCACAGCCCGCCAGGAGAGAGTGATCTCCCAGCAGCACTTTCACTTCTGAGAGCAGAGGTGAGATCTCCACCTTCTCTCTGGAGGGAACCAGCTAAGAGCACACAGGGCCTAAGATCAGTGGAGAAGCTGGTATGGAAGTCTTCCTGTCGCTATTTGCACCAGGGAGCCAGGAAACTCCACAGCCTTCTGTGCACAGCCCACCAGGAGAGAGAGATCTCCCAGCAGTGCTTTCACTTCTGAGCTCAGAGGAGTAAGGACAGTCTTACAGGCCCACAGGAGGAACAAACTCCAGCCAGAGACAGCAATACCAACTAGCACCAGAGATAACCAGGTTGGGAAAGGCAAGCACAAGAACCCTACCAACAGAAACCAAGGCCACATGGCAACATCAGAACCCAGTTTTCCCACCACAACAAGTCCCACATACCCCAACACACCGGAAAAGCAAGAGTTGGATTTAAAATCATATCTCATGATGCTGATAGAGGGCTTCAAGAAAGACTTAAATAGCTCCCTTAAAGAAATACAGGAGAACATCAGTCAACAGGTAAAAGCCCTTAAAGAGGAAACACAAAAAAATCCATTAAAGAAATACAGGAGATCATGGGTCAACAGGCAGAAGCCATTAAAGAAGAAACACAAAAATCCCTTAAAGAATTACAGGAAAGCACAAACAATCAAGTGAAGGAACTGAACAAAACCATCCAGGATCTAAAAGTGGAAGTAGAAACAATAGAGAAATCACAAAGTGAGACATCTCTGGAGATAGAAAACCTTGGAAGGAATTCAGGAGCCATAGATGCAAGCATCAACAACAGAATACAAGAGATAGAAGAAAGAACCTCAGGTGATGAAGATACCATAGAAAACATTGACTCAACAGTCAAAGAAAATGCAAAATGCATAAAGCTGGTAACCCAAACCATCCAGGAAATCCAGGAAATGAGAAGACCAAAACTAAGGATTATAGGTATAGAAGAGAGCAAAGATTTCCAACTTAAAGGGCCAGTAAATATCTTCAACAAAATTATAGAAGAAAACTTCCCTAACCTAGAGAAAGAGATGCCCATGAACATACAAGAAGCCTTCAGAACTCCAAACAGACTGGACCAGAACAGAAAGTCCTCCAGGCACATAATAATCAAAACACCAAATTCACTAAACAAAAAAAGAATATTAAAAGCATTAAGGGAAAAAGGGCAAGTAACTTATAAAGGCAGACCTATCAGAATTACACCAGACTTCTCACCAGAGACGATGAAAGCTAGAAGATCCTGGGCAGACCTCAGACAGACCCTAAGAGAACACAAATGTCAGACCAGGCTACTATACCCAGCAAAACTCTCAATCATCACAGATAGAGAAACCAAGATATTCCATGATAAAACCAAATTTACACAATATCTGTCCACAAATCCAGCCCTACAAAGGATAATAGATGGAAAATGCCAACACAAGGAGGGAAACTACACCCTAGAAAAAGCAAGAAAGTAGTAATCTTCTACCAACAAACCCAAAAAAAAGATACCTACACAAACATAAAAATAACATCAAAAATAACATCAAAAATAACAGGAAGCAACAATCACTATTCCTTAATATCTTTATCTCTTAACAACAATGGACTCAACTCCCCAATAAAAAGACATAGACTAATAGAAATATTTCTCATGTAAATCTTCAATTTTATCAGAAAATGTTGTTAATTCCCCTTTTAATTAATTTAGTAATTTTTTGTCTACCATTTTATCTGCATTATTTTTCATAATAATCTTCAATTTTAATGCCTTTCTACATATTTCCTCTATTTTATCAGAAATGTTTTCAATGTAAATCTTTTTTATCACAAATGTTTCTAATTCCACCTTCAATTAATTTAAAAAGAGTTTTTATATCTACCATTTTATATGTAAAATTTTCCATGAAATAGTCAATTTTAACGTGTTTTTCTATATATTTCTTGAATTTTACCAGAAATACTTTCCATGTAAATCTTCAGTTTTATCTGAAAATGTTTATAATTCCCCCTTCAATCAACTTAGAATTATCTTTATGCCTATCACTTTATCTGTGTAATTTCCATGATAATCTTTAATTTTAACATGTTTTTCTATATATTTCTTTAATTTCATCAGAAATATTTTCCGTGAAAATCTTCAAGTTTATCAGAAAATGTTTATAATTCCACTTTCAATCAACTTAGGAGTACTTTTATGCCTACCATTATTACATCTATATAAAATTTTCCATGATAATCTTAAATTCTAACATGTTTACAGTTTTTAACACCTAAAATTTTTCTACAATTTTATCAAAAATATTTTCCATGTAAATCTTCAATTCTATCACAAAATGTTTCCATTTCATATTTTAATTCATTAAGCAATGTTTTACATGTCTAGTACTTTACTCTTTAATTTTCCATGAAAATTGTCAATTTTAACATATTTTTCTACGTATCTCTTCTATTTTATCTGAAATATTTTCCATGTAAATCTTTAATTTTATCATAAAGTGTTTTTTACTTCCCTTTTCAATAAAAAAGTGAGCAAAAAAAAAAAAGAAAGAAAGGGAAAAAAAAAGAAGAAGCTGTCATAGCTGTCGACACCTGACGTGTGACTGTTATCTATGAACTGAAGGGTCTTCACAGGGAGAAGGCCGAGCTTGTCTGGGAAGACCTCCAGAAGGTAGACAGTCAGATGGAGCACTCCAAGTCACAGGCCTTTGCTTCCCAGGCTGACAGCATGGCCCGGTAGGAATTTGTGGTTCCGGATACATGGCTCCCCTGGGCTGGCAAGATGGGGCTGGCAAGATGGCTCGGAGGTCGCGCCTTGCTGTGGGACACTGAAGCCTCAGACTTGGGTCCCCAGAATCAAGGCCAAGCTTGCCACAGTAGTCTGTGTACAAGTAGGCCACTACAGCAAGACAGGACAAGGTGTGTGTGTATGTGTGGAGGGGGGGGGGGGGGGGAGACAGGACACTGGAACCTTCTGGATCAGCTAGCTTGCTCTGCACAGTGGCAAATAAAAGATCCTGCCTCAAACAGGGTCAAAGAGGAGGATTGACAACCAAAATTATCGTTTGACCTGCACACACAGGCGCACACACACATAGGTATACAAAGAGGAGGGGGAGGAGAGGAGAGGGGAGAAGGAGGAGGGAGGAGAGGGGAAGAGGGGAAGAGGAGAAGGGAGAGGAGGTAGGGGAAAAGGAGGGGGAGGAAGGAGAAGGGAGGGAGGGGAGGAGTAGGGGAAGGAGGGGTAGGGCAGGGGAAGAGGGGAAGAGGACGAGGAGGAGAAGGAGTGAGAGAAGAAGCAAAAACAGTGGCAGGCAATTAAGAGGGGCATTTGTTGCCTCGCAGTGGTGGCGCACGCCTTTAATCCCAGCACTTAGGAGGCAGAGGCAGGGTGATTTCTGAGTTTGATGCCAGCCTGGTCTACACAGTGAGTTCCAGGACAGCCAGGGCTACACAGAGAAACCCTATGTTGAGAAAAAAAGAAGAAGAAGAAAGAAAGACACATTTGTCATTGATCTCTGGTCTCTGCATGCTCACACACATGCATGAACACATGTGAATAAACGCACAGACACAAAGAAAAAGAAAACGTCTCTTCTTCATGGTTCCCCATGGACAAATTTCCCAACCTGCAGGACCTGGACCCCCTCGAGACCTGAACCAGGACATGGGTAAATCTAAGCACCGAGCCAAGACCAAAGACCCCTCTGTCATCCTCACAGACCCCTCTGTCATCCTCACAGTTCCCTCTGTCATCCTCACAGTCCCCTCTGTCATCCTCACAGAACACACAGTCATCCTCACAGATCCCTCAGTCAACCTCACAGACCCCTCTGCCATCCTCACAGACCCCTCTGTCATCCTCAGAGTCCCCTCTGTCATCCTCACAGTCCCATCTGTCATCCTCACAGTTCCCTCTGTCATCCTAACAATCCCCTCTGTCATCCTCACAGTCCCCTCTGTCATCCTCACAGTCCCATCTGTCATCCTCACGGTCCCCTCTGTCATCCTCACAGTCCCCTCTATAATCCTCACAGTCCACTCTGTCATCCTCACAGTCCCTTCTGTCATCCTCGCAGTCCCCTCTGTCATCCTCGCAGTCCCCTCTGTCATCCTCACAGTCCCCTCTGTCACCTCACAGACCCCTCTGTCACCTCACAGACCCCTCTGTCATCCTCACAGACCCCTCTGCCATCCTCACAGACCCCTCTGTCATCTTCACAGACCCCTCTGCCATCCTCACAGACCCCTATGTCACCCTCAAAGTCCCCCTCTGTTGTCCTCACAGACCCCTCTGTCATCCTCACAGTCCCCTCTGTCATCCTCACAGACACCTCTGTCATCCTCACAGTCCCTTCTGTCATCCTCACAGACTCCTCTGTCATCCTCACAGACCCCTCTGTCATCCTCACAGTCCCCTCTGTCATCCTCACAGACCCCTCTGTCATCCTCACCGTCCCTTCTGTCATCCTCACAGTCCCCTCTGTCATCCTCACAGTCCCCTCTGTCTTCCTCACAGACCCCTCTGTCATCCTCACAGTCCCCTCTGTCATCCTCACAGACCCCTCTGTCATCCTCACAGTCCCCTCTGTCGCCTCAGAGTCCCCTCTGTCATCCTCACAGTACCCTCTGTCATCCTCACAGACCCCTCTGTCATCCTCACAGTCCCCTCTGTCATCCTCACAGACACCTCTGTCATCCTCACAGTCCCTTCTGTCATCCTCACAGTCCCCTCTGTCATCCTCACAGACCCCTCTGTCATCCTCACAGTCCCCTCTGTCATCCTCACAGACCCCTCTGTCATCCTCACAGACCCCTCTGTCATCCTCACCGTCCCTTCTGTCATCCTCACAGTCCCCTCTGTCGCCTCAGAGTCCCCTCTGTCATCCTCACAGTCCCCTCTGTCATCCTCACAGTCCCCTCTGTCATCCTCACAGTCCCCTCTGTCATCCTCACAGACCCCTCTGTCATGCTCACAGTCCCCTCTGTTGTCCTCCCAGAGCCCTCTGTCATCCTCACAGTCCCCTCTGTCATCCTCACAGTCCCTTCTGTCATCCTCACAGTCCCCTCTGTCATCCTCACAGTCCCCTCTGTCATCCTCACAGTCCCCTCTGTCATCCTCACAGACCCCTCTGTCATCCTCACAGTCCCCTCTGTCATCCTCACAGACCCCTCTGTCATCCTCACAGTCCCCTCTGTCATCCTCACAGTCCCCTCTGTCATTCTCACAGTCCCCTCTGTCATCCTCACAGTCCCCTCTGTCATCCTCACAGTCCCCTCTGTCATCCTCACAGTCCCCTCTGTTGTCCTCACAGAGCCCTCTGTCATCCTCACAGACCCCTCTGTCATCCTCACAGTCCCCTCTGCCATCCTCACAGACTCTTCTGTCATCCTCACAGCCCCCTCTGTTGTCCTCACAGTCCCCTCTGTCATCCTCACAGTCCCCTCTGTCATCCTCACAGTCCCCTCTGTCATCCTCACAGTCCCCTCTGTTGTCCTCACAGTCCCCTCCGTCATCCTCACAGTCCCCTCTGTCATCCTCACAGTCCCCTCTGTCATCCTCACAGTCCCCTCTGTCATCCTCACAGTCCCCTCTGTCATCCTCACAGACCCCTCTGCCATCCTCACAGACCCCTCTGTCATCCTCACAGACCCCTCTGTCATGCTCACAGCCCCCTCTGTTGTCCTCACAGTCCCCTCTGTCATCCTCACAGTCCCCTCTGTCATCCTCACAGTCCCCTCTGTCATCCTCACAGTCCCCTCTGTCGTCCTCACAGTCCCCTCTGTCATCCTCACAGTCCCCTCTGTCATCCTCACAGTCCCCTCTGTTGTCCTCACAGACCCCTCTGTCATCCTCACAGTCCCCTCTGTAGTCCTCACAGACTCCTCTGTGCTCATTAGCGCTGGTTGCCCTTCAAAGCAGAGCCTCCCAGCCCTGCCCTGCAGCCTCCATACTCCTGGCCTCCTCGGCCTGGCCTGGCATGCTCTCCCCATGCTCTTTGTGGGTTTTCAGCTTTTCCTGAGGCCTAGGCCTAAGGGTTCCCCCTCAGACGCCTCTTGGGAATCCTGCTGCCACTGATCATTGTACACCTGGCTCCTCCATTTGAAATACCCCCCCCCCCCCCACGGAGAGAGGGTGAGACTCATGAGAATCCTGAGAAATTGACAATCCTCCCAGGTCCCCTCCTGAGGTTGTAGAAGCCATCGCTGGGGAGAGGAGACTCTTCAGTGGAGCTGCCTACAGAGGGCAGGAGACTCCAGAGATGCAGAGTTTTAAGCTGTCATCAGTGCTGAGGCAGGCTCCGAGTCCCCCATGCTCCTGTGGGGAACCCCAATCATTGATTCGCAGATGGCCTGGGATGGATCAGTTTCTTTGGCATGTTACTTCCCTCTCTATCTGAGGTGAATAAGAGTAGTTTCCCTGGGGAAAGTCCTGCGGCAGGCCCGAGCCTCCAGCGAAATCCTGTTAGGGCAAAGCAGGGGAGGTCGGTGAGGAACAGGCCCTCTGTGTGGCCCTGAAACGTGTGCGCATAAGACACTTGCCAATTCCAAAGGGGAAGCAGTCACTTCACAGGGAGACACTTAGGAGCCAACAGAGCCGTCACCAGGAAGGGACAGTAGTGTGCTATGCCCTGGTAGGAAAGATGCACCGAGGATACGTGTCACCTCGAGGACAAGTGTTCCTGCCTGAATCTCAGCTCTGTGGTGCTGAGTGAGACTTCTTGGGGAGTCTTTCTATTCACCCCAGAGAGAGCAGTGAGTGGCAGACCAGAGACGATTCCATACGTGTCCAGTGTGCTGAGCCAGTGGGGATATTGGGATCGTTTCCAGATGCATGGGGGTTCAAAGGCAGTTAGGTCACCAATGATTCTACCCCAGCATGGGGGATACCCAGATGGAGTGTCCTCCCCCAGTCAGCGCTCTTCTCCTGGCCTCTCCACACCTCCAGGAGGGTTACATACATACAGTTAGGGCCGTGAGTAGCTGTGTCCTCGGCAGAGCATCTGATGACCCCACTCTACCTGACCTGCTGAGGATCTCAGGAGCCTGGGTGACCACAGCTGGCTGAGTCTCACATAGCAGAGGCCACCTCACAGTGTTACACAGCGGGAACTCCAGTCACAAGGGAAAGTGTCTGGCTCATTTCTTCAAGAGCTGTCGCCATCTGGATTCGGGAAGGGATTGCAGAACATTCCAGAAGGAAGGAGACCAAAGCTGCATCTCAACCAAATACAGCTCATGGCTCCGGACTCAGAAAACAGTTCACCCTCTGTCGTAGGGAGCACCGTGAGGACAGGTAGGTGACAGTGGACTTGCAACAGTGTGGCCTCCCAGCCTTTATTGTACTGTAGTTATGTGTGTGAGAGAGTTTTTGGACAGGTGCACTGAAGCTTATAGGGCGAAAGGAGAGAGAGAGAGGAAGGAGGAAGGAACCAGGAGGGAGGGGGGAGGGAGGAGAGGGGGAAGAGGGAGAGGGGGGGAACTGAGAGAGGATACTTGTGGCTCAGAAGATTGTTGCTGTGGAATTCCACTTACGCATTGTCCGGGAAGTGGCGTGAGATTTCAGCACAGACATGGGGAAGCCAGGCTAGAGGCAGCATGGTTAGGATATCTACAGAGCAATGGGCCATTCTGTTCTGATACGGGTGATAGTCACATACAGCCATGCGAGTTACCCAGTAGCACAGAGAACACACACTTGCCCTACAGCCAGCCCATGTTCCTGGTTCTGATGTCACACTACCGCCATGTCAGACATAACTGTCGGGGAAACGGTTCCTGCCATGATTCCCCACACCTGCGAGTTCTCTCTGGAGACCATCTTGGCACCCAGTGGTAACCCTGTACTTATTCCAAAGTAAACACGTGGAAGAAACATCAAGTGTCCCCATCCCCCCTCTCGAGTTCCCCTGTGGCTCCTCCAGAATGCTTCTGCCCACCAACTGACCTAGAGCGCTGCCAACTGTCTGTCCCCTGTGGGCTGTCATCCTCACGAGAGCCAGGCCTTTTCCCGAAGGCATCCCCAGCCTCTGGAAGAGTGTCTGGCACACAGTCGGTGCTTATGGTCTACGGCTAGATAACCAAGTGAGAGGTCTGGGGCTAGTCTTCATATGCAGCCAAAGATGAAGTAGAACTTTGACTTTCTTGTCTCTGCCTTCCAGCCGCTAGGATAACAGTTATTAACTAAGAAGCCAATTTATGTTATGCTGGGGGATTGAACCCAGGGTTTTGAGTATGGTAGGGAAGTCTCCCACCAATTAAACTACATACCCAGCCCACAGAGAGAGTTTTGGTCCACAGTTTGGCCAGTGCAGGAAGAGTAGACACCAGCAACCTGTTTAACCAATTGCTTGGGGCATATATGTCTACAGAGTGGAAGGAAGGAGGGAGGGGCTTGTGGCTGGACAGTGTCACCAGCAGTGATCCGGAAGAATGGAACCTGGCTCTGTGATCGGGTTGGGATCCACCCCACGGACAGAGGAAGCCGTTCAAATGGGAACAGTGAGGGGCTCCACGCAGGTCTCCTAGGTCCCTCTCTTCCAGGTTTCTGCTTCATTGTCTCTTTCAGTTCCTTGGTGTTGGCAGCTCCCTTTCTGATACCCTGTCTCCAAAGCTCAGGAGTCCTCCCCGGGATCAAGAGCAAGTTCAGAAGGTAAAGCGTGATCTGCCCCCTTGACCCCTCTAAGTCTGCTGAGGGCGTTTCCCAGCCTCACGTCCAGACCTTCTGGAAACCAGACAGAGACAAGATCTGAGATACAAGGTGGGTGGGTAAGTACGAGTCAGATTCCACAGCTCTGGTGTCTGTGACTCTTAAACGGCAACACCTCCAGGTGGGCCTGTATCAGTCCATCTGTGCAACTCCTCACCCTTCTGTTGTCTGCAAACCTAGTTCAACGACTCCTCCCACAGGCGCGGCAGGAGGCTGGGGGTCAGGTGAGTGTGGAGAAGAACTGGCCCCATGATGATTCTCACCTCCCTCCTTTGAAGTGCTCAGTCTTTTTTTCCCCCCATAGATATACAAACTATTTATTAATAGCCAAGGCCCAGAGACTCATTTCTTCTTGGATACACCCACAGTACGGCCCCTCTGGCCAGTGGCCTTGGTGTGCTGACTGCAGACACGAAGACCCCAAAAGTCGCGCAGCCCACTATGAAATCGAATTTTCTTCAGCCGCCCGAGGTCTTCAGTAGCTTGTTGTCTAGACTGTTGGCCAGAACCTGGCTGTACTTCCCGTCCTTCATGTTCTTCTGTCTGTTCAAGAGACAATCTGGGATCTTGTGCTGTTGTGGGTTCCACATGGTGGTGATCACACGCTCCACCTCATCCTCCTTGAGTTCTCCAGCCCTCTTCATGAGGAGAATATCCGTTTTCCTCAACACCACATGAGCATATCTCCGCCCCATGTCCTTTGATGGCAGTGATGGCGAAGGCTATTTTCCTCCGCCCATCGATGTTGGTGTTGAGTACTCGCAAAAGGTGCTAGAACTTCTCAGGGATCACTAGAGACATGGCAGCGGCACAGAAGGCGGCGTGTAGGCCTCCTGTGGAAGAGCGCTCTCAGTCTTTTTAGGAAGGCAGAGCTGGACTGTCCTCTGGACCAGTCACGGGTTCAACACAGCCGTCAGCGACCTACTGTGTACCTGGAGAGATGCTGGGGTCAGAGATGCAAGAGCTCTCAGGTCAGGAGAAAGGAAAGGGTCACAGTGTCACCATACAAGACCTGAGAAGAACATGGGACCATGCTGGTCCGTCTGGGAGGCCCGGGAAAGGATGGTGACAATGGATCTGATGACCTTGGAGGAGTCTTGTGGGGAAGGTGCAGAGGCCCTAGGTGAGAGGCCATTATATAACATCTTGGCTGGACCAGAATGGGGGCAGGCCATCAGGGCAAGCTTTCTCTTGACCTGCTCTGGAGGCAACACCTTTGGAGGCGTCTCCCAGCCCATCTCTAGCAAAAAGATAAGCATCAGAGCCTCCATGTGACAACAGGGCAGGGCATGGCCCCAGCTAGACTCCTAGGGTCATCGGGACCTCGGACCATACAACCTTACCCCAGTCTCAGCTTTATCATCTACAAAGGGGTCAGTCCATACGGGAGACGGAATATCACAAAGGGCCCGAGAGCACCTCCTGTCTGGAGAGCCTGGGGGACCCAGCTGAGCTGGCAGGGGTGCTTGGCTTGGGCAGGCAGGGGAGCTCAGGGCCCCCGTCACATGCGGCTGGGACGGGCACAGATGACTGCTGAGGCTGAGCTCCTTCTCCTGACCCCTACAGTATGTCTGTAGTGCTGAGCCTCGCTGGGACCTGGCTGACGAGGGGACATCATTATCCATTATAAACTCCTCAGTGGAGAGCCTTTCAAGGGAGCCCACGAGCTCCAAGTTCCTCCATTAGACTTTGAGTCGAATGTGCATTCTGTTGGTAAACTGTGTGCTGCTGGAGTTTGCGGAAGGCAGAGTCTGGGAACAAGGCGGCCTTGTCTCCTCTCAAACCCCTGCTCTGGGTGAGACTGGGCTCCTGGGTCACCCTTCCCCTTTTCCAACTGCCTGGGATGTTGGGCCAGTCACACATGGCCCCAGGAGGTGCAGGGTGGAAGCCGACTGAGTCTGGAACTCGTCTGTGCCGCTAAGGGGAAGCTGTCCCCCATGGCGAGGTGAGACTTTTCAATGGCGCGTCTCGCTTGGTATCATCCATGCTCCAGTAAGTAACCCTTCACCCATGTTCTTGGCTTGTTTTTGATTGCTGTGATAATACATGGAACAAATTGGGGAGGAAAGGGCTTATTTGGCATACGTATGTCTGGGTCAGAGTTCACTGGGAAGCGCCAAGGCAGAAACTCACACAGGGCAGGAACCTGGAGGCCGGAGCTTGTGCAGAGGCCATGGAGGGTGCTGCTTCCTGGCTTGTATCTCATGGCCTGCTCAGGCAGGATGCTTTCTTATAAAAGCCAGGACCACCAGCTCAGGGCTGGCTTTGGGTGGGTTGGGCCCTCCCATGTCAATCACTAATCAAGAAAGTGAGGCACTGTCTTGTCTAAAGGCCGATGTGATGGGAGCTTTTGTTCATCTGAGGTTCCTTTTCCCAGATAACTCTAGTTTGTATCAGGCTGACAAAAACCAACAACAAACAACAACAACAACAAACCAACCAACCAACCACCTAACCAGGACAGTAAATAAAAGCAATAAACTCATTGGTGGCCTTATTTCTTCAGCTGTGACACACACACACACACACACACACACACAAACACACATTCACACACACCACACAAACATATACACATTTACACACACCACACACAGACACACACCACACACACAGTCACGTATACATTACACACACACATTAACACACATACCACACACCACACACACACACAGACATACATACATCACACCCACACACACCACACACACACATATTTCTAATCTTAAAGGGTCAGGTCATAATCCAACAGTTTATAATTTGAAATATGTTAGTAAAAACCTTGTTGATCCTCAGAGGGGACTTTCTGACTCCTCTGTTGGTGTCAGTGGCAGCTGGCTGCTGATGGCATGCAGGTGGGGAACAGGAATTACCAGGCTCAGCTGTGACT
Organism: Apodemus sylvaticus; assembly: GCF_947179515.1. NCBI lineage: Eukaryota > Metazoa > Chordata > Mammalia > Rodentia > Muridae > Apodemus > Apodemus sylvaticus. The sequence continues at coordinate 9,795,223 of NC_067492.1, forward strand.
ATTGAAATGAGATCCGACGCCCTCTCCTGTCTCTCAGACTGGCTAGGGCGGCACTCCTTCATCTAGTGGGCAGGGTGTCGCCCATCTCCACGCACCTGTTGAGCCACTCTGAGTGTGACCTAGCGAGAAGCTGGTGTCTCTGTGAGCAGGAGAGACAGGGCGGGGTGGGTGTGGACAGAGGAGGTGGCTGTGCCTGTCCCTAGCTATGAGACTCAGGCGCGGGTGGCACAGCTACCAGGAAGCTTCACTGTTACCTCGGTGTGACTGTGGCCTGCTGGACTTTCTCTCCCTGGTCTCGAGACCCAGGGCAGGTGATTCCTAGTGTGCAGGTTCAAGGGAGTTCTGACAGACTTAGAGTCTTCACCTGCCGGCCTGTCCCAAACCAGAGCTTGTGTGCGTTGTTTTCATTTCCATACAAGATAAACCCATGGAGCAAGTCTAAGCCAGAATCAGGGGAGCTAGACACTGGGGACCCCGGAGTCCCTGACTCGACTGCAAGCCCTGGAGCGTGGTCAAGAGCTGTTCTCTCTCTCCCTGCCCCCCTCAAAGATTTATTGTATGTATATGAGTGCAGTGTCGCTGTCTTCAGACACCCCAGAAGAGGACATCGGATCCCATTACCAATGGTTGTGAGCCACCATGGGGTCGCTGGGATTTGAACTCAGGACCTCTGGAAGAGCAGTCAGTGTTCCTAACCGCTGAGCCATCTCTCCAGCCCCCCTCCGTCCCTTCTCTTCTCCCTCTCTTTCTTCTTTCTCTTCTTCTCCCCCCTGCTTCCCCACCTACTAGATTTTTCCAGCTGTCCCTCTTTTCTCCTCGCTACAGCGGATTCATGCTTGCTCGGCCTTTTCTCCGTAGCAGACCACGGCAGTCAGGGGGAGGTGACATTTTCATTGTTCTAAGGGACGAAGGAGCCAGAGAAGCTGCTGAGGCCACTGGGTGAGGGTTGGGCTCCCACTCCCAGTTCAGTCAGGTGTTGTGTTTCTGCAGCTACTCGGCTGGTGGTCACATGGGATGGCAACCCCAGAGACCAAGGTCAGACTTAGCTCAGACCTCACCACCTCCAGGAAGCCCTCCTGGATCGTCCCCCAGAGCCCTGAGCTGGCTTTCTCCCACACTTACCTCATAGCACTGAAGGGCACAGGCAGAGCGCACCACCTTGACTCGGCCGGGTTGGGTCACTGTGCCTTTAGGAAAGAAGGTTCCGGGGCCTAGAGGCCTGCCTGCTTTACCCAGGATTGCGTGCCTGTCCCGTGTAGCAGTACAAGAGGACCCTCCCTGGTGGTCATATATGTAGTATGTCCTTCCCATGACCACCTGAAGGGGGCCTACCTGCTCTTTCCTTAGATCTGCCTACTGATCTTGTGAGAATGTTCTAGGGGGGAAAGGAGTGGGGGAATCAAGTCCAGGGGTTGGGAGCTAAAGGTGGAAGATCTGATGGAAAACCAGAAAAGAGGACTAGGCAAAGGTCAACAGACCAGAGCACAAAGCGATTATTTAATTAAGTCTGCTCGCACAGGGAAGTCCCTGTGAAGGAACTTGGCCCATGCAAGGCCACTGGCCTGGGGCAGCTCCCAGCTCATCTGTCTCCACAGAGGCCCAGTGCCCCTCCCGGCTGAGAGCACCCAGGACTCAGCTGCTTGTACCCAGAGCATCTGGCCCCAGAAACATGGCAGCTACACACACACACACACACACACACACACACACACCGCACTCCTTGATAACCTCCAAGGGCTAGCCTCCAGCACAGCACATTTAAGGATGGATATTCATTAGTTCAAGTCCTGACTCAGACCTGAGATGGCTCAGCAGGAAAGGGGTTCACACCCAACTTGACAGCCTGAGGTCGATCCCTGAGATAAAGTGGAAGGAGAGACAACCTGGATAAGTTGTCTTCTGATCTCCACGCATGTGCCGGGGTGTGTGCATACACACTCGCGCCCACTCGTGAGCACACACACACACACAGGCTGCGGGAGGCGTGGACGTCCTTGCACTCACAGATAAGCACCAAGGGACCCAGGAATATGAAACACCTAGAGTTGTTACTTCCGAGGAAAGGACTCATATCCTGTTATCTTCCCAGAAGGCTGCGAGTGGACTTGGTTGACAGCCTGGTGACCTTTGCGCTGTCTGAATGGCTGTGACCACACTGGATCCTGATCCCTCCCCAGACCCTTTCTGTGAGTCTGTCAGCCTATAGAACCTATCTTTATGGAAGATGTCGCCTGTACCTTACAAAGAGTTTTATATAGTCACGTCTTTGCTTTATAATGCACACAGGATTGAGCTGATTATCACCAGGAGAGTTTTTGCCCTAACTGTGCTGTGTTAAAATATACCTAAAATAATCTACTTGGGGTTAGACTCCTGAAGTTTGAGCCAACACCAGCTACTTGGTCTTGTTCAACTGAACTAACTTCTTGTCTCCCAAAGATCACTAGTCTGCAGGCTGTAGTCCCCCTGCCCCTTCCACAACAGACACACACACACACACACACACACAAATAGATGTAATTTTAAAAATCCAGCTGATAAAGTAGCTTATTTCTGCTACACGGTGGGCAGATTTATTTCAGGAACAATGGGGCTGAATGTACGCCTTCCGTAGGCAAAATCTGCAAAAGTCACCTAGAAGCTGCAGGTTCATGTGTCACAGAGGCTGAGCAGGGACCCAGAGCTGGTCACGAGCTTCCACCAAGTCAGCACACCAGGCTGGGCCGCTCTAGGGTTGGGAGTCTGAAGTCCCATTTCCCAGGAGCTCTGGAGTCCCGTTCTGTACAGAGCATGATGTCTAGGGTCAAATTCTTTTGCTGTTTCCAAGGCTTAGCGTGTGAGAAGCACAGGAAAAGGCCCCGCAAAGGCTATAAAGGAAAAGGGGCAAAGAAAACACCCTATAGTGATTCGATTGTGGGTGGGGCTCGCAGCACAGGCCTGTGAAATTCCTGTCCGCCCTAGACCCATCAGAAAGATGTGCTTCTGCAAAGATGAAGCCCTCAAGCCGCTGTGAGGCAGGTCTCCATGGTCCCCGATCAGCTACTGACCCATGCATTACCATTATATACACTCTATAGAGGGGGAAACAAGTTTGGAGAGCTGAGTCAGTCGCTTAAGGTTACACGGTAGGGAGCTGGAATTTACAGACAGGCCCCACTGGCTCCAGAGCCTGAGCTCCCGCCCTTCCTCAGCTGTGATTCACCACCTCATGCTGAACCTGAGCTAGCCAGCGCTCTGAGGAAAGTTGTAGGTATGGATTTTTTCTTTTCTTTTCTTTTCTTTTCTTTTCTCTTCTTTTCTCTTTTCCTCTCTCTCTCTCTCTCTCTCTCTCTCTCTCTCTCTCTCTCTCTCTCTCTCTCTCTGGTTTTTTGGATTTGGTTTTTTCAAGACAGGGTTTCTCTGTATAGCCCTGGCTGTCCTGGAACTCACTCTGTAGACCAGGCTGGCCTCGAACTCAGAAATTCCCCCGCGTCTTCCTCCCAGAGCGCTGGGATTACAGACGTGCGCCACCACCGCCCGGCTAGGTCTGGACTTATGTCTCATTTGCAGACAGTGGACAGGTTGGCATTGGTGCTCGCCTGCTCCACAGTCTTCCAGGGATTTAGCCTTCCTTGTCCATGACCCGAGGGAAGCCTCTGCTGTCACGGCTGCCATTTACCTGGTGAGGATGCTAAAGTCTGGGCAGGTTCTTGGTTTGCAGGTGGGGACCCTCTAGTGGGTACAAACCTGCACCTTTGTATGTTTCTGTGTGGGTGTTTTGTGGGGCAGCCCCCTATGCAAACAGCCTCCTTGATATCCGTCTCCTCAGCAGCCTGTGGCTTCTCCGAGCTGAAGTGAGCCACCATGGAGACCATATCCTTTATTTCCCTCCCATTTGGTGCCATCCTGCCCTCCAGCCTACAACCTCAGGAAGCACCTTCTCCACCGCAGACTTCAGGTCTGGGCTCAGTACCCCTCCTGAGGCCTCCCTCACCCTCACTGGGAGCAGCTCCTGGTATGTCTGTGGCCTCCTCCTTGTTCAACCGAAGTGGCTGGTTTAGACTCCATTCTAACAGGATGCCACACCCACCTGTGGGATTTGTTCCCAGTGGGGTGCAGTAAGGACACCAGCTACGGCTGAGCAGTGGGATTCAGTAGATGCCACAGCTAAGCTCAGCTGGGACGTCCTGGGGCCACCTCTGTCAGACAACCTGCTCCCTATATTACTGGCTGGCAGAATGGGAGGGAAGACAAGACTTAACGGGGCACAGGAGGCACCACTGGCCTAAGCTAGAAGGCGTGAAGGCAGCAGACTAGAAAGGTGGTCAGCCAGGTCTTGGGTTTAAGGTCTGTGGCTGACTCCGCTGGGCATTTGGAGGGATTGTGATGTTCTGATGTCGCCCTCCTGTGGCCAACACGGGTATGACGGCTGTCTATGCAAACCTCTCACCTCCGCTCACCAGCCAGTCTTCACTTTACGGAACATGCCTCTGTTGTCCCTTCCCAGGCTCCGCCACGTTTTTGGAGTCACCTTCTGCAACAAGAACACAGCCCATCAGAACAGCTGTTCTGCTTGAATTCCCTCCCTGGCCTCCTGTGACCGTCACAGGAAGTCTGGGTGCCTTGGCACAGCAAGGCAGGTGGCCCCGGGCTCCCGTGTGGAATGAATCCGCTCAGTCTGCACTTGAAGCTCTCTCCTGGCCTCAGCAGGGCTCCTGCGGCTTTTCTCTGTTCCTTCTTTGGTAGCTGCCATACTCTTGAGCCACATCCATGACTCTCCTACCTACCCGATCCACCTGGCTCAAACCACACGGGGGCGCCACGGGACAGCCCTGGGGCAGCCACTTCCCCTGTGCCCCGCCCATCACCACACAGGCCCTTCTGCAGCCAATGCCTCCAATTCCATAGCCTGAGTTCTCTTGATCCCTCCCTAGAAACGCCCCTGACCACCTGGTCTGAAGGGTCCTCATGGTATCTGGTGCGTGACATCTGGAGCCCTTGTCACCAGGACCATGAAGTGCCCACGTGGGCTTTATGGGTATTTGAACTTCCTGCCTGGGCTACCCTGACAGGAACTAGGTTCGTTGCATTTGTGGATGGAGCCACAGCCTCTAGGCCCTGAGTCACCCGTGAACAATGCCTGACAGAGACATGCTACATGGATGGAAGGGTGATGGGTGGGTGGGTGGTGGGCAGTGAGTGGGTGGGTGAGTGGTGGATTCATGGGGTGTGTGGGTGAGCGGGTTGATAGATAATGAATAAATGAATGAATAAAGAGAAAAATGGGTAGGTAGGGGAGATGGATGAGTGAAACAGGTAGATCAAGAGATGAGGAAGATCAAGAGAGGGATGAAAGGAAGAAGGGATGGATGGAAAGATGGGTTGGATGGGCAAAGAGAAGGTGGAAGAATGGGAAAAGGATGGGTGGGTGGATGGATGGATAGATGGATGGGTAGGAAGATAGGAGGGTGGGTGGACAGATGAGTGACTAGGTAGATGGATGGATGAATGGATGGATGGACAGACATATAGGTGAATGGATGGGCATATGGGTAGGTGGATGGATGGGTGGATGGATGGGTGGATGGATGGATGGATGGATGGGTGGGTGGATGGATGGATGGATGGGTGGATGGATGGGTGGGTGGATGGATGGGTGGGTGGATGGATGGATGGATGGGTGGATGGATGGGTGGATGGATGGATGGATGGGTGGATGGATGGGTAGGAAGATAGGAGGGTGGGTGGACAGATGAGTGACTAGGTAGATGGATGGATGAATGGATGGATGGACAGACATATAGGTGAATGGATGGGCATATGGGTAGGTGGATGGATGGGTGGATGGATGGGTGGATGGATGGATGGATGGATGGGTGGATGGATGGGTGGGTGGATGGGTGGATGGATGGGTGGATGGATGGATGGGTGGGTGGATGGATGGATGGATGGGTGGATGGATGGGTGGGTGGCTGGATGGATGGATGGGTGGATGGATGGGTGGATGGATGGGTGGATGGATGGATGGATGGGTGGATGGATGGGTGGGTGGATGGGTGGATGGATGGGTGGATGGATGGATGGATGGGTGGATGGATGGGTGGATGGATGGGTGGGTGGATGGGTGGATGGATGGGTGGATGGATGGATGGGTGGGTGGATGGATGGATGGATGGGTGGATGGATGGGTGGATGGGTGGGTGGGTGGATGGATGGATGGATGGATGGATGGGTGGATGGGTGGGTGGGTGGATGGATGGGGTGGATGGGTGGATGGGTGGGTGGGTGGATGGATGGGTGGATGGATGGGTGGGTGGCTGGATGGATGGATGGGTGGATGGATGGATGGATGGATGGATGGATGGATGGGTGGATGGGTGGGTGGGTGGATGGATGGGGTGGATGGGTGGATGGGTGGGTGGGTGGATGGATGGGTGGATGGATGGGTGGGTGGCTGGATGGATGGATGGGTGGATGGGTGGGTGGGTGGATGGGTGGGTGGGTGGATGGATGGATGGATGGATGGATGGGTGGATGGGTGGGTGGGTGGATGGATGGGGTGGATGGGTGGATGGGTGGGTGGGTGGATGGATGGGTGGATGGATGGGTGGGTGGGTGAATGGATGGGTGGATGGATGGATGGATGGATGGATGGATGGGTGGATGGATGGGTGGGTGGCTGGATGGATGGATGGGTGGATGGGTGGGTGGGTGGGTGGGTGGGTGGATGGACAAATGAATGGCTGGCTGGATGGGTGAATGAGAAGTTAGGTAGATTGGTGGATGGATGAGCAGATGAGTGGAAATATGGGTAGTGTGTAGCTGGATGAGAAGATGGATGGATGTTAGATGGATAGATGGTGGGTGGGCGTATGGAAGGATAGGTAGATGAGTGAATGGATGAGTGGATGAATAGGTGGATGGGGTGGATGAACAGATAGATGGAGAGATAGAAGATTGGATGGAAGGATGGGCAAATGGGTGGGGTTGGGGGTGGATATAAGAATGGGTAGGTGGATGAATGAGTGGATGTAGGTATGGATGGATTCTCAGATAAATGAACAATCAGAAAGATGGATGAAGGATCATCTCCAATTCCCTGATGAGGGTAGGAGGGACAACTGTGCCCGTCCCCAGATTCTGACCTGAGTGGAGGACATGATTTCCCTGAGCCCCTCTCTGTCCCACATCTGTCCTGCCCAGCATCCTAATGACAGATCTCCACTTTATTTCTCAAACCTAATTGCCATTTCGTTATCTCTAAGCTTTTGAAATTTATTTGGTCACACACAGGCCTTCTTCCCTTCCTTGTGTCTTCTTCAGAGAAAGAGCGCCTTCTTCCTCTCACCTGGATATTCCTTGTGAAGCTTCTGTCGCAGGGCCCGCCCTTCTGCAAAATAAACAAAAGGAGAAAGCTTTCAGAGGTTCAGGAGCTATGCTAGTCAGCTTCCGGTTACAGCTCAGTGCAGACGTTTTGACGTTATTTTGAAGGACAAAGGGGACCTGAAACCAAAGAGTTTGGGAACTACTGTCTGGACCATAAAGCTCTCTGACCAGTGGCCCAAGAGAGCAGGTGAGAGCAAAGACTAAGCCCATGTGTGTGTGTGTGTGTTATGATGTGTGTGCATGCATGAGTGTTCTGTGTGCATGCTTGTGTGTGTGTGTGCATGCGTGTGTGGTGTGATGTGTGTGCATGTGTAGGTGTGGTGTGACGGGTGTGCATGGATGCATTGTGTGGTATGTATGTATGTGTGTGTAGTGTGATGTATGAGCATGCATGAGTGTACTGTGTGTGCATACATGTGTAATGTGATGTGTGTGCATACATGCATGTATGTGGGGATGTGTGCATACATATGCATATGCCTGGAGGCCAAAGAAGGACATTGGTATCTTGCGTTTCTTTTTCTACCTTGTTCCTTTGAGGTAGGGTCTTTTGAACCTGGCACTAGATGGGTGATCGAGTTCCCCCTAGTCTGCCCTATGCACCCTAGTTCTGGGATATTACACCCAGCCCCACCCAGCTTTTCTTTCTTTCTTTTTTTTTTTTTAACAAGACACAGGTCCCTATCCTTATGCAGCAAGGACTCTCATTGTCTTAGTCAAGGATTCTATTCCTGCACAAACATCATGACCAAGAAGCAAGTTGGGGAGGAAAGGGTTTATTAAGCTTACACTTCCACACTGCTGTTCATCACCAAAGGAAGTCATGACTGGAACTCAAGCAGGTCAGGAAGCAGGAGCTGATGCAGAGGCCATGGAGGAATGTTTCTTACTGGGTTGCTTCTCCTGGCTTGCTCAGCCTGCTTTCTTATAGAACACAAGACTACCAGCCCAAGATGGTACCACCCACAATGGGCCCTCCCCCCTTGATCACTAATTGAGAAAATGCCCCACAGCTGGATCTCATGGAGGCATTTCCTCAACTGAAGCTCCTTTCTCTGTGATAACTCCAGCCCTTGTCAAGTTGACACACAAAACCAGCCAGTGCTCCCATCTCTCTAGCCCAGCAATTAATTCTCAAACGGCCCAATAAAGCACACACGCCCATTTCTATGGGGCACGGAGAGAGGAAAGGACTGTTTTTAACAGTCCTGGGCCTTGATGGTGGTCCCAGTAATATTCCTGAAGTCTTCCATATTCCTGAGGTTACTCAGAATACGCAGTTAAAAAAAAAAAAAACAGGGTATTCTTTTTTAACAGTGTCTCTTGGTTACGGTGACACGTGTCCTTATACTCTGCTGAGAGCTTTGTCCTACAGGAAGGTGAGGGACTTTAAGATGTTTCCAAACTCAGATATAATTATCACCAATTATTTCTAAGTGACAGCCCTGAGGTCAAGACCGGGAGAATTCACTTCCACCTGGGAATCTGGAGGTGTTCCTGCAGGAGAGGAGGCATGCACAGCATGCATGGGCATGTGTGGGTGCATGTGCCCACAGCTGCATGCACCCACGGGCATGCATGGGTGCATGTGCCCACAGGTGCATACATGCACTTTGCAGCTCACGGCAGGGCAGGTTTGTGACCTGATTCTTCGCCCTTCCTGAGCCAGGGATAGAGGTGGCACACACTCCCTAAGGAGCTGCTGTGTGTCCGGTGGGACATTAACACCCCACAGACATTGACTCAAGCCTTAGGATCTGCCCATGCTGTAATCAGCACATTACCACCCCAAGCCCCATTTTACAGATAGAAAAACTGAGACCAGGAAAGTCAGGTGAGGAGCAAGGGCACCCAGGAGGGAGGCAGCAGCTGTGAGCAGTTTCTCACGTTCTGGGCTGCAGTCTTGTTTCCCTTGTATTTTGTTCTCTGATTTGGGGTGTCTGTGGTGTGGTCCCGGTCTCCATGCCTCGCTTCCTTAGGAAATGAGTCCATTTGGATTCCGACTCTCTAGAACTTGTCTGAACTTGTCTTAGAAATCACAGAATCAAATGCGGAAGATCAGGAGACCAGAGAGGTCATCCTGGGGCTGGGACGCAGCTCAGCTGGCAGATTGCTGCCTCGAAGCACAAAGCCCCGTGCTCTATCCCCTTATATATAAACCAGCATGGCGCTTTATGGTGTAGGCCTGTAATCTCAGCAGGTGAGGGCAGAAGAATCAGAAGTTTAAGGCCATCCTTAGCTATAATAAAGTCTGGGCCAGCCTGGGCTACAAGAGACCTTGTGAGAAAGAGGCAGAGATATGGCAATTCCAACGTATGAAGCATCCCTAGGAATGCCGGGGCCTCTCATGGATGGCATCCCTCTATCCGGCAGTACTAGCCAGCGGTCTGCTCCAGGGGTTCTATATCTGCTGGCCACCCCCTCAGTCCTCACTGTCACCTGGTACCCAGGGACTGGAATTGATAATTGGGAAGACGCTACTCCATGCAGACATGATGGTCTTGTGTGTGTGTGTGTATGTGTGTTAATGACCTGGCTGTCCCCTGCAGAACCTCAACTGGCAGCCTGACCACTCTGCGCTCAACCCATGTCACATGGGCCGGACCTTGTCACTTCTCACCACCACATCCATGACCTCCAGTGACACACATCAATGATAGCCAACTGCCCTCTGAGAAGCAAGGACTCTCAGACAATTCACACTGTGAGGTTGTGGACTCACGAATAGCTCAGCCGGGAAAGGTGCCTGCGGCATGCCCAAGCCCGATGACCTGAGTTCAAGTCCCAGAGCCCACAAGAAGCTAAGGGGGCGGGGGAGGGGGAGGGAAGTGACTCCTCAAAGATGGCTACAGACCACGTGTGGACGGTAGAGCATCCGCTTGCTCTCCCCTCATCACACACACATACACAATAATAGATTTTTAAAAATTCAAATTCTGTGGGGTTAAAGACTGCCCTAGAGATGGGTACACGAGATCCTGTGTCCCCCAACACTGGTGACTGCCTGGCTCCACTCCCAGGACTCTGTATGTTTTCCCCTGATCCTATGACAACAGGAAGTGGTCCCATTTTACACGGGAAGAAACTGAGGCTCAGAGAGACGGAGAAATCGACCCCCAAGGCCACCCAGGTAGCAGACACAGACAGAGCTGGAGTTACAAGTGGGAGCAGGATCCAGAGGGGGACAGGAAGTGGGGCTCGAGGACTCTGAGATGGGCTTGGGGTGACAAGGTGTTTTCTGGCAGTGGGGTTGGGGTCAGTCCAGGGCAGTTTGGACCAGAGGTGCTCACCTGCTTGTCGGCGTTGCTTGACGCACCGTCCATGGTTGGGTATGCCCTGGGCCACGTCCCCTGGCTGCAGGATGTGGCACTCATAGCCTGAGGGACACAGGAGTGGCTCTGCTCCGTCCTCAGTGGTGCTGCATGCCTCTGCTGTGGGGGACACGGGCCAGGTGTCAGAGAGCAGACCTGGGGAGCAGACAGTGCACCCCATCCAGAAAGGCCAGTTTCTACTCCCACCCGATGCAGGCCGTGCCCGTGCCTCTCACACAGTGCACACGTGTACATGTACTGCGACGCCAAGCCACGTCTATACATACATGGACAGCCAGAGAGGCCGCCTCCTACCTGCTGTCAGACTCCAGGTTGGACCTATGGCTTGCATACAAACACCTCAAGAGACTGCCTGCCATCAGCACCCCTACACAAACACAGTCACAGCGCCCTTAACGCACCATTGTACAAAGAACATGCAAACACATGTACACCGCCATACACTGAAACATGAACACAGAGCTACAGCCACATGTGTACACAATACAACCACCCCAAATCAGCACATAGATACACGTGCTTTCACACACATATGCTATTCACAGACACACATATGTTCAACCACAACCACGAGAACAGGTGTGCACAGTAGCATACCCTGACGGACACGGTCCACAGGAGGGCGTGCAAAGCCACACACCCAGATGCACACACACAAGTGTACTATCCCCAGCAAGCCTCGGGCCTGTGTGTGGTTCCTTTAAGAAATATCCTCCGCTCTCCAGCCACACAAAGAACCTTTCTCCATAAGTGACCACGAGGCCCTTTAAGACTTTAGGGGGTCCCAGACCCCCTTCCTTCCCATTCTCTATCCAGGAAGAAGGTCCACTGTCAGGGAGAGCCTCGCTCTTTCTCTGCACCAACTACAGGAACCAGGCTGGGTTCCCAGCCAGCATCCGTGTGACCCATGGGCAGTCCAGTGAGGAGGGCTGATTCTGATCTGGGGACCTGTCGCCCAGGGGCAGGTACCTTGTAACACTTCCTCAGGACCATCCAGCAGCCAGCCGTTGCCACCAAGCCATCGCGGTTTGGGCTGCACCAGCCAGTCTAGAACTGACAGAGAACTGGGTGAGAGGGAGGGAAGGAAGGAGGGCTTCCTGGGGCAAGGTCGTGTGACCAGCCCTAGGGGGAGGGGCGTGTCATCCCATAGATGAGGTGAGGAGGACTCCTCACACTGCGCTGTGGGACATGCCACAGGCCTGTGGCATCCAGGTTACCTTCATCCTGCTGTCCCCCAACCCCACAGGCCAAGCGCTAAGGCAGAGTCTATAAGCAGGCTACAATTGAGCTGTGTCCCACCCTGGATGTACAGATATACGTGTATTTTGAATTTTATTTTCTGTGTGTGTACACGCACTCGTGTGCGCGCATATGCACGCATGTGTGTGTTTGCATGTGGAAGGTCAGGTGACATCTTGAAGGAGCGTTTTCTCTCCTTCGATCGTAGGGGTCATCAGGTCGGAAGCAGGTCCCTTTAGCCTCTTATCCTACTCTCTTACGGGCTGAGCCACCCTATAGACCAGACTGCCCTTCAAAGGGTAGAATTGTATAGAGGTGACGTTGTCCCTGAAGTGGGTATTTTCCACGCTGGGGGCTCCGTGCACACAGGTGAGGCAGCTGCACCTAGCAGGAGCTGCAGAGGTGCGGCTGAAGGCTGCAGGTGAGCATCCAGGCCAGGTAGCAGGTAGCTCAGAACAAACACAGCTCAGCTCTTTCTCTTGTCTGGGTCAGGGTCGGGCCCGCCTGACCTCCAACTCCCCACCGCAGCTCAGCTTACCCGGTGGAGGCGGCACGGCCTCCAGGCAGGCATAGGCACAGCCGTTGTAGCAGCAGCGCCTGTGTCTTGGGCACTCAGAGTCAGCCTGGCAGCGTGTGGCCTGACAGGCACCCGGGGGCAGCGTCCGTGGGGGTGGTGGGCAGCGGTCTGCGTGGGGCTGCCGGGAGCCTGTGGCAGCAACCTCTTCAGCCTGTGGGACAGAGTGGAAGGGCATTGACCTAGGCGCTCGGCCTGAGTTTCCTCCCTGGGAAAACAGTTATCCGGGCAATGAGTGGGGCGAGGTCTGGGGTTGACTTGCTGTTTCTCTCTGAGTCCTCAAAGAGATGGCTTCAAGAGGGAAGAAGGAAAGGAGGGAGGGAGAGAGGGAAGGAGGGAGGGAGGAGGGAGGGAGGAGGGAGCAGGGAGGGAGGGAGGGAGCAAGGGAGGAAGGAGAGAGGGGAGAAAGGAGGAGGGAGGGGAGAAGGGAAGAGGGAGGGAAGAGGGAGGAAGGAGGGAAGAGGAAGGAGAGGGGGAGGAAGGGAGGAAGGAGGGAGGGGAGGAGGGAGAGGAAGGGAGGAAGGAGGGAAGAGGGAGGAGGGAGGAAGGAGGGAGGGAGGAAGGGAGGAAGGAGGGAAGAGGGAAGAGAGAGGGAGGAAGGGAGGAAGGAGGGAGGAGGGAGGGAGGAGGGGGAGGAAGGAGGGAGGAGGGGGAGGAGGGAGGAAGGAGGAAAGAAGGGAGGAAGTAGCTTTAGAAGAAAGGTAGTTTTGGAGTATGTTTGAGAATTCACACATTGCACACGAGAGAATATATTCACACCATCTTGGATACATCTCACACAGTAGAACACTTGATGGCCAGAAGGTGGCGCTGTTCAGCGGGTGGCGGAAACTTTAGAGGGGAGGGTGCTTTTGGAGGGAGTACGTCATGGACCTACCTACACCTTTGAAGGAGATACTTGGTCCCTTCCTGTCCCCAGTGTCCTGACTGACATGGCGTAAGCAACACTTTCCACCTCACATTCCCACTGCCAACTTGTCAAGGCCGACAGCCATGGAGCCAGCCAACTCTGGACTGAACCCTCGGACACTGCGTGTTTCTCTCAAGACATGTCATAGTGGCAAACACCAGAATGATATAAAATATACTCATCTGAGAGAAGGAAACCTCAGTCAAGGGAATGCCTCTGCAAGATCAGGCCAGCCTGTGGAGTGGTTTTTTAATTAGTGATTGATGGAAGAGGACCCCGCCCATTGTGGGTGGGGCCAGCCCTGGGCTGGTGGTCCTGGGTTCTATAAGCAAGCAAGCCGGTAAGCAGTGCCCCTCCCTCCACAGCTCTGCACCAGCTCCTGCTCCAGGTTCCTGCCCTCACTGTTTTGGATGATGAACTGTGGCGCAAAACAAACCCTTTCCTCTCCAAGTTTCTTTGGTTACAGAGTTTCATCACAGCACTAGGACCCTAACTAAGACAGCTCAGAGGATAAAGGTGCTTACTGCCCAGCCTACTGATTAGCTTGATCCCCAAGACCCACATGGTGGACGGACAGAGTAGACTGCTGACCTATCTACCTGCAAGGAGTGACGGGGGCTGGAGAGGTGGCTCAGGGGTCAAGAGAATTTGCTCTTGCAAAAGATCCCGATTTGGTTCCCAGCCTCCATCTGGCAGCTCACAGCCATCTGTAACTCTAGTTCCAACAGATATGGTTCCATCTTTATTGACCTCTGTGAGCACCAGGATTAACATGGTGCAGATATACAAGCAAAATACTCATACATGCACATACACACACACATATATGTATATATACACACATACACATATATATATAGACAGGCAAAGACAGAGAGAGAGCTAGACAGTGGTGGTACATACCTTTAATCCCAGCACTCAGGAGCCAGAGACAGATCTGTGAGTTCAAGGCCAGCCTGGTTTACAGAGTGAGTTCCAGGACAGCCAGGGGTACACAGAAAAACCCTGCCAAAATACACACACACAAACACACACACACACAAACACACAAAGTGACTTAGGTAGTCAAGTCTTGACTATGTGTATATACATAAATCAGAACATACATGTTTAGTGTGTGTGTATATATGCATTATGCATGGGTAGGATGAAGATGGAAAGACCGTGTGTCAAAATAGCAACACTTAATAATTGAGTTTTGATTTTTTTTTTCCGACTCATTTTTATATACAGGGTCTCATGCATCTCTGCTGGCCTTGAACTTGCTGTGTCGTTAAGAATAACCTTGAACTCCTGGTCTTCCTTTCTCCACCTTCCTAGAGCTTCTTTCCTAGCTGAAATGACAACTGGACTGCACTGAGGCTTGCGACGGACAAGTGCGAGCTGGTCAAAATGGCTCTACCTGAGACAGCGCCTGCTGGAGCCGAAACTGCTTCAGCAGCAAGCAGCCGTGGTCGCTGTGCGCCTCCGTCATGCAATCTGTGGAACGTTCAAAGCAGCTGGGCTACATGAGAGAGGTCTAGCCCTGGGAAGGGTCTAACAAAAACAAGGGTTCCAAAGACCCTGGCGCCGGACATCTTAGCTTATTTAATGAAAAAGGGGAGGCTTGCCTGCACCAGACGTCCACAGTCAACATTAACACTGCTCTTGCTGTGTCTGAGCACGCTTCACTCTGTCCAACCACATTCTACTGAGCTGTCTCCTCAGGGTGCTTGAGAAGGAGCCAGCTCTGCCCTGTAGCCATGGTGGCTTCAAATCCGGGGGCCAGGAGTCCAGCATTTAACTCTGCCGAAGATCTGATGCGTAACCTTTGTCCATGTGGGGATGACATGGTTCTGTGACAGACACATTGAGACAGGATGGTGCCCAGTGTGGAAACTAGCTCAGCCTATTTTCTGGTTGGATCGCCTTTCAGTCCTCAGCGTATACATCCTCCCGAAGGTGGCCTTCCTTCACTAACAGACGACAAGGATCTACTGGTACAATCCTTACTCACACACCCTTCCGAGCCGCCATGAGGCTGCAAACGCAGTGCACTACTGCTGATGTCCTGTAGAGGGCGTCTGGTCACAGAGACTAAGTCCTGCTCAGGAGCGGCTATTCCCGGAGGAGCTGGTAGGTAGCAGTCTAGTTTTCTGTTTCCTGTCCAAGAGCTCGGGCGCTGGTGTGGTGGGAGGCTCTGGCCTCTAGCCCGCTTCACGCAGAGAATCCGTCTCTTCTTGCTTGCACAGACTGATCGTTCAACTTGTGAAAAGTAGGGGGCTCCGTTACTAAAGAGCTTGCCTTGCAAGTGTAAGCACCTGAGTTCGATTCCCAGCACCCCCTTTTTTGTTTTGTTTTTGTTTTGTTTTTTGGATTTGTTTTTTTCGAGACAGGGTTTCTCTGTGTAGCCCTGGCTGTCCTAGAACTCACTCTGTAGACCAGGCTGGCCTCGAATTCAGAAATCTGCCTGCCTCTGCCTCCCAGAGTGCTGGGATTAAAGATTATAGGCGTGCACCACCGCCCCTGCCGCCTCCACTGCCTTTTTTTTTTTCGATTCCCAGCACCCTTGTAACAACAACAATAATAAAAATTCCAGCCCCAATATTGGGTTCTTATGTTCCCAGCGCTGGAGAGACAGAGACCAACCTGCCTAGCTTACTTTGTGAATTCCCTGTCTCAAAAGAGCCCCAGGAATACCTGGGCTTGTCCTATGGTGTCCACGCGTACGCCCACACCTGCACCCACACTGCTACCGCTTTGCACGTGCTTCCAAACATCTCTGTCCCCAACAGGCACCCATATGTCTATCCTCACCACATACACACCTCTATCCCCATCTGTGTATATATAGTCTATCTACAAACATGCATACATGCCTGTTGCAGGATTTTCAATCACAGGCCTCCCACTGCCCTAATGTGATTGCACAGGGAAAAGGGAGGCAGGGCTAAGAGTTGCAGAGAGAGAGAGAGAGAGAGAGAGAGAGAGAGAGAGAGAGAGAGAGAGAGAGAGTCTGTCTGGGAGTAGGAGGGAAGCCAAGATGGAGGCAGAGAGACAGGAAGAAAATCCTGACCCCGCATGGTTTTACCAGCCACAAGTAGCTATGATTTTACAAGGTTAGAAATATTGGGATAAAGCTTTTATCATTACCAGTTGGCTCTGAAATTACTGTACTGGCATCTTGTGAAGTGTGATTTTATCGATATATAAATCTGATTGGTTAATTAAGCTTGAAGAGTCTTGATTGTACCGGGTATTGTGTCATGTAGCCGCGAGGTTGGTTCTATATGGTTACTGGAGTGTGGGACTGCTGGTGACAGGGGATTGTGACAGAGAGGGAACTAGTGGCTCTCCGGATGAGGGCCGGCCTGACTTTAGAGAGTTGGTGGTGGCAGTGGCAGGAGCGCAAGAGCGTAGTCTGGCCCCTCGGGGAGTTGGCAGGCTCGTTTTTTAAATATTTCCCCCAACACACACCCACATACATATATCCCCCCACCTGAAACAGAAACAAATAAAGAAATGAACGATAAGAAGAAAACATTGCTAAGTAACTCTTGGTGGATACAGAGAGGAAGGCCTGAGGCTAGCACTCCCCCAGAGACTCGAGGGAGGCCTGTGTGGGGCTTCTGAGCCTCGTAGTCTTCAGACTTTAGTGTTCTGATGCTGATTCCCACACCCATACGCTGCCTGCAGCTGCTTGGAACGTAACCCCTCACGCTCTGCTCCACATCCATCATCTAGAGGATTAAGTGAACCGCGTCTCCTTCACCTCAGCAGCCCTAATCCTCATCCGCCATGACAGCCATGCTGGCCCCCTTCAGAGGGTGACTGAGAGTTGCTGGGTAGGGTCAGGCTTCCTCCACAGTAGGTCCCATGTGCAGACACCGTGGAGCCTGGGGGGTCAGCAGGAGCCCCTTCTCTGACCTCTCCAGTCCCCTGTCCCATTCGTTGGTCATGGACAACCCTAGCGAGAAGGGGTCTGTGGAGAAATCAGTTGTATATGGACCACTGCTGTCCCGTGGGAACGCAAGCCTGTTTCTCACGATGGAGATAAGCCCCTTCCTGACGAGAAATGGTCACCGGTGACCGAGAACTGAAGGGCCCTGATTAAAGGGTTTTGAAGAACATTCCGTGTCCTGCAAAACGACGCTTAGAAACATTCTCAACAAAGGGTGCTTCCTGAGATCTGAGGAACTCAGAGAAACACGGGGTGTACCCTGCAGCCCCTCCCAGCTCAGGTTAAAAGCTTCACAGCCCCAGGGGTCAGGCCAGGACTGGCTCCCCAGCCCCTCCCCCTCCTCATCTTTCCCCTCCTGACTTCCTTGTGCACCCTCCACAGATGCCCTGGCTGTCCCCTGCCACCACCCACCACCCACCTGGCTGGTCCCTTGTGTACCCTCTACCTCCACACAGTGCCTGCCCCATCCAGCCTTTTGTTACTCATGGGTGTTCATGTGTGTGCATGTATTTGTGTAGTATATGTGTGCCTCTGTTTCTGTGTGACCCCCCGCCCCCCGTCCTCTAAAGACAAGACAGGGCCAGCCCACACATCTTATTCCAGAGTCTGCCATGATGCCACCAATATCTGTGACGGACATCAGAGCTCCTCACCCAGGCTCTCACCTCTACATCCTTGGTTCTTAACTGAGGAGCGAGGTCCACCTTTAAGCAGACACAAGAGGAACAGGGCCAACACTGGAGACGGGTCAAGGCAGGGCTGAGATTAAGGGCTCAGGTTTAAGAATCAAACCAGTGTGGGGTTGAACCTTGGAGCGACTCTACAGGGAAAATCACTCATTTGCCTCCATCTTCTTCCTCTGCAAACAGCCATAGTTGCTGTGGTTGTGGTAAAGCCTGGATGGTGAGGTGCCCTGGCCAGAACCCACAATGCGTCACCCCAGTCAGTATTAATCAGGGCTGTTTCTTTTGTGCCTGACTCTGCAGCTTCCAGGGCCTCCCTTGCCATCTCTGGAACATTCTGTCCAAACACACCCACATCCTCCTTCCTCCCTGACTTTTCCACACATATCACTCACAGGGAGTGATCACCAGGCAGTGGTGGTTCACGCATTTAATCCCAGCACTTGAGAGGCAGAGGCAGAGAGGTCTCTGTGAGTTCGAGGCCAGCCTGGTCTACTGAGTAAGTTCCAGGACAACCAGGGCTACACAGAGAAACCCTGCCTAGAGGAAGGAAGGAAGGAAGGAAAGAAGGAAGGAAGGAAGGAAGGAAGGAAGGAAGGAAGGAAGGAAGGGTCAGCAGGTCAAGTTCATTGTCCATGAACAGCCGGAGGAGGCTGGATGGATAAGTGACGGGACATCTTCTGCAGCTTGGAATATCACATGGACCTTGGGGGATGAGAACCGGCCACGTCCACAGATCTGCCACAAGTGGACACGTGCAGATCGTGTGCAGGGTGGATCCACCACACATACAAGGAAACCCAGAGACGAGTCCTTGGGTCACTGCTGGGAGAACAGAAGCCAGTGCTTACTGAGTAAGGGTCTCCTTTGTCGGGGGTGGGGGTGGGGGAAGTGGGGGGTGGGGGGAAGGAAGTGCTTTGGGAGCAGAGAGACACAGATACTCACACATAGACATATACACATATATATCGTTACACACAGAGATATACACAGATACATATACAAAACACAGAGACAGAGTCATAGACAGACACATACAGATATGCACACAGAGAGATACAGGCAACACACACAGATACAGACAGACACACACACAGATAGACACTCGCAGATACACTCATAGACAACACACACAAAACACAGGCACAGATAGACACACACAGGCAGACACACAGAGACACACAGACACACAGACACACACACACCAATGGTTTGTCTTAGACTAGGGTTACAGCCGAGTGGGTGGAATGTTTGCCTGGAACGCAGAGACCAGGGTTCAATCCCCACCCTGGGATAAACTGGCTGACGTGCACATGCCTCAGGATGTGCAGACAGGAAGATGGGATGTTTAAGGTCATCCTCGGCTACAGAGGGAGTCCAGCCTGGGCTACATGACATCCTGTTTCCAAAAAAAAAGGGGGGGTTGGGGGGCAAAAAAGTCTTATGTCATATACAACTCAATTTAAACTTTTTTAAACAATATGAATAAAAATAAATACATGTGCTGTGACCAGGGCTCGTGAAAAAGTGGAGGTCCACACAGGAGCTGTGTGTGGAGGAGGTCAGCGCAGGGACTGTCCTCCAGCCTCTGGCTCTGGGCTGTGTGGATTCTTCTGAGGGTAAGTAACAGTAGTGCCCCATCAGAAAGAACTGTGGAGTGACCTCCGTCTAGGGAGCTGGCACCCCACCGGTGAAGCTGCCCTTACCCCATGTCTCCCCGCCATTCACCACGCCTTCATTCCACAAGAGAGCTTTGCCCTTCTTTGGAATGTTCTAGAGACTTCATGGCTAGACCCATAAAAATGTCCTCCAGGACGGGTTTGCCTGGTGAAGGAAGACAGCCAGCTTTCCTTCAGAGCCCCACTTGCCCTTCCTCTGGAATTCGGACGTCAGAGATCTAAAAATAGGCACCTCCTTCCTTGGCCCGCTGGGCTGGGGTTCAGCCCGAAGATGCACCAGACCTCCACGGCGCAGCGGGCCGGGCCGTGGGGACAGAACTCAGGAGAGGCTTGGGCCCTTCCCAGGGGAACTCAGAAGAGCAGAAACTTCAGCTGGAGCAGTGTTGCCATCCAGTGCACACAGGAAGCCCCTCTAGAACTTTCCGAGCCCTCCTCTATGCCCTGGGTGATGTAAACATCTCCTGCCCGTGCCTATGCACTTGGGCTCTCAGTTAGACCCGAGTCTGGGCTGGGCCCCAAGATGCTACCCCTGTCTTCTTCCTCTAGCCTAGTCCCATGCCTGACGTGACACACAAGAGAGGCCCACCCCTAGGGTGACCTTCTGCTTCTTTTGTCTCCTTCGAAAGCAGCTGGTGAGAAAGTAAACAGATCTTGCTGATAAGAACAACAGGAGAAAAGAATACAAAGATATCACGAAAGCAAGCATGGGAGGTGGATCTCCGAGAGAGGAGATGCCCAGAGGACGTGAGAGGTTCTACGGTGATGGCCTGGGACAGAGGTGCTATGGGCTTCACCCATAATAGCTACAAGTACATCCCTGCACACACACACACACACACACACACACACACACAGTGATGCCAGGCATGAAGTAAAGGCCTGGTCTTTTTATTTTTTATTTTTAAATATGTATGGGTGTTTTGCCTACACATACGTCTGTAAACCACAGTGTTCATGGTGAATGCAGAGATCAGAGGGAACTGGAGTTATTCTGTTGTGAGCTAACATGAGGGTGCTGGGACTTGAACCCAGATCCTCTGGAAGAGCAACCAGTGCTCTTAACCTCTGAGCCACCTCTCCAGACTCTCTGGCCCCTGCAGCCCTAGCTCTGGTCTTTTCTTGAACCACAAAGCACCTGCTGCTGTGTCTACACTGCGATGAGGAACGCTCAGACAGATGGCAACCCTAGGTGCTCTTCGGGGTCTCACTTGGGAAGGCAAGGTTGGTGTTCCTGTCTGAGCCCTACTGGGAGTCGCTCAGGAAATGAACCGGCCATGCTCTGGGAAAACTCCAGTCCCCAGATACAAGCTGTTCCTGAAGGACATGCTCGGAGGTGGGAACGAACCAGGGAAGGGAGGCAGGCAGGCAGCAGTGCCCAGCAGGTTTTAATCACCGCCTCACCTCTGTGGCCAGGGCTGTCTGTCCTAGGGTGACTGAGTCCAGGCCACCAGCACAGGGACAGGAGAAATAAACAGTATGGCATCGTTATTGCCCACAAGTCCACTGATATAAACCTCGGGGGCAGTAAGGAGGATCAAAAAGCCAAGTCCTCAGTGCCGGGTCTGTGCTGAGAGGCCCCCTCCCGGCTGGGAGCTAGCGGCCACTCTAGCCAAACTCTCGAGCAGGCCAAGCCACAGGAGGGGAGTTTGTTTGGGCTCAGGGTTTCCGAGGGTTCCCTCTGGATGCCTGCTCATTGCTTTCCCCTGAAAAGCAAAATATCACGGAAGGAGGGGTGCCGGGCAGAGCCAGGAAGTGGGGAGACAGAACAGAGAGGAGGGGCGGGGACAGGGGCGGAGACAGGGGCGGAGACAGGGGCGGAGACAGATCCCTTCCAAAGCATGCCCACAGCAAGTTACCTCCTCCACCAGGCCCCGCCCCCTCATGTTCTCAGGGCAACCTGGTCTCATCCTGACAGTCCATTCAGATGTCAGGGGACTAAGGTATCCAGTCCCAGGGCTGTGACCTGTCAATCACCTTCCACAGGCCCCTCCTCTCAACACTACCGTGTTAGGGACCAGACCGTCATCAGCACATGAGTATTTAGAGAATATTCCAGACCAGACCATAATGAATTATCCATTGTAGACCTACTGGATTTAACTTTTAACTGTCACTCTGTTCTTAATAAAAACCGGCTCCCCTCAAGGCTAAGCCTGCTCGGGGTACCTGCAGATGGGGTCCCCAGGCCTGACCAGCCCACGGCCAGCAAGGGCTCAGCACCAAGTTGCGTGAGGGGGTCGGTCGAGGCTGTGGCCGCATCTCGCCTCAGTGCATGTGGGCTGCCATCTCTTCTGGTTACCCAGTTAAAGGTCCCTCTGAGGCCCAGAGAGGAGCAGCGAGTGGCCAAAGGCTGCACAGCTATTAAGAGGCAGATACACCAGGACCCGTAAGCCTCTGAGTGGCAGACACACAGCCTGGCCTTCCCTGGGTGGGGCATGTCCCCAACACACACACTTTCTTTCTCTCTGGCATGTAAGGCAGTCTGATCACCAGGGAGGGGCCAATTCTGTAGATAATGCAAAGCCCAGGGATTGTGTCCAACGGCAGCACAAGGTACAAAGATCCCGGACCTGGGAAAAGCAGAAAAGCCCTTTTCCTTGCCACCTGCCCTTTCCCTCTGGGCTATGTCACCCCACTGCCCACCCCAGCTACCTCACTTTCTGACTCTTCCCCCTCCTGTGGCTTCCGGTCTCTTCCCTAGAGCATCCAGCCAGGATGTTCATCTTGAACATGGATCAGCCTCAGTACAGACTGGTTTCCCAGCTCCCTGCTTCTTGATCTGGCAAACTCCTATTCACCCTTCAAAACCCCAAGCCAAATGTCTCCAACCCTAGAAGGCCCTCCCTGCTGCTCCAGGGCAGGGCTGGACACACTTTTCACTTTTGTATTCCTGCATGCATGAGAATGCTCCTGATGGCAGGAACTTGCCAGGGTTTGCAGCAGCTGCAGCCTGAGAACCAGCATTCCTCCCAAAAGGCATGGGCCGGCATTGGACTTGAAGATGGGAGACACACGGGCCACTGTGAGTGCTGAGTGCTTTCTGCATCTGCCCAAGTGTATACATGCTGCCCCCTGACCTCACCCCCTTGGAGAGTGCACCCCGGCGCTGTGCCCGCTATCTGTCTCCCCTCTGCTCAAAAGCTAACACACCCCAGGTTTCCTTCCTCTCCGTCACACTCTGCTACCCCAGCCGCTGTGTAGACAACCCGGGAGGGGAACCGGCAGACAAGTCCCCCACCCAGGCCAGTGCCTGCCAAGCAGTGGCCATCAGAACACCAACCCCTGATGGCAGCCACTTACAGCCCATGGGCTCAGGAGGCAGGTGGGATACCCAGGCCACGCTGTCCAGCTAGACCAGCCCACCCAGGAAACTCTGGATTCAGTGGGAGACCTTCCGTCAGGAAAGGAAATCGAATGAACAAGGTAGATGACTGATCCCAATTGCCAGCCTCCACAGGCCCAGGCACACACACACATACACACACACACACACACACACACACGTGTCCTGCACACCACACACACACACACACAACAACCCACATATTTGCTGAGAGCAATGCATCCCTCTGTCTTTCGCAGAACAGATTGTGGGTGTCCAGAGAGGTCAGACGACTTGCCTGAAGTCACACAGCCAAAGACAAGCCCGACTTAGACTCAGCCGTAGGGTCCCACTGTGCCTGCATCCCACTGGTGTTCTGCTCAGAACCTTCCTAGATATCGAGATTGTTCCCCAAGGCAGCCTGACTCACCCTCGACGGGGAGAGCAGGTCTCCTCACCCTGTACCCCAGGCTGTCATATAGATTTTTGCCCAGCATGCTTCTCATTGAGTGCCTCTTGCCCGAATAAGGCCCGGTGGCCAGGCTTCAGACACCGGAGAGGACCAAGCGCTCAGTTCTGAGCCCTCAGACCCTTTCATTAGATTCTGCTTTCCAGGAAGAAGGATGCTTCCCTTAAGCTTCAAAAGCAAAATTTCCACAGGGGGGTGGACCTGTCCTGACTCCTTGATGGCAGGAATGGGTCCTCGGGAGGGCAGAGTCCTGTCTGCCCACCACCCGCTACGGCTCCAATACAGGAAACTCCCACCGCGATAAGAAACCACAGCATCTGGGGACTTATGTCCCCTGGGCTACCTCCCACCACAGAGGCCCCTCCACCCCTCCTGGCACTTACTCGGGACTTCTCGGCCAGCCTGGCGAGCGGCAGTGCCTCCCAAGTGCCCTGTGTGGAGCAGGGGCCCAGTAGCAGCAGGAAACTCAGAGCCCAGAGGACCTTCCTGCCGCAGTTACCCATCCTGAGGCTGGTGGCGAGGCTTCCTTCTGCACGAGTGACCTCCGCGGGGCAGGCCGGGGAGAGGAGGCAAGAGGGGTTAAAAGGGAGGAGGGACGATCGCCTGGGTGGGGCCTGAGAGAGGAACAGAGCTTTGCCTGCTGCAGCCTTGGTCTTCCACACAGGGTCCCCGGGATCTTGTGCCCTCGGCCAGCACCTGTGCCCTGGGTGGTGGTCGGTCCTCAGGTTAGTTTTAGCTCACCCTGTAGCTTCAGTGACGAGGGTGATTGCAAGCTGGACAGTCAAACGAACGCTGGGCAGAGGGAGGAGGGGGTACCAGCCAAGACGTGGCCGGGAGGGGCCTGCCACTCCCCTGTAACTATTGAGCTGCTGTGGCCTCAAGTTAGACTGGACTGAGACGCTCTCAGTGCTGCCTGTGACTGTCTGGCCCAGGAACCGGGTTTGGGGGGTGCTGTAGGGAGGGGACAGGGGACCGCAGGAACCTGGAGCTGCTTTGATGGGACTCTGGGAGACAGTAGCATCCTGAGGGTCGCCCCAGAAGCCAAGCACCTCGCCTGTCCCCAGCGGGTTGTCCCCAACAGCATGCAGAGGTGGCTGCTGTGTGGATGCCTGGTTTTCTCAGAGGGGGACACAGAGGTGGAAGGAGGTTCCTCCACGCTTGCTCTGACATCGGGCAGTAGTGCAAAGTGGAACTGTGATGGCAGACCCAGAGGACCACCTGAGCCGCTCCACCGGAGAGGGTGTGGTTGGCTTTCCCTACTGGCAGGTAGGGGGCTCCAAGACACTACACACACACACACACACACACACACACACACACGCACACACATGTGCACACACACGTGCACATACACACACGTACACACACATACCACGTGCGTGCGCGCACACACGTGCACACACACACACACACACACACACACGCATCATTTCTGCCACCTGTGAGGGGCTCCGAGGCACACCCTGTGAGGCTCAGTGGCACGGTGGCAGAACGGGCACCCACGAAGGTGGGACCAATTTCCCACCCGCCACCCAGAGCCAGAGCGCCGGGACCTGGGCCCTTGCAGAGGCTCCCAGCTCTCCTTCCCCCTCCCCACTCCCCTCCCCCCTTATCCACATGTGCCTACTCTCCATTCTTGGACAGCAGGCTCTTGGCCCAGTTCCTGGGTCTCTCCGTGGGTGGCCTGGCTTCTGCCTGAGCTGGGCTGATGGTCCGTGACGCCCTCCTGACCTCCCTCTGCCTTGGCTGTGCCAGGTCTCCTAGCTCCCCACAGGAAGGCTTTTCCTCCGGGCAGGCCCCTATCACTGCGTTGGGTGGGTCTCTGCCGGCACTGCCTTCCCACTGCGGCTCCAGATAGAGGCTCTCATGCACCACCATTGGGCGCATCTGCACTGATTAGAGCGCTGAGCCCCATCCCCAAGCCCCACCCCACCTCCCCGCACCCTCTGCTCCCCCTCCCCATCTTCTGAACTAGACAGCCAGCTCCACCTGGTGAGTTTTTCTTGTTCTTGTTACCCCCCCCCCACGCACCCACAATGACCCCAGAGAACCCTCAAAACTGGTAGAAAGTGGGGGGGGGGGGATGTCCTTGACATCTGGCCGTGTGTACACTGAAAACTGTTCCTGGCTCAAAAGGAGACACTTGACCCACCCCTCCTCATTTCCTTGTATGGTCGCACAGCTACTGGGACATTCGGTCATTGCTTTGTGACATCTGAGGAACTTCTGACACTCACCTATCCAGACCTCGATCTCACTGGGGACCCGCCCGTGTGACTCCACCCTCCACATCAGCCCAGAGTAAAACATTCCGGAGTTTCTCATGACAAGCCCTCTGTGCGTATCCACCCAGCATTTAGAAATTAAAGGGGAGTAAATCGAAGCTTCGGGAATCCTTCTACCCACTGGCAACATCTGCACTTGAGCCCTGGCTGTCATGAGGCAGCTGGCACAGGTCACCATAAGCTGCTTAACACGTGGCCATTTGTCACACTGAGGAGAGAAGGCGGGGACGCCACCTGGAACCCAGGCTCATGAAGACCCGTGTCTGTATCTCCTCAGCCACTCCCAGCTCTGTGCTGGCCTCTACCCAGTGAGGATTTGCTGCTGGTAGGGGTAAACTTAATCCTCGTAACTATCAAGATTCTTCCTGGTCCTCAGATTTAGTGAGGGGTGGTCCCCCAAAGTAGTCCTACAGTCTAAAACCCCAAGATATGACTAAATTAACATTCTGTCCCCTAGATAACACTGAAGATCTGGGCATACATTAGGTGCCCAATAAATGCTCTTGGGTTGAGATACCAGGAGCCTCTGAAATGTGGCACACAGTCAGCTCTTCACAGTGGTGAGTTACAAAAGGACCCTAGAGTCTTCAGGACAAGAAGGGCAACTGCTCAGGGTACTGAGCCACACTGAGTACTTTTGTGTGGAAGGAAAAAGGCCCAAGAAGCAAACAGAACAAATCTATCCAGGGAGCCAGCACCTCTTTTGATCAGGGATTTGATGTGGCCACAGGATGACAGCCACCGGATGCTCCCAGCAGGGCCCTAGGTCCCACCATGCGGTCAGGTCCAGCCCCTTTCCCAGCTTCCTGCCAAGACTCAGAACCTGAGTTCCCAAGCTTCCGAGGCCTTTCCAGTTTCTGTGACCCAGGCAACCTGAACTTTACCTCAGCCCAGTGGGATGTCCCCCTGCCAAGTCTCCAACCTTTGGTATGCCTTCCCAAAGACTGGGGAGGCAAAGCTTCCTTCAGTGAACCCTGGGGGATGCCTCTCTGCCACGGGCTTCCCTCCCTCAGAAAAAAAAGAGAAAAATAGAAACTTTAAAATGTAAAGAGTGCTGCACGGTCAGGAGGCAGAGGACACACTAAGGGTCACTGTTCTCCAGGGACACGGGACAGTTAAAGTATGTTGATCAGACCAGATAAAGGTGCTCTTCCACTTCCTGTAGAGAGAAACATGATGGTGTAGGAGACTCGGAGTCCATTAATTAATTAATTAATTAATTAATTAATTCAAGCCTTTGAATATCTACCCAAGTAAGGCCTAAAAACACTAAAGGAGAGGACTCAAGCCCTACCGCTGTGCCTCCAGGGCTTACTATAAAGAGGAGGGGTCAGATTGTTGACCTGGAGTTAACCTGGAGTTCTGATAAATGCATGAACTGCAGGCAGCATCCTATGGACTTGGACAATGGCCTCCCATCTGACCGACCCCACTCTTACTGGTTAACACCTGGCTACTTTAAGAACAGTCACTCGTGCCAGGCGGGTGGTGGCGCATGCCTTAGATCCCATCACTTGGGAGGCAGAGGCAGGCGGATTTCTGAGTTCGAGGCCAGCCTGGTCTCCAGAGTGAGTTCCAGGACAGCGAGGGCTACACAGAGAAACCCTGTCTCAAAATAAATAAATAAATAAAATAATTAATTAATTAATTAATTAATTAAAAAAGCAGAGAACAGTCACTCGTTTAAAGGTAGGCATGGGGTGGCACACACAGCTGTCATTTCAGCCTCCTGGAGGCTGAGGCAGGAGGATTACAAGTTAGAGCTGTAGGATGAGACTGTGTCTCAAAGGGAGAGCATCTGTTCCTCCATCACTGCAGCAGCAGGGCTAGGTGGGTGCTCACAGTGTCTCCATCTTGCAGAGGAGGCTGAGGGTCAGAGAGAGCAAGATTGGAGCCAGGACACAGCAGAGAGGCAGAGAGGGGAGCAGACCGGGACAGAGTCTGTGCTTGTGCTTAGAACTGCTGTGCCCTATGACCACAGGAGGTCAAGACACTTGGGGAGATGCTGGGGCCGACGCCAGAGACCCCAGGAGGTTAGCAGGGGCTGAGCTTGAGGAGACAGGCTGAGACCTCGGGTCCAGATCTCAATGGCCCAGGAGCATGGGGAGGGCAGAGAGGATGCAGGCGGGGACCCACAGTCCTGGCTGGGTGCCCCCAAGTGGATGGGTGGTGCCATACAGAGTCATTGTTTTGCCAGATCGAGGCTGGCTTGCTGCTGTGAGCCTTTCCTGTATTAAACAGACACTAAGAACGTTTCCCCCCGCTGGTGTACTGATAAAAAGACCAGATTTAACCCCAGCCATGTACGTCATGTTCTTTTTCTTAAAAATAACTGTTTTTCAGACAGGGTCTCACACAACCCCAGCCCAGGGAAGGAACTCAGGTTGTCACACTTGGCAACAAGCACTTTCCTCCACTGAGCCTTCTCCCCAGTCCTGGAATCCTTCTGCCTCGACATCCGTGTGCCACCGTGTCTACTTTATGTCACATAGTCCTAGCCCCTTTCCTTCGCATATGAAGAGACATTCAAACATGTTAACAGCTGCCTTTTGGGAACTTGGGCTTTGTGTCCAAGCACATTGCTGTGTGACCTCTGGGCTGCCCCTAACCTCTCTGAGCTGAGCACAGAAAGACTGAGCTCTGAGACATCAGCACCAGGATGGAGCCGATTCTAACCACTGTGGCTCCCATGCTGTGTTCAGCAAAGGTGACCGGGTAGGGTGAGGAGGGGAGGGGTGGGGGTGGGAGTGGGGAGAACCTCCTCAGTTGCACAGGATGCTGCCCCGCTGGCTGGGAATGGAAACAGTTGTTGCCCTGGGCAGTCTTGTTCTCTACAGCCAGACCCTGGCCACCCAGTCGCTGACCTCCAGTTAGCATCTTCCCACTTATGGTTCACCGTCCTCCCAGCCAGAGACCTTCCCACATCCTCCTCAGCCTGCAGCAGCATGCCCCTCCCTCCTGCTAGCTCATCCAGGACCTGGTTGTGGGAACTGGTCCCAGGATCCGCTCTGGGCTCTTGCCTTAGGAATTGTTAGAGAGAACACACACAAACACACACACACACACACACACACACTTCAGTCAAGGGAACACCCCAAGGCCAAAGGCACTGAAGTCCCAAGGTTAGGTTGGTCAGGCTGGGCCCTTGGCCAAGGACCCCTCCACTGCATTCTCAGGCCTCAACCATGTCCTGCCTTCCTGGACTCGTCCCCACACTGAGTGAGTGACCGGCCGTTGTGTACATTTCCCTCTGGAAGCACATTTGAGCTAAACCACAGGGAAGGCAGCTTCTCTGTCAGCGTTGGCGGCCCCTCTCCCGCCCCGGCAGTACTTCAGTGATCCCTGCATGCGAGGCTATTGCTGTGACGAAACACCGGTGACAAAAGCAACATGGGGGAGCAGAGGGCTTATTTGTCTTATACTTCCAGATCCCTGTTGATCATCGAAGGGAGTTAAGACAGAAACTCAGTCAGGGCAGGATGCTGGAGGCGGGAGTTGATGCCGAGACCATGGAGGGAGTTGCTGCTTACTGGCTTGCTCGGCCTGCTTTCTTATAAAACCCAGGACCAGCGCCCCAGAGATGGCTCTACCCTCTATGAACTGGACCCTCCAATATCAATCATCAGATCGGATAACTCGAGCTTGTATCAGATTGATCTAAAACTAGCTAACACAGATATGAAGCCAGTGTCACTGTCCTTTGGTCCCTCCTGCCAACTTAGAGGTGGACGGTGATGAGGGAATAATGTTTTCACTTTTTAAACCTTGGCCCCAGCTCTTGTCTCCCCGCCTAGGCCGTGTGTGTGTGTGTGTGTGTGTGTGTGTGTGTGTGTGTGTATGTGTGTGTGTGTGCTGGTAGTGGTGGTGGGGTGTTAGGTCCCATGAGGAAGCTTGAAGCTACAGTGCCCCCTGCTGGTAAGGTTCGAGATGGAGGGAGCCGGCTACTCTGTCACCCAGTTACACACAGATGGTGGGGCCTACAGAAGACTGCCTAGGGCGGCCAAACATTCTTTGTACCAAACAAAACCAAACAAGCAAATAAGCAAATGGCTAAACTGACTGGCACAGTATCCCTTGCTCACAGGGTGGCTGCGAGCGCTGGTTGCATTCATCTGTCACATGACGCTCTGGTACCCCCATCTCTGTTTCCTGATGGTTTGCAGAGCAGAAGTCCAGGAGGGCTAAACTGGGCTGGAAGAGGTGGGGGCAGAAAGAAAGGGGATGCGGGGATGCCCTACCCACACGGAGGGGACTGGGGGGGGGGTCTCAGGCACCAGCCTGGGTCTCTCTCTCTCTGGCTAGCTCCTGATGCTGCCTGCTGGACTCAGTCAGTATCCTTTGTTCCTAGGGAAAGGATTCACTTACTGAAGGAAATAAATGAAGGCTGGTAACATTACAGACCGCAAAGCGGAGAATACAGCGGGAACCAGCGAGCCCAGTCTAACCTTCAACTTTTTCCAGCTGGGCTCCACCTCTCGGCCTCCCAGAGCAGCACTAACGGAAGAGGCCAGTTTTCAAAGCACACGTGACTTTGGCAAGGAAGCAGCGTGGGGGCAGATCGGTTTGGAGACACTCGAGTAAGGACCACCGCACTCCCCCTCCCACCGTCCTCCATCTTGGGTCTCCTTGATAGACAAGATTCCAGGCCTGGCTCCGCCCTCTGCTCACTACCGCCTCCTTCCGGCCTGGCCCGGGCCCCTCAAAGGCCCCAGTGCCTTCCTGGACCAGGGCCTCCTGCTTGCTCTAAGGTGTGAACGCTTCACCATGAATGGCTGCCTCTGCTGGAAAGAAAGAAGTCGTGCCTGCCTTCTCATCATGGAAGCATCAGCGCTAATGCCACCCAAGTCAGGGCAGCTCCTGTCATCCCTAATTCCAAGTCTCCTCAGGTCTCCCATATTCTCATGTCTGCTTTGCCTAACTCCTGCCTGCCTTGTACGGCAATGATTCTCTAAGGCCCAAGGCAGGGTGTGGACCATAGCAGATGTTCAAATATCAGAAGATTGAGGTAGGAGGGAGGGAAAGATGAAAGGATGGTTGATGGTTGGATGACAACATCCATGGGAGAATAGAAGTATGAGGAGAGAGAAGAGAGATGGGGTAGATGGTTGGATGCAAAATGGAGGGTAGTAACCGGTTCCTTTAGATAGAAGGGAAATGGAAGGTCTGGTGGGGACCAAGAGGTGACTGAAAGGATGAATGAAAATAATGTAGGTAGACGTCAAGACTGTGAGGGGGATGAGAGAAGAGGGAGATGGGGCCTGTGATGGTTTGTGTATGCACAGCCCAAGGATTGGCACTGTTAGGAGGTGTGGCCTTGTTGGAGTGGGTGTGGCCTTGTTGGAGTGGGTGTGGCCTTGTTGGAGTGGGTGTGGCCTTGTTGAAGGAAGTGTGTCATGGACTTTGAAGTCTCAGCTGCTCAAGCCAGGCAGAATGTGGCTATCTCTGTCTACTGCCTGTGGATCCAGATGTAGAACTCTCAGCTCCTTCTCCAGCACCATGTCTGCCTGCATGGAGCCCTGCTTCCCGCCATGATGATAATGGACTAAACCTCGGAACTGTAAACCAGCCCCAGTTAAATGTTTTCCTTTATAAGAGTTTCTGTGGCCACTGTGTCTCTTCACAGCAAGAGAAACTCTAAGACAGTGGGTGGATGGTGGGTGGGTAGAGGAAGGTTAGGTGGGGATGATTGGGTCGAGGGAGGGTGGGTGGAGGTGAGTGGGAGGGAGGGCAGGTGAGCACGGAGTGAATGAATGGAGGAGAGCAGACAGGTGAAGGAAGGATATATACAAAATTCTCATGATGCTTCTACCACAGTGAGCTGACTGACGCTTCACACTGTCCACGTGTGTGTGTGTGTGTGTGTGTGTGTGCGCGCGCATGCGCGCGAGCGCGTACATGTCTGTGTGTGCACATGCCTGTGTGTGTGTATGTCTGAGTGTGTGCATATGTGTGTATACATGTGTGTGCCCGTCTGTATGTGTGCATGTCTGTGTGTACGTGTGCATGTCTGTGTGTACGTGTGCATGTCTGTGTGTATGTACCTGTGTATATGTGTGTATGTTGTGTATGTCTGTGTGTGTACATGTGTCTGTGTGCATGCATGTGTGTGTGTGTGTGTGTGTGTGTGTGTGTGTGTATGCCTGTGTGTGCGCATTCCTGTGAGGGGAGTGGAAGTCTGGCTGCTCTACCTCCTGATAATTTTTACTGCCAAGTGACAGAAGGCCGTGGTTTTGGCATCTCCAACCCTCAAAGTCATAGTCACCTTAACTCCATTATATACCTTAACTCCCTATATTTACTGAGCCTCTCCCCTGGTGCCGGCTGCCCTTGCAGCTGGGACTCAGCCTCTTCATGGCCAGAGCTGGAAAATCCCTGTTCAAAGTGTGAGTGGTGACTTCCGGGCACTGACCTCCTTCTACAGCTCATGAACACACCACTTCTCTGGCTAATGCTCAGACACCTGTGACTCACATGCAAGAGCAGGCCCCGGACACTCAGCCTTTCCCTTCCCGGCCCAGCCTACCTCCCTGATCCCTCTCACCCCCTACTTCTTCTCATTTAAACCCCTCAAGGCACGTGACCCCACACTTTCCCACGGCCAGCCTCTGAGCATCTGCCCGTTCTGTTCTCTGATCCTAGATCACTGTTCTCAACCTGTGGGTCACGACCCCTATAGACCATGAGAAATATCAGGTATTTACATTGTGATTCTTAATAGTAGCAAAATTACAGTTATGAAGTAGCAACGGAAATAATTTTATGGTTGGGGAATTGCTACAGCATGAGGTATCGTATTAAAGGTCATGGCACTAGGAAGGCTGAGAACCATGCTCTAGGGAAAGCCACTGGCTCTCGAAGCCCAATTTTGGCATGAACCATCTTTCAGTCCCAGTTCCACAGCCGGAGTCACCTTTTCTCCTGCCCAAACCAATCCTTCTACACCAGGCGCATTCTCGAAGGCTCTACCCTGCTGCCCAAAGACCTAAGGGGAGCCCAGGACGTCTCCATCCTTCAGGACCATCCAACACCACAGGGCTCAGCAACCTCTTGTTGTACTCCATCTCCTGCCACAGAGGCACAGCACCTCTCACAGGCTGCCCAGCCCACCCCTGCTCCCTCCACCATGCCCAGGCAATCTGACTACTCAGAGCTCTGCTTCTCAGAGCTTCACTCAGAGTGAAGCCCCCAGTCCTCTCCTGGTAACAGAGACTGTCCCTTGGGCCTGGGACCATCCAGTTCTACAGAGCATGCAGGGGTTTATCTCCAGCCTTCCAAGCAGCAGGTGCTGGAAATTTCTGCCACATTAAGCAGAGCTATTGGACAAGCCATAGTCATCGCCAACATAGCTCAAAAATCACAGCAGTATCTGGATCTGGCACTCAATGCTCCGACTCAATGGGTCCACATAGGAAATGAGACTTACTGATCAATGCTATCCATCCCCACCTGACAGAGTGGGGAAACAGTGGCAGAGAGCAGCAGTCTCTCTCTCTCTCTCTTTCTCTCTCTCTCTCTCTCACACACACACACACACAATCTTTTTTTTTTAAGATTTATTTTATATTTATTTTATAAATATAAAATGTGTGTGTGTGACTACACTGTAGCTGTCTTCAGACACACCAGAAGAGGGCATCAGATCCCATTACAGATGGTTGTGAGCCATCATGTGGTTGCTGGGATTTGAACTCAGGACCTCTGGAAGAGCAGTCAGTGCTCTTAACCACAGAGCCATCTCTCCAGTGCCTTGGCTGACTCTTTATATTTAGAGACAGGGTTTTGTTAGGTTGCCCATGCTGGCCTTGAATTTGCTCTGTAGCCCAGGCTGTCCTCAAAATTATGATCCTCCTGAGGAGCTGGAGAGAGACTGTGCCTAGTGGGTCATTTCTTCCTCCTACCTGATGCTGCCCGCCACTGAGTTGACTAAGTTGACCAGCCAGCAAAAAATCAGAAAGAACTAGGAAGGGTGAGCATATTCAGCAGCAAATCTCAGAGGCTGAAACATTCTAGGCCTGATTAGATTGTACGGAGGTTAGAAGCTTCCGGGACTAGGCCTAGGTTAGCAGACTGAGGCAGTGAGCCTCGGAGATGACAATTACTACAGGGGAATAAAGGTGACATTTAAAGTGACATTTACAGTGATGCCTTCCATGCTCTAGAGCAGTAGGCTCTGGGGACCACGAGGTTCCAAGGACTTATCCCATCCAGATGTGAACAAGTTTTCCAGGACAGCTGTATCCCAGACACAGAAGATGCTTGGCCTGCTCCCACATCTGGATACAAAGCACATCTGCCCTTAAATTATTGCTGTGCTCAAGAATGACTTTGGCTTAGGCCTGCTTTAAAGCAGGAAAACAAGAACTGCCCCCCAATACCTCACTGTTACCCCCCTCCCTACTTTGGATATTTCAATAATGACTTTTGTTTAGATGCAACCTGTTCTTGCACATTGTTGTCTGGGGTTGGGGGCCAGGGACCATCATTGCAAACATGAGCCTGGGCGGGTGGTGCTGGCCCACGCCTGTAATCCCAGCACTCTGGGAGGTGGAGGCAGGCGGATTTCTGATTTTAGGCCAGCCTGGTCTATAGAGTGAGTTCCAGGACAGCCAGGGCTATACAGAGGAAACCCTGTCTCGGAAAACAAAAATCCAAAACAAAAACCAAAAAAAAAAAAAAAAACAAAACAAAAAGCAAACAGGAGCCTGTCATCTTTTTGACAAGATGGAGATGTCCCCAAATTAGACAGTGGCGTTGCCACACCACTGAAGATCAACTACTGAGTTATAGGAACTAACAAAGGGGATTTGAACTGAATGACTTAGGAGCTGGAGAGATGGCTCAGTGGTTAAGAGCACTGATTGCTCTTCCAGAGGTCCTGAGTTCAAATCCCAGCAACCACATGATGGGATCTGACACCCTCTTCTGGTGTGTCTGAAGACAGCGACAGTGTACTTGTGTATAATAAATAAATAAATCTTTAAAGAAAAAAAATGTCCAGACTTGCAGAGGACTGGGGTTCAGCTCCCGACCTCTCCATGGAGGTTCACAACCACCTGTAACTCCAGATCCAGGGGATCTGATGCCCTCTTCATAGGCTGTTGCACACAGATACATAAAATAAATAAACACATATTTATTTTAAATTGAAAAACATGTGGATCTGGAGACAAGAATCTTGGTGAGTAGGGACTTGCCTAGCATGCAGGAAGCCTTGGGTTCCCAGTGCTGTATAACTCCGTCGTGATGGAGCCAGTCTGTCATCTCGGCTATCAGGAGGTAGAGGCAGAAGGATCAGAATTTCAAGGTTTTCCTTGGCTACATAGTGAGTCAAGGCCAGCCTGGACTGCAAGAAACTCTCACAACAAACAAACAAATCCAGTTGGTGGTAATAACGAAGAAATAAACCCCGGCAGTGGTGGTGCATGCCTTTAATCCCAGCACTTGGGAGGCAGAGGCAGGTGGATTTCTGAGTTTGCTGCCAGCCTGGTCTACAGAGTGAGCTCCAGGACAGCCAGGGCTATACAAAGAAACCCTGTCTCGATAAAGCAAAATGAAAAAAAAAAAAAAGATAGTTTTGTTTGTTTATTTGTTTGTTTGTTTTGATTTTGGTTTTTTTTTTTCAAGACAGGGTTTCTCTGTATAGCCCTGGCTGTCCTGGAACTCACTCTGTAGACCAGGCTGTCCTTGAACTCAGAAATCCGCCTGCCTCTGCTTCTCAGAGTGCTGGGATTACAGGTGTGCGCCGCCGCCACCACCACCACCACCGCCCGGCAAAAAAATGGGTTAAGGTGGCCATAATCCATGGAGCAATCACAGAGCAATGTAGCCGGGTAGTCATGGAGCAATGTCACCCCCAGACTCTGTCCCAGTTTCCATCTCTGTCCCCGCCCCCGCCCCTTAAGAGGTGACCATGGCCCAGACTTCTGGGGCGGAAGCTAGAGTCAGTCAGGGTCCTCACTCCCCCAGGCCTGGCTCTACTCGGTTTGTGAGATGAACCCAGGCCAGCTGTCCTGCGGTCCTCAGCCTCTAGCCGATGGTCCTGTCATCAGTCCCAGAGTGTCCGAAGTCACAGCGGCACGAACTCAGTTTAACAGACGTGGGGCTGATTTTTGTTTGTTCTTTCTTGGGTTTTGGTTTTGTTAATTTTGGGGGTGGGGGTGGGGAGAGGCTGGAAGTTTCCAGTATCAAAAATCTGATCTCTAGATTTATTTTAGAGCCCCTCTGAACTCCAGCTTCCTCCACAGCCCCGGACGGCTGTGGCCGCAGCAGCCCGAGAGCCTCTAGCTCCGGGACAGAGTCCTGGAACTGCCAAACCTATAGCCTCAACTGGGCTGTAGATGAAACAAGAGATCACTGACCTGTGTTAGCTGGGTCCAGGGAAATAGTCCAGGGAAGCCAAGTGCTCAGGGCCGGGCTTGGAGGATGCAGCTGTTCTAACTACCTGCTTAGCCTGCAACCCACCAGCCTGCAGCCCACCCCTTCCCAACGCAGTCACTCCCCAGAACATTCCCTGCTTAAGAAAAGAGATTAGCCCCAAGGGGACCAGCCAGCCAGCCTGCCTGCCTGCTGCCTACCTGCCTGCCTACTGCCTGCCTGCCTGCCTGCCTTACCCTTCTTCCTTCCTTCCTTCCTTCCTTCCTTCCTTCCTTCCTTCCTTCCTTCCTTCCTTCCTTCCTCTCTCCCTCTTTCTTTTGAGAGAACACCTCAGGTAGCCAGGCTGGCCTTGACCCTCCATCCTCTTTGCTGGATCACAGCTGTGCTGCACAACACCCGCTTGCACGCACGGCAGCTCCTTACCCCAGCAGCCCATTCACCAATCTGCTCACACGCTTCCCGTTTTAAAACTGTTCCGGATCCTATCGTGGGCTCACTCTTTTAAGTTCTGGTTTTCTAAGTTTCTCAAGGTCAAGATTAGGTTAAAAGCAAGCCTATCTGCAAATAATAGTGTTTTAATTACTGTTAAGAGAAAGGCTTCCTGTGTTATCTAGTCAGCAGGAAGCATTGGCTTCAGCCTCAAGCCTGGAGGAGGCTCAGAGGATGACATTCAAAATCCATGGTCCTTGTTATGTTTTGAGATGTCTCAAACATCCTCAGTGACCTCATGGAGGCACAGACTTTCCAAGGTACCATTCGCCCCATTCTCTAGAGGGGGAAACTGAGGCTCAGAGAGTACTACTGGTAAGTAAATGAGCCCTGGAGCTTACTTCCATCAGAAGGCAAGGGCTGTGGGCTGGGGTCTAACATCCACCTCAGTTTTATATCGTTGGGAATCATTAAGTGGGGGGGGGAGGGGTGGAAACTGGAAGGAATTTCCTGCTCTTTCTGGAACCAATGGTTAGGAAAGGAGACGGGAGGCTGGAGAGTGAAAGGACCCCATAAAATATGGGTTTGTGACCCCGGGGAAGATTAGACTTCAGGGAGGGCTGGCGGTGGCACCTTTCCTCTGCAGCTGACATTTGAGGATGGGTGTGAGATTATGCAGCTGTGTGCCAGGTGGCCCAGGGCACCCTAAGAGCTGGCCTTTTATCGCCCCTAATTCTCTCTTAATGAGGGTTTAGCATAATTGAAATGGTGGCACCTGGGAGATACATCTCGGGAGCTTTTCCAGCTGAGCTGGGGGAAAAGGGGGGGCTCCAATCAAATCCCCAGCTGAGATATTCAATCATTAGCACCTCCCTAATCCAGAGGTGGCTTAACCCAGCCTGCTTCGCTCAGGAGCTTGGAGGGGAAAGGAACCAGGGAACCTAAGCCTCAGTGGTGGGGGATGGAGTAGGTGGTTCACCGTGATAAAGGTGCAGGAGGCATGGGGAGGTAGAGATAAACAGAAAGGGGTTGGAGGTGCGTGCATGTGCAGGAGGCCAAAAGAGGAACAGCTGCACTCACCCCCACCCGCTACACCCCAGCCCCCAAACACACCTGGCCTGAATTTAAGGGGTGCCCAACTGTACTTAGACGAGAATGGAGCCTGCTCCTGTGCCCTAACTTGTAACAAGGTGGCTGTGCCAGTGAGGTCCCGAGGTCACTACCAGCTGCAGAAGCCTAACAGAGGTATCCGGTCTCCCCGAATCTCAGTGGCTTTATCTGGACATGGGGACAGTGATAACCCAGCTCCCCATAAGCAGTAGGAGTTAAGGGACATTCCAGCCCAGCTGCAGGCAGCCCTGACCTAGCCAGGTGCTGGCCAACACCACCTCCAAGGAGCAAGTCACCGGGATGAGAGTTATTAAACCACTAGCCAGGAAACATTTAAAGAGTGCACGGGAGAGAGACTCGGGCACTCTTCTGTACATAGAAACCCTGTGCACACACTGCACACACCACAGGCCACAGAGAGCATTGGACCAGTGCCTCAACGGGCGACAGCACTGGCTCCGAAAGCAGGAGCCCCTGGATTTGAGTCCTAGGTAAGAAGTGGACACAGCTGCATGCCCCTGCACAGGAGAGGGGACCCTGAGGGCCCCCTGGCCAGGCAGTCTCTCTGAAACACGGGACTGGAAGTTGTCTTAGTGCAGTAGGGTAGCAAGTAACAAAGGAAGACACCCGATCTGCTTTGGCCTCTGCAAGGGTATGTTAGGGCATGTACACCAGGATACTCATGCATTCTGCACACATATACTACACATACATCATACATACACATACCATACACACACATATACCACATATACATCATACATACACATACCATACACAGACATATACCACACATACATCATACATATGCATACCATACACATACATGTACCACACATACATCATGCATACACATATCATATACATACATATACCACACATACATCATACATACACATACCATATACACACATATACCACACATACATCATACATATATATATACTATACACACACACCACATACCATACACACACACACCATACATACACATAACATAAACATACTATACACCATAAACACATCATAGGCATGTACACACAACATGCACCATAACATACCACACACACCATGCACATATATACCACACACACACACACACACACACACACACACACGAAATAAAGTTTTTGAATTTTTAATTAATTAATTAATTTTGGTGTTTTGAGACAGGGTTTCTCTGTATAGCCTTGACTGTCCGGAACTCACTCTGTAGACCAGGCTGTCCTGGAACCCAGAAATCCACCTGCCTCTGCCTCCCGAGTGCTGGGATTAAAGGCGTGCGCCACCACTGCTAATTTTTAATATAAAATGGTGCTAATGATGCGTATGCCTTTAATCCCAGCACTTGGGAGGCAGAGACAGGTGAATCTCTGAGTTCACAGCAAGCCTGGTCTACAGGTTGAGTTCCAGGACAGCCAGGGCTACACAGAGAAACTCTGTCCTAAAAGATGAAATAAAATGAAAATAAAAATGGAATCCTTACTTCTGTAGCAATTCCCCTTCTGAACATGAGCTTGTGAGAGCAGGACACACGGAACTGAGCCTCTCCCACGAGCACCGTCTGCAGCGCCTCATCGTCAGACAGACATGTGCGCTCTGTGTCTGTTAAACTCATTGAAGAGAGCCTCAGAGGCACCAAAATGTGTCAGTGTCACAGTCAGGAAGAAGTCCCCACTCACCCTTGGATTAATTTGACCATGATCAAGCCAAATTTAATTTTCTACTTTTCTCCCATTTGTGTCTTCCATTTGTGTCACATGTCTGGTCTGTCCCTATTGCCTGTGTCGTGTGTGTGTGTGTGTGTGTGTGTGTGTGTGTGTGTGTGTGTGTATGTGTGTGTATATGTATATATGTGTATGTGTGTATGTGTGTGTATGTGTGCACATGTGTGTATATGTGTGTGTGTGTGTGTGTGTGTGTGTGTGTGTAGGGCTTTGCTCTCTGTTTATTGAACTGCAGGAAGCATTACACAGGGAAGGGCACTTTACAGAACTCTGTAGCAGAGATTTATAGGAGATTAGCTCATTTACTGACCCCAACTGATTCAGAGCTGTAAACACAGACAAACATTATTAACTTACGGCCATGTTGCTGACATTTATGGTAGATATTTGCTTTATAATCTTGCTTTTAGTCTGTTGGCTGCTTTCAGCAAGTGATTACAGCAATGCACACATATATCACTCTGGGCTGGGGCATGGAAATGCACATAAGATTACATCTATGCCTTAGTTTGGCTTATAGAAGCTGATTATGCGGGCAACCCAGGGCTTAGCAAGGTTGGGTGTTACATTTATCTCTTAAAGGCAGGCTAAACAAGAAAGATGAGTACACCATAGGGTAGTAGGCTAGGTCTTTAGGGGGGTCCAAGACAATGTCTCTCTGTGTAGCCTTGGCTGTCCTGGAATTCATGCTGTAGAACAGGCTTCCCTCGAACTCAAAGATCCACTTGCCTTTACTTCCTGAGTGCTGGGACTAAAGACGTGTGCCACCATCACCCTGCCCAGGCTGTCATAAGTGATCTTATAGTATATTATTGGCTGTGAGGTCCAGCAGAAGTTTCAGCATTGTAGCTGGGTATGGTGGTGCACACCTTTAATACCAGCACTGTGAGGCAGAGGCAGATGGATCTCTTTGAGTTTGATCTATATAGTGAGTTACAGGACAGTCAGGGCTACATAGACACATTGTCTCAAAAAAAAAGTTACAGGTTTTTAGAATGTGAGAGGCATTTCATAAAAAATATATCATCACCATATCACACTCCATTCAAGGCCATTTGATGTTGAAAGGGACCTCAGAGATGTCCAGTGATATAAGCCCACAGAGAGAGTCGGATGGGGTCCTTTTGGGGGACAGAGGCTGACTGTCATCACTCAGTGACGATAGACCTTCAGTTTCACAAGCAAGGAAAGTTCTCGAGGTGAGCAGCTGCTATGT
The DNA here is from genome assembly GCF_947179515.1 of Apodemus sylvaticus. Classification (NCBI taxonomy): domain Eukaryota; kingdom Metazoa; phylum Chordata; class Mammalia; order Rodentia; family Muridae; genus Apodemus; species Apodemus sylvaticus. The sequence goes on from NC_067492.1 coordinate 9,835,877, forward strand.
GGTCTGCATGCCAACTGTCCCCCACAGGCTCATGTTTGAACCCTTTTCCCCAGGTGGTGGCGCTATTGTGGGAGGTCGTGAGGCCTTTAGGAGTGGAGAAGTAGGTCACTGGTGATGGCTTTGAGGTTTTATAGACTCACCCCACTTCCTGTGTGTTCTGTGCTTCCTGTTCTGCCAAAATAGAAGGAGAGGTCCAGCTGCTCATGTCCCCGCTGTGGCTCCATGCCTTCCCTCCATGACGAACCGTATTTCCTCAAACCACAAGCCCAAACAAACCCTTCTTCCCTGAGGTTGCTGCTTATCAGATCTTTGGTCACGGAGATGAGAAACGCCACAGACACAGACTATCTAACAGTGACCCGTGCCAGGTGCCACTGATTGGAAGCTCTCTGACATGGTGAGAAGGCAAAAGGAATGTCATGTATATGTCACCACAATTTTTAAAAATTATCTTAAGTGGGGCTGGACAGCTAGCTGGCTCTGTGGTGAGGAGCACTCGTCTCGCGGAGGATCTGGGATTTGTTCCCAGGACCTATGCCTGGCTCACAGATCCAGGGGATCTGATGCCCTCTTGTGGCCGCTGTGATTACCTGCACTCATCAAATACACAGACGCAAAGAGTGCATACATGTAAATTAAAAAAATGTAGCCGTGGCGCACGCCTTTAATCCCAGCACTTGGGAGACAGAGGCAGGTGGATTTCTGAGTTCGAGGCCAGCCTGGTCTACAGAGTGAGCTCCAGGACAGCCAGGGCTACACAGAGAAACCCTGTCTCAAAAAAAAAAAAAAAAAAAGAAGAAAAGAAAAGAAAAGAAAAGAAAAGAAAAAGGAATGAAGTATTCCCAAAGACCCTGAAACTCACCTTCACCGAAATCTGCCTGGACCCAAAGAGGATATCAGCCTTCATGGTGGAGCGTGGACGTCAGATACTCTGGAAAAATATTTGGGGACTTCCTGGATTATTCAACTCTCTCCCAAGTCCTTGGCCCGGAAGAGTTGGCTTCAGCTGTAGCTGGCTGAAGCCTGTGGAGATGGGGTGGGCAATCAGCACCCCCCCCACTAGGGTGGACCCCTGACTCCCTCATATAGCCCCATGGGGGCAGCAAGGGTCTGAAAGAGAAAATAAATTACAAGCATGTTACAAGGATGGCTCGTTCAGAAGCCCTTGTCTGAGATAATGCGGGATGTGTGTGGATCTGAGACCACAGCCAGACCTGGGCCTGAATCTGATGTTTCCAATATATTTGTCCGGGAAGTCAGACAAATGGGTGTGTGTGCGTGCGTGTGCATGTGTGTGTATGCATGCCCCAGCACATGTGTGGAGGCTCAGAGACAGCCTCTGTGCTACAGGGAGAGACACAGACCTCTGCTCAGGAGAAGACTAGCGTGTTATCCTCTCCATCAGTGCAGTAGCCCATCGCACAGCATCTAATTTCAACTTGTGTCAACTTGACCGGGCCCCCGGGTAAGCGGTCAAGTGTTATTTGAGGTATTTCCTGGGAGAGATAAACACACTACAGTTCCGGGTGAGCGCGTCCTATGGAGGCTGCCTTTAACCCACTGCCATCTGTGACATTTCTAGTGTCACAAGTTTGCTGGATGCTTGCCGCTGACCTGAAAGGTGTCATGAGGCTGTCCCCTCCACAGGGACACACAGGAGGTGTAAGGCTTGGCTAAGAAAGGGGCTTTGATTGAGGAGAAAGCTCTCTGCCGATACAGGGGAGGCAGACGGGCTGCACACGGGTCTTCTGGTCTGCACATGCTCGGTGTTTAACCGGGATTGCACATACTCCCCATGAAGCCACAGTTACTGTTTCGTCCTCCAAAGAAATCTCATCAACGCCGGGTGTTTAATAACATCAAGCAGACCACATAATGAGGTTTGGGGGGGGTGGTGGTGGTGGTGCGCCCAGATGGAAATGCAGTGCTCCGCTGACTGAGGCCCAGCAGGACGCCGGGAGGAGAGGTGCCATGTTAGCTCCTCTTGGTGCTGTGCTCAGCAATTGATTCCGTGACTAATGGACCCTGCCCAGCCAGAGTCATGGCGAGCCGTTCCTGTAATTTCAGATAGCTTAAGTGTCCTCGCTGGTAGTGCAGAACCTATTTTTCTCTCTCATCTCATCTACAAGGGTTATTTTTCAGCCTCAGATTGGGGCAACGGCCATAGGGACATCCAGAGCTATTGAGAGCCCTGGGGACTGATTTCTCCAGGAACGAATACATCTTTCTACCCCAGCAGTATCCCGAGGAAGGGACCGAGATGTGGGTTCAAATCTCTGTTCTTGCTTTTTGAAACTGTGTGACCCTAGGCAAGGCAACCAACCTCTCTGTGCCCAGGTTCCCCCCTCACACTCCCTCCCCCCTACAGGACTGAAATGACACACCCAAGTCAAGGCACATCACTCGGAATACCTGAAGGAGAGAAGATCAGCTGCTGTTCATCGGCTGCCGCGAGCTACCGCTAATTGGCAATTTAGACCTCCAGGTATTTAATCTAAGTTCAGTTTGCCCCACTTCAAATGTGTTTCTTTAAATAATTAACTGCTTTTGAAACTTTAATCTTCAAAGGCCCTCAGTGCCCGAAGACTTAGCAAGGTATGAAAGCAATTACATTCTCCCCAGAGCTGATGGCGGCTGGCGGTCGGGGGCTAGCAGCTTAGAGGTCAGAATCCAGAGGAGCTGTTTTATGTCAGCTTGACACAAGCTAGAGTCATTTTGAAAGAGAGAGCCTCAATTGAGGAAACGCCCCCTCAAGACGGGTTAGTAGGCAAGGCTTGCACATTTTCTTGGTTAATGGTTGATGTGGGAGAGCCCAGCTTGTGGCAAGCAGTGTCACCTCTGGGCTGGAGGTCCTGGATGCTATAAGAAAACAGGTTGACCAAGCCTGTGAGCGGCACCGTCCTGTGGCTTCTGCTTCAGCTCCCCACTCTCTGATTTCCCTGGATAATGGACTATAAGCTAGTTATAAGGTGTAGTAAGCCGGAGCTGGAGAGATGGCTTTGTGGTTGAGAGCACTGACTGCTCTTCTAAAGGTCCCGAGTTCAAATCCCAACAACCACATAGTGGCTCCTACAGCCATCCATGGTGAGATCTGATGCCCTCTTCTGGTGTGTACTTACATATAATAATAATAAAAAAAATCTTTAAAAATGTAATAAGCCATTTGCCTGCTTACATTGCTTTTGATCCTGGTACTTTACCACAGCAATAGAAAGTAAACTCGGACCAGTGCCAAGCAGCCTCTGGCATAGGCAATCTAAAGGGCAGAGACAAGTTTTGGGGTCCAGAGCTGAGCAGTGGCCGTGGACCTCCTGTTTCTCTTGTCTCTTGGGCACACCAGGGCCACCATAGCTGGTAACTGGCTTGCTGGAGCCGTGTGTGTGTGTGTGTGTGTGTGTGTGTGTGGTGTGCTGGGGCTCACCCTGAACCAGAGCGTCCGGAGTCTTGGCTCAGGTCAGCCTGCTCCCCTCTGTCATCCAGACTTCTGCCTTCCTCACTTGTGGGCCAGGCCACCAGAGATGATGGTCTTCAAAGACACACTGTGTGCCATAACTTGGTGGCCGTAAGAACATGAGGGTTTTCCAAAGGTGACACAGAGCAGCTTAATAAGTCAGGGAGATCAGGGTCTTCTGGAAGAGCTTGGTCTTCCAGGCCCAAAGGCCCAGAGTGTGCTGGTCTCCAGACCTTTGTTTTCTCTGGGGAGTAGGGTCTCACTATGTAAACAAAAGGCCTTAAACATGTTCTATAGACCAGGGTGTCCTTGAACTCATAGAGATGCACCTGTCTTTGCTCTCAAGTGCTGGGATCGAAGGCATGTGCCACCACACTGGGTCTGACCTCTGCACTTTGCAAAGATTCTACGCAAGGATCTTTCCGGTTGACCAGAGCATACTACTGCAGTGACCTTAGAAAACCTGCCGGGGTGTGCAGAAGGCCAGGCAGGGCTGCACCCCGTCATCCTCCCAGACGCCAGGAATAAACCGGTCAGGCATCAGGAGCCTGTGGGCACTTGCCAGCCTGCTGTCATCTCTACCTCGGAAAGGGAGGTCACTTTGCAAATCAGCAAACGTATTGGCAAATTAATTCTCCTGCCTTGAAAGGATGAGGCGGCACTGCAGGTCTTCCCAGCTACCAGCTTGGGGTGCCTGTACTCAGACTCACACTGACCAGGGGCTCGTAACTGTTTCAGCTTGGATATGAAGTGCCCTCCCAACACACACACACACACACACACACACACACACACACACAGAGAGAGAGAGAGAGAGAGAGAGAGCTTGGTCCTTGGCTGGCACATCAGTCATTGACGGGGGAGGGGAGGCACAGACCTAATCAGTGGTTCATAGTTTGGTGTGACAAAAGTCTCAGAAGATGGAGCCTGGTTGGCAATGCTAGGATGGTGAGTGGGAGGTGGGTGGGAATGGGTGAGTGGGCTTGAGTGTGGGTGGGAGGATGGTTGTGAGTGAGTGGGTGGGTGTGGGTAGGAGGGCAGATGAGCGGGTAGGTGTGAATGGGTGAGTGGGAGGGTGGGTGGGTGAGTGGGTAGGTGAGTGAGTGTGTGGGTGGGTGAGTGGGTGAGTGAATGAATGGATTGGGTGGTTAGGTGGGTGAGTGAGTGGGTGGGTGGGGGTGGATGGGTGAGTGGGTGGTTAGGTGATGAGTGGGTGGGTGAGTGGGTGGGTGGGTGTGGGTAGGAGTGCAGGTAGGTGGGTGGGTGGGTGAGTGGGTGCGTGGGTGAGTGGGGGGTGAGTAATTTTGCAGGTGGGCGGGGCATCTCTTTGAAAGCTATATCTCTCTTCCCTTCCCTTCCAGCCTCCCTTCTCTTCCTTTCCCTCACACACTACCTGATGTTCTTCTGTCTTCCCCGAAGATTGAAAATCAACCCTTCCTCTTTTAAAAAGTTCTCTTGGGGATTTGTCACAATAGAAGGAAGCCAAGTGACGCATGGTGACAATGTCCTCAAGGCTGTGGTTCTTCTCTGTGGAAAGACAATATGTGGGTTCCTCTTTCCGGTCTGTTTTAGTCGGGGGTTTCTATTGCTGTGATGAAACACATTAGCCAAAAGCAACTTGGGGAGGAAAGGGTTAATTTTGCTCACATTTTTTTTTTTATATCACAGCTCATCATTGGAGGAAGCCAGGACAGGAACTCAAGGAGGGCAGGACCTGGAGGCAGGAGTTGATGCGGAGGCCGTGGACGGGTACTGCTTACTGGCTTGCTCCTCATGGCTTGCTTGGCCTACTTTCTTATAGAACCCAGGCTCACCAGCCCAGGGATGGCCCCACCCACCATGGGCTGGGCCCTCCCCCGTCAACCACTAATCAAGAAAACGCTCCACAGGCAGTGGCAGAGGCACATGCCCTTGTCCCAGTATTTGGGAGGCAGAGGCAGGCACATCTTTGAGTTCAAGGCCAGGTTGGTTTAGAGAGTGAGTTCCAAGACACCCAGAGCTACACAGAGAAACCTTGTCTTAAAAATACGATCACACACACACACACACACAGAGAGAGAGAGAGAGAGAGAGAGAGAGAGAGAGAGAGAGAGAGAGAGAGAGAGAGATTGAGACTGACTGAGACTACAGGCTTACCTACAACCCAATTTTAAGGAAACATTTTTTCAACCAAACTTCCCTCCTCTCAGATGACTTTAGCTTGGGTCAAGCTGACATACAACGAGCTGCCACACTGTCTCTCTGTCTCCTGGGGAAACTGAGTCTGTGATGGAGATCGTGCCACAAGCTCTCAAACATTTATCACCTAATGGATCTAAACATTAGTTCACCACATTACTACATATTTATTATTTGTTGAGTTGAGTTTGCCTTTAGTTAGTTAGTTAGTTAGTTTGTGTGTTTGAGACAGGGTTTCTCTGTGTAGCCCTGGTTGTCCTGGAACTCACTCTGTAGGCCAGGCTGGCCTCGAACTCAGAAATCTGCCTGCCTCTGCCTCCCAAGTGCTGGGATTAAAGGCATGCACCACCACTGCCCTGAGAGTTTGCCTTTAGATTTAGATTTTTATATATACAGATACATCTTTTACAGCTCTATAAAGAGAATTGTTTGTGACCTGTCACCTTCGTCCCCTCCCGGCAGGTGCAGAGGCTATCGCCCTAGGCTCCAAGGGTGACAGGGTGGGGAGGGGCCGAGGCTGCATGGTTGATTAATGCCTATATGAAAGGGGCCCTAGTTCTCCTGGACTCTGCCATACAAGGACTGATGGCCACAGTCTATAGAGAGCTCTCTCCAGAACCCAGCCATGCCAGGGCCTTGACCGTGGACATCCAGGGTGATAACTAAGTCCTGCTGTTTCCGTGTTGGCCAGCCTGTGGTACTTGTTCTGTCAAGGCAAGCTAAGATAATTCACACTTGTTACAGAAAGTCTGGGAGCTGGGCAGTGGTGGCGCACGCCTGTAATCCCAGCACTTGGGAGGCAGAGGCAGAGGCAGAGGCAGGCAGATTTCTGAGTTCGAGGCCAGCCTGGCCTACAGAGTGAGTTCCAGGACAGCCAGGGCTACACAGAGAAACCCTGTCTCAAACAAACAAACTAACTAACTAACTAACGGTAAACTCAACTCAACAAATAATAAATATGTAGTAATGTGGTGAACTAATGTTTAGATCCATTAGGTGATAAATGTTTGAGAGCTTGTGGCACGATCTCCATCACAGACTCAGTTTCCCCAGGAGACAGAGAGACAGTGTGGCAGCTCGTTGTATGTCAGCTTGACCCAAGCTAAAGTCATCTGAGAGGAGGGAGGGAAGTTTGGTTGAAAAAATGTCTCCTTAAAATTGGGTTGTAGGTAAGCCTGTAGGCAAAAACCAAGAGAGAGAGAGAGCAAGCCTGGGGATTTATTTGCAAGAAGACTAACTCAGTCACTTACTCAGGCTATATTGTTTTAAAATTATTTTTTTATCTCATGTATATGAGTACACTGTAGCTGTCCTCAGACACACCAGAAGAGGGCATCAGATCCCGTTACAGATGGCTGTGAGCCACCATGTGGTTGCTGGGAATTGAACTTAGGTCCTCTGGAAGAGCAGCCAGTGCTCTTAACCGCTGGGCCATCTCCCCCCCCCCCCCAGGCTGTATTTGTGAAAGGAGCATTTCAGTTTGTGCGCAGACGGCTCTTTTGAGGCCAAGCAAGAGTCTACGGCAGAAATCTAACGCTTGCTTTTATGTTGATCCGGTGAGTCCCATCCTTTGCCCCTTCACAAGTTTTCATCTTGTCTGATATCAAGGCTGTATTCAAGTTGTTAGCTTGATTCAAAGGGTCTCTCAGCCAATTTGTACAAGCACAGAGCAGCAGATAGGTAACTCAAGAACCTCAAAACCCAAGACGTCAAGCACCTTGGGACATCAGAAACAAGGCTAGTTCTGAGTGTGCCCATCTACCACCCTTTCCATTTATCTCTCCATCCTTCCATCACTTCGTCCACCCTCCCCCTCCCCTCCCCCTCCAACCCTCCCCATCCCTTCATCCATCCTCCCCCTCCCCCTCCAACCCTCCCCATCCCTTCATCCATCCTCCCCCTCCCCCTCCAACCCTCCCATCCCTTCGTCCATCCTCCCCCTCCCCTCCCCCTCCATCCCTCCCCATCACTTCATCCATCCTCCCCCTCCCCCTCCAACCCTCCCATCCCTTCGTCCATCCTCCCCCTCCCCTCCCCCCTCCATCCCTCCCCATCCCTTCATCCATCCTCCCCTCCCCCTCCATCCCTCCCCATCCCTTCATCCATCTTCCCCCTCCCCTCCCCCTCCATCCCTCCCCATCACTTCATCCATCCTCCCCCTCCCCTCCCCCTCCATCCCTCCCCATCTCCTCATCCATCCTCCCCCTCCCCTCCCCCTCCATCCCTCCCCATCTCCTCATCCATCCTCCCATGCTCCCCCTTCATCCTTCCCCATCGCTTCATCCACCCTTCCGTCCTCCCCCTCCCCCTCCATCTCTCCCTCCACCAGTGTCAATACAAGCTCTTATGCTAAGTGTATAAAAACAAGATCCTGACTCTGGTTCTAATCTACCTGCTGCACCAGAGCTAGATCAGACCCAGGTCAACCTTGTCCCCAGAGCACACCCATGCTAGGGTGTCTCAGCCTACTAGTCCTGCTGGGATCTCTTCCTCCACCGCTGGATCCTCATCTAGACCTGCACCAGACTGTCCCTGTGTGTTCTTCCAATGTATTTCACTGGGAGGGACACTGGGCACAAAAGCCAACATTTTTATTGCCAGCAAAGCAAGTGGGGCAAAGCATTGCCTCTAACAATAAAGAGTTCTGTGTCTCAGCAGAGTCTGTATTAAAAAGAGAAACAGGTCAATTACTTTATTGTGCTGGTGTCTTGGTCTTGTCCGAGTAAGTCCCCGATCTAGAACACTGAGGACAAAGACAGCAGATGTTTTCTGTGACCTTCCCCCTCCCTCCGAGGAAAAGCTCTGTCCTAGATTTTAAACCTTCACAAAGGCAAAATGTGTCTGGAGAAAAAAAAGTGTGAAAGCAAGCCAGGAGGTTTTTCCAGCAAGAAAATGGGATTTTTGTTCATGAGGAGGATGATATATATGATACACCACACACACACACACACACACACACACACACACACACACACATACACACACACACACAGTGCTGTAGTCAAGAACCAGGAACACCTAACACGCACTTTTCTCCTTTAATTCTCTATTAAAAGTTATTAATAAGGGGCTCGAAAGATGGCTCAATGGTTAGGAGCACTGTGGACTCCTCTAGAGGTCCTGAGTTCAATTCCCAGCAGCCACGTGGTGGCTCATAACCATCTGTAATGGGATCTGATGCCTTTTTCTATCATGCTGGCATGCATGCAATAGAGCACTTATATGTAGAAATAAATAAATCTTTAAAAAAACAAACAAAAACAAAAAACAAAAGAAGATAGACAAGTTTTATAAACTCCCCAAAGCTTCTCAAGTAAAGAGGGGGAAAATAAACAATGTGATTCCTCTAGACAGGTGTTTAGCATCTTCGTTTTCCTCCAGGCCCAGTTCCCAGTAGATAATTGACTGCTGTGCAAACAAGCTGTCGGTGTTTTGAAACACTGTAGCTGCCTCTCCGGGCAGGGCAGGTACTGCGTCTGCTGCAGAGCTGGTGCCAACTGCAGATTAAATGAACACCTCGTGGCCAAGATTCCCAAGGCAAGATGATAAATATGTCCCCACAGCTTTACAAAGCAAAATACTTCTCTGATGAGCTGTTACCGGGTATAGGAAAACTTGAACAGGCTTCGAGAAATGCCAAAACCAAACCCCACGGAAGTCTGAGTCTCTTGTCACTGTGCACACTAGGAGGTGGTCCCTTGCTGCCCATAGCACTGGCCTCCTAGCCTGACAGCTCTCTCTCCCTGCCACGTGGCAGCCCCACCCCCACACTACCACTACCAGCATTTCCTACCACGAGCAGACTCTTCTCCTAGATACTCTCATTGGGTCGAAATTTCCTGCCACCATGTTATGGCTAATTCATCCCTTGATGAGGCCAGGTGCTACCTGGTAGTCTGTGTTCTACAACCTGATGAAGGCCAGAGCCACCCAAGGGACACTGCCTGATATAGATCCCAGCTGGACTACACTGGAGTTCTCAGTCCACCTGCTGCCCACTGTGGCCTGGGAGAGGCACTTTGTATACAACCTGCTGGAGTGGACAGCCGTTTCGGGAAGGGAGCCTGGCTGTGCTCACCCCAAACCGGACAGACACGCTCTGCATGGATGTGCTATGGTACTGGTATCCTATAAGGCCTGTAGACTCTGAAGACAGCCTTGAGAGTATCAGTGGGTCTTGGGAGAAAGGGGGGGATGTAGGGAGGGAACCTGCATAGAAGCCCAAGGTGTGGCTAAACACCACCAACCCTTCTCTGAACACTGCCCTCGGGGTTCTGCCTGGAACCATACCATCATCCCAGCTGCCCATCAGAATGCCAGGGAAACCCCACAGGGCACTGCCTCTGAGTACTCCTGTAACTTGACTGAGTTATAGAAGTGTTCAAGTCAAGGATTGAGAGCTGATGCTCAACCAGGGTTTGACTAAGAATCCTGCCTTGGGAAGTCTTTCTCTCCATATTGGAAAGTTCAGTGATATCTCAGCACCCATCAGCACAGGCATGCAAGAGTCTATCCTCAGCCCTCCGCAGAGCAATTCGGTTCCCCTGATAATGGCCAGAATATTTACACTACAGTCATTGGCAAACACCATATCTGAGGAGGATGTCTCCCCCAAAGCCAGTCATTGTCAGTAAACCAAACACCACCACCAATCAACAGCAGCCTCAGCCTGGGTGACCCTGTATGGTCATTCTCTGTTAGAGATTTTTGCTATGAGGAGAGACAGCCAATGCAGAGAGAGAGAAGGTGGCTTAAAACTCCTGCACCTGTGTGGTGAGATGCCAGGTGTGACTTTTTGACCTTGACAGTTAAGTCACTTGCTTCTCACAAAGACCAGGACGCTCAAAAGCCAAGTCACCCAGTTGCCCTGCTGCACAGAGAGAATAGAAAACCTGCCTGGGCTCACATAGCCCTGGTAGAACAGGCCTGCAATGAACCTAATCCTAATCCTGAAGGAGATCTGCCAGGCCACATCACCAAGGCTTCCCAATGGCCTGGAACCCCCCAAGTAAGTCAGGCTGGCTGATCAGCAAGGAATCCTCCTGTCTCTGCCTCACTAACACAGGGATCACGGGCATGCTTCACCATGCTTATATGGGTTTTAAGGGCTCAGATTTAGATCGCAATGCCTGTACAAGAAGGGCTTCACTGACTGAGCGCTGATGGGGATTCTAGATCGTCACTGAGACCTTGTATGTACTGAGAGAGGTAGATGGACTCTGGAGAAGGTGGTTAATCTAAGAGACTCGTGCTGCCTATTTCCTGTTGACTTGATACAAGCTAGAGTCGTCTGAGAGGAGGGAACTTCAATTGAGAAAAATGACTAGATACGGTTAAGCCATAGGCAACCCGGTAGGGAATTTTCTTAGTCAGTCACTGACAGGGGAGGGCCCAGCCCACCGTGGATAGAGATCCCCTTCCCTAAGCTGGTGATCCTGGGTTCTACAAGAAGGTGGGCTGAGCAAGTCATAAGGAACAAAGCAATAAAAAAGTATTCTCCCATGGCCTCTGCATCAGTTCCTGCCTCCAGGTTCCTGCTTGGCTTCTTTCAGTGTACTGTGACTCAGATATGTAAGCTAAATAAATCCTTCCCTTCCCAAGTTGCTTTTGGTCCTGGTGCTTCATCACAGCAATAGAAACCCTGACTGAGACCGAACTAAATCAGATGGAGGACAGAGAGCCCCTTCCAAAGGGAGAGAATTCTAGAGCCTGGCTTATAGGAGCTAAAATAACTGGAGAGTCAGAGACAGGGAGCCTCGGCACCCCCCACAAAGATGCCAGGCCTCTCTCTGCCTCGAGCCTCTGCAGCAGTGACTGTGGTACAGGCAGCAGGGAGGGCCTGTGGGAAGGCAGAGAAAACAGGCTGTGTCTCCAGTTCTTGCCCTGGTACCGGCCAGGCCCCTGGGCATTTCTGCGGAAGCCTGGGGTTCCCATAATACCCTTTGAGAACCCCTGTCCCCTGCCAGCTTCTCACTCCTGCCTGCACTCCTCCACCCCTCTGTGAGGCTGCAGGTACTTTGTTACTCCTTCCAGAGAGCTGAGGACAGCCAGGCTCTGACTGACCCCCACCCCCTTGCTCCTGGACCCCATCATCAGATCCCGTCTGCATTCAGTGCCTGTCCTAAGCTAGCTCCGGCTACCAATTAGAGAACGGTGACTTTGAACAAGCCTCTGGGGATCTCAGAGACAGAATGGAGTTGTTGTGAAGGTCACTCGGCTGCAAAACCTTTTAAGGAAATGAAGGACCCAGGGACAGGCAGCCCTACATTAACAAGCTTGTGCAATTTCAGTCTTTATGGTTCCTACTGTCCTCATTTGACCAGTGAGGAAACCGAGGCCCAGAGAGGTGAAGTGACTCACCAAGCACACACAGCAAAAAGCTGGCTTGCAGCACCTTCTCCTCCCCACCGACACCCAGGGCCGAGCTCCCAGGAGACACTCCCTCACTCACAGGCTTGGGTTTCACATCCCGAAGGCCCGCGCCACTCATCTACGTTTTACAGATAAGGAAACCGAGTGTGAAGGCACAGAGCCACCCGCCTAAGGACATCATTCATTCACTTGGAGGCTGGGATCCCACCCCAAGCCTCTCTGTTCTCAGCTCCTTACGCCATCTCCCCAGTGCCTACCCTAGGCTCCGAGGCTGGCTCAGTCTGCCCCAGTCTGCCAACTCCCCTGCACTCCCTACTGAGGCTTCTCCACCTTAGTGTGCCATGAGGTTACAATCCCCAGGTGCCCAGCTGCCCCCCGCTCCGCCTGAGCTCAGCTCCTCCTCAAGAGAGGAGAAAGGACAGACACTCTCCTTGCCTTCCTGGTGGTTGGCAGAGCTGCTGCTCCCCGCCTGCTGCCTGGCTGATGGAGAGATTAATCCTAAGCCCTTCCCGGCAGCACCCCCCAACCCCCCATCTCAGGCAGGACCATGCTGGCTGTCCCCATGGGACTTGGAGCACCAAGTCCAATGCTGAGGCAGGACAGCTGGCCCAGCTCCCTACAGCATCCGGACCTTCAGCTTCCAGGAGGAGGGAGGACTTCAGAGCCCTTCTTCAGAGCCACCTTGCACCTCTGCTCTTCTGCAGAGTCAGAGGGAATAAACTTCTCTACACAGGAGGCGGGAGAAGGCTTGGACGCTGATCCTCTGCCAGGGCTGCTATGCTGATTTGTGTTTGGTTTGGGGTTTTTTTTGGGGGGTGGGTTTCTTTTCATTTGCCCCTACCTCTCTGTCACAAGCCTGTCTCTTTCCTGGTCACTGAGACATGGGCTCCCCATGTCCGGCAGAGAACCAGCTGGGAGCACACTTCCTAAAACAAGCGGTGAGTTGAACTTGAGAGGAAGTTGTTCGTTCTGGGGTGGGATGTTCCGGAGCAGTGACTGAGTGAAACAGCTTGGCAGAAGGGATATTTGGAGTGAATTACTTCCCGGGGCTCTAGGGGACTTTTGCTGGCCAGCTGTGAGGGGAAACAAAGACTGCAAAATCAGATCTGTTCAGTGGAAGAAGAAGGGGCAAGAGTCCGGCTCTGGAGAGGACCCCTAGCCAGGAGCTGTGTCCGGGGCTGAGTTTGGATTTGCTGAGTGACCTTGGACGAGTCCCTTCAGCACTCTGGGTCCTGGTTTTTGCACTGGAAATTGAAACGCTTGGAGAGAACTCCCTGGGTTTCCTGTCTCTGCCTCTGCAGGCTGTGCTCCTCCCGCCCCTGGCTGTGCTGTGAACCGAGTAACAGCGTAGCATGCAGAATAGCAGAGAGCACTGCAGCGTGAGTGTGAGACACAGCGGCCCCCACTCACTCCTCGCTGGCCACCGGAATCCAGCCGGCTCTGGGATGGAAAGGCACTTTTATTTCTGGTGGCTCCTGATTTGAATGCCTTCTCAATGTAAGGTTATAGGTGCCTGGAGACAGTTCTGGCTGCAAGAGGTAGCATAAGAAATGGTCACACCATACGGAAGACGAAACATATCATAATTTTTTTTTAAATTATGTGAGCAAGCTAAAGTAAAAAAAAAAAAATGCTTGTCCTAAGCGAAGCCCCTAAATAGGTCTGCACTACAGAGAGCATTAGAAGCCTCTTTGCTATGCAGCTCGGGGAGGGGAGTGGCCACTTCAAGGTCACACAGCGAGGGTGACAGAGGACCAGGGTGAAGCCTTCTTGGAGAGCTCCTGACAGTCAAGTGCCTTGCAGAGCTGTCCTGATCCCTAGCTCCTGAGCGTTTGACAGTGGGAGACACTGGGTGTCCGTTCCCTCATCTGCAAAGGTGAACCGTGCCTATCTGCTTCATGGGTTGGTTGGCCTGGGTCCCTTAAAGGAACTAGGTGCCTTAGAGCTTCTAGAAGTGACCATCATGGTGGTATTTCCCCAACCTGTCCTGTGCTCAACAGCACGGAAGCCCAAACTTCGCCACTCACACAGATGGAGCAGAGGGTCCAGAGAGACTGAGTCGCTCCTCTTGTGCGTCTCTGCAAAGAATGTGGCCATGTAGGGCACCCCACAGGGTTGACACAAGTCTTATCCTTTGAGAAGAGAAAGGGGAAGCCTCTTGCCCAAGACTACACAGTGTTCGATTACATAGCACAGGGCCCGTTACCCACATCTCCATCCACAAAGCGTCTGTGTCAGGGAGAGAGAGATGTACATGCAGAACTTCCTTAGTGTGGTGGGCAGCACATCTATATCATAGATGTGTGTGCATCCACGGGGTTAGGGATGTATCCACTGAAATGGCCCAAGGGTATAGTAGCTGCTCAGTAAACAAGAAGCAAATGGAAGGTTCAGTGATGGCCGGAGCAGCTGCAGCTTCGATGGGACTGTTTATACTGCCAGATCTGCTGAGACTCATCCTCCCTTCCTTCTCTTCTTCTTCCTCCGGAGGCAGACAGGTGATCCCACTGCTCCCTGGCCTGACAGTCTGAAGCAATGCGCATGTCTTCCAGAGACACGGACCTGCATCCTGGACACCATCACTTTGGCTCCTGTAGCCCCTTGAGTCAGCTGTGGCCTGGTCCGGAGCGTCAGTCAGTCAAGGGCCTTTACTACCGCAGGGCCCGGAAGGTGGGCACTCAGGACGCCTCTCCAGAGGCCAACCTGAAGGAGATCCTGGTGAACGTGGGTGGCCAGCGGTACCTACTGCCCTGGAGCACCCTGGATGCCTTCCCGCTGAGCCGCCTGAGCAGGCTCCGGCTGTGCCGCAGCTACGAGGAGATCACGCAGCTCTGTGATGACTACGATGAGAAGAGCCAGGAGTTCTTCTTTGACAGGAACCCCAGCGCCTTCGGGGTGATCGTGAGCTTCCTGGCCGCGGGAAAGCTGGTGCTTCTGAGGGAGATGTGCGCTCTGTCCTTCCGGGAGGAGCTGAGCTACTGGGGCATCGAGGAAGCCAACCTGGAGCGTTGCTGCCTGCGCAAGCTACTCAAGAAGCTGGAGGAGGCGGCCGAGCTGCGCCGGCAGGAGGCTGCCCAGCGCCAGCAGCAGCGCCAGGCCTGCCACTCCGAGGTGCGCGCTTCGCGATGGGCCCGCAGCATGAACCGGCTGCGGGAGATGGTGGAGGACCCACAGTCAGGGCTGCCCGGGAAGGTCTTCGCCTGCCTCTCCGTTCTCTTCGTGGCTACCACGGCTGTCAGCCTGTGTGTGAGCACCATGCCCGACTTCAGGGCTGAGGAGGACAAGGTGAGTTGGTGCCCATCACGGCCCACGAGGCAGCGCAGACACACTTAGGAGACCATGGTCTGAAGGCTGAAGGGGTTGGCATGTGAAATCTCACCCCAGGAGACACGCTCCTCCTAGGGCTGGCATTAGGCTTAAAGCCTTTCCATTCACTAGTATTACTGGCTGGGTTCGTTGGTCGCCTGGGCCCTGGCAGCCCTAAAGGGCCCTTGCTCCAGAGAATACATTTTGCCTACTCTTTGCAAAGAGCTGGGAGACCCCACAGACTCCCCAGGAACTTTCTGATGCTTTGAGAAACATGCCGGCAAAAACACGAGTTTGAGTGGAAAGCGTTTATTTGGCTCCACACTTCCAGGGGGGGGGGGTGGAGAGGCAGGGAGTCAGGGGAGGAACTCAAGCAGGAACTAGAACCAGAAACCACAAAGAGGGGAAGGCTCCTTGCTGGCTGGCTTTCTCACACAGCCCGGGGTTCCCAGTCTAGGATGGTGCTGCCCACGGTGGGCCTGGGCCGGGCTCTTCTACATAAATTAGCAAGCAAGAAAAACCTTCTCAGAGTCCTGCCTATAGGGCAATCTGATCAAGGCAATTCCTCGGGTTGAGACTAAGACTCTCTTAGAGTCTCTGGGCTTTGTCAAGTTGACAGCTGAAGCTAACTAGAAGAGTCTTAAAAACCCAAAAAGGAGCCATTTGTTAGGAAGTTGGCTGGAGAGCTTGGCACTAGAATTAGACAGTGGCCCGAGGTAGAACTTCTCTCCACCTCTGCACTCCTCCACAGCTCCCCATTGCCTGACCGTCAGATGACAACAAACAAGGGAGGCTGATTTAACACACACACACACACACACACACACACACACACACACACACACAGAGTTGCCCCACACAATACAGTACGACCAGAGAACATTCCAGTTAGAGAGCCAGTATGCGCCTCAAACATAGTAAGTTCACCACAAATAGTTGCTGAACAAAATGTGTTTCATCTGACCAACTAACATTTTCTCTGAAAGAAAAAGATATAATAGCACTCTTTGCTTAGTCTTTCAAACAGCTGCTCCCCCCCCCCAAGACTGTAGTTGCAATCAGGAACCCCCACCCCAATCCCCCTTAGTTTTTGGCAGAAAATGTGCAATGGAAAAGCTTGTTTGCTCGTGGGAATATCTACATGTGGATTTATAGTATTTTATTTTTATTTTTTGTTTCTGGGGATTAGGGCAGAATAAGCAGTCCACGGTCAAGGACACCAGGTCCCAGTTGCTGAAGACTCAAACCTGGTCTCCACACACAGATGGTTTTCTTCTTCAGAGAGAAAAAGGAGTGTGAGGGAGCCAGGAGCTTCCCTGTGCAGAGGGGTCAGGGATTTGCAGGGCCCAGTGCTTTGAAAATTACAGAGTGCAAACCCAGGCTGGGCTTAATGGAGCTCGGAAAAACAATCAGAGGCGGGTCACCAGTTTGCAGGCCTGGAGAGCCCAAAGCTGGCAACTGTGTCCCACGGGGTAAGAGGAATCCATGTTCAGAGACAGCCACCATGTCCCCGTCTTTATTCTCCAGAGCCACCTTTGTACCTGCTGCCCCATCCCAAAGAGTCGCAGCCTCCAGAGGGTCTATGCTGCTGTTGGGAATGATAATTCAGAGAGCCAGGGAGGCTGAGAACAGGCAACCTTAGGATCTTAGATCTTTCAAGACCGTTCCCCTGACATTCACAGAAAAAGCCAGTGTTCTTTCTAGTACACGCTTTGCATTCCTCATTTGTCCTCAGGGGACAGCAGCCAGGCAGAGAAGGGGCTCTGTTTAGCCAGCCAGCTGTCCTGAGGAGAACCATAGGACATGGTAATTTAATGACACCCCGAGGGACCCTGGGGATGTGACCCATGGGAACCCAGACTTCTTTGCCTTTGCCACAGCCAGCATCTGGCTGTTCCGAGTTGGCTTATCCATTTGTAGGTCGGCTGGTGACCTTTGTGGCCTTTCCACCTCTTGTCTAGGGGCTGTGCCCATTCTTGAATAGGTTGTATTTTGCTGTGTGTTTTCATTCCTCTTGGGTGTATAGGTAAGTGTGACCTTGCTGAATCCTGAGTGTGAGTTTAACCCCTGGAGGAGCTGCGAAACTGTCCCCTAAATTCAAGTTCCCTGCCACCCAGCCCAGCAGGCTTCGTGTGTGTGTGTGTGTGTGTGTGTGTGTGTGTCTGTCTGTCTGTCTGTCTGTATGAGTATGTATGTATGTGTGTGTGTGAGTGTGTATGTCTGTATATGAATGTGTGTGTATGCATGTGGGCATATATGTGTGTGTACATGTGTGTATGAGTATGTATGTATGTGTGTGTATGGGTGTGTATATGAATGTGTGTATGTGTGTGAATGAGTGTATGTGTGTATATGAATATGTGTGTGTGTGTGTTTGTGTATGTGTCAGAGGACAGCTTTCAGGAGCTGGTTTTCCCCTTCCACCCAGCAGGTTGTCAAGTCTGGCTTGGTGACAACAGCTTTAACCCCCTGAGCCATGTCACCAACCCTCCTCCTTTTAATTGTTCAGTTTTCAGGTATACACATAGAAACTTAAAAACAACGCTGCCTGTCAATCTAGGCTATTTCTCTCACCTCAAAGTTCCCTACGGGCCCTTCCCAGTCAACCAAGGGTGGCCCGAGCACCTGCTTTGATGGAGAGAGTCCTGGAGGTGGCCCTCACCAGTTCCCAGTGTTACCTGTCTGTGGCTCCAGCTTGCCAGGCCTCACACGCCTGTGTGTCTGGTTCTTTTGTTGTTGGTGGTGGTGGTGTTTTTTTCGAGACAGGGTTCCTCTGTGTAGCCCTGGCTGTCCTGGAACTCACTCTGTAGACCAGGCTGGCCTCGAACTCAGAAATCTGCCTGCCTTGTGTGTCTGTTTCTACTGCAGCCTTCTGGGGCTGGCTCACCTCGACTGCGGGAAGGGGCAGTGCTCTCTCACCACTGCCAGAGACAAGGCACACACCAGACGGCTAGCTCCCTACTTCAGCTGGGATCGGGGGATCCCCAAACCAGATTTCCCTGTGTGCCCAAATCCAGGGTGATAAGAACATCATGGACCAAACTGCCCCAGGCCCTATGGCCAGAGTCTTCCTTAGAGAGAAAGGAGTGTGTGTGTGTGTGTGTGTGTGTGTGTGTGTCTTTCTTTCTCTCCCTACACCCCTTCCCTTCAAATGAGGATGCATTGGACATTACATCCTCTACCAGAGCCCATCTATCTCTCTGTCCCATGCATCCCTGTCTGGCTGCAGAGATGCTAGCTCAGGCACCAGGCTGGTTAGGATGCAGCGCAGAGCAGGATGCGGATAGAGTGACTAGGCAGAGCTAGCCTGCTGCAGTGCAGGGAGGCCGGCAGCCCAGACCAGGGGAGGGAGGACAGGGTGTACATGCCTTGAATAGCCAAACACCAGCACCAGAGGCAGAAGCATGGCCTGCTGGGCCTGCTGGGCCCTCCAGAGTCACCTTCCCAAGCTGCTGGTCATTGGGTAGCATTCCCCAAGGCTCCCAGATCTCAGCAAAGAAGCAAAGGCAGCCCAGACTCTAGGACTCCTGAGGGCTCTAAAGTCAGGGGGAGAGACCCCCCAAGTCTCCCATGGCTGAGCTTGGCCCCAAGGCTTTGGGTTTGTGATGGACCCAAGGATCTGGCACCCTGGGGGATTCTGGTTGTGCTCCACCCTCTTCATCAAACACTGGAGCCCAGAGACAGCTAGGGACCACTTCCAGATTGCACAGCAAGTTTGTAGAAAGCCTGGAGAGCCCAGACCCAAAGCTCTGACGCCATCCAGGATTCTGATGGCAAGCCTCGGAGGGAGCCCTCTCCGTGGGTTGGAAATGTGTCTACTTCCTGCAGAATGGTAGCCTCCTGCTGACCAAGCGGGCCAGCATCTGTGACAGCATGTCACTTGTGTCTGCTGGACTCAGCATCTGCAGAGCTACTGACTACACGATTCCATGCGTACAGAAGCCCTTTAGGGATGGCTGGAAGTCCAGGGAGGACCAGGAAGTTCCTGAGTTGAGACTAGATTGGGATGTGACCCTGAGCCACACACTCATCTGCTCCAGCCTTGGAGAGAACCGATCAGAAGCCAGGGAGAAAGCTTCCCAGTCCTGGGCAGGTCGCCGGGGCTTGGGTTGGTATGGCCATTTTCTTTTTTCTTTTTTTCTTTTTTCTTTTTCTTTTTAACAATTTATTTATTTATTATATGTAGGT
This sequence comes from Apodemus sylvaticus, assembly GCF_947179515.1. Classification (NCBI taxonomy): domain Eukaryota; kingdom Metazoa; phylum Chordata; class Mammalia; order Rodentia; family Muridae; genus Apodemus; species Apodemus sylvaticus. The sequence goes on from NC_067492.1 coordinate 9,855,372, forward strand.
ACTCTGTAGCTGTCTTCAGACACACTAGAAGAGGGCATCAGATCTCATTACAGACAGTTGTGAGCCACCATGTGGTTGCTGGGATTTGAACTCAGGACCTTCGGAAGAGCAGTCAGTGCTCTTAACTGCTGAGCCATCTCTCCAGCCCCCATTTTCTTTGTTCTTTTTCTGATGAACAGACATAAAAACAATTCAGTTTAGGACTTGCCTAGGCTTGGACACTGGAAGCAATTTCTTTTTCCACTTCAGAGCATTTGAATCCAAATCCCCCATAGTTGTTTACATTTTCCTTTGCTCATAAGCATACAGCGTGGCCATATTCTTGCTCGTTTCCCAACTTGTACATGTGTGTGCATGTGTGTGTGAGGGGGGAGTGTGTGTATATGTGTATGTGCATGTGTGAGTTCATGTGTGTGCATGTATGTGTGTGTGCATGAGAGTGTGTGTGTATGTGCGTGTACACCCATTCATGTAAAATATTTAAAGCTGAGTTCTCTTCTCAACATTAGATTCATCTGTGGGGCTTCTGGAAAATTCTACTGCTACTCAAGGTACTACTGTGTCAACTAAATTAGTCTCTAGGGGCAGTCCTCAGCATGAGGTCTGCAGCTGCCCAAGTGGTTTGATGGTCAGTCGGCTAAGGCTAAGGAAGTTCACCAGCAGGGTCTTGTTTAAATGCAGATTTTGCATCTGGTGGTAGTGGGGTGGAGCTGGGTTCTGTTTCTCCAGGCTCAGCTCAGAGAGGCTGATGAGTTTGGTTAAGGAGCTCACTGAGGGGCTGGGGGATGCTGAGAGATGTCAGGAGGCAGGGGCAGGTGACCCTTGTGGATAGGAGACAATGGCTGGGCAAGGGTTATGACTGCACCTTTTAAAGACTAGACTGCAGCTCGGGACCCTCTGTCCAGCCGCTTCCTGCCTCCAGGACTCGGTCAAGCCGGCCTTAGTCCGTTTTGTTGAAGGAAGGAATTGTGGCAGTGGACAAAGAGAGGACAAGACAATAGACGGTGACTAAGGCCTGGAGTGGGGCGGGACAGGACCGTCTACGGGCAGCGCACATATGGGTGTGACCCATTTCTTGGAGTGTAACCCGAGGCCACACCCTTTGCCCGGGACATGGCTGTGTGGCTTAAGGGACAACAACAGAACTGTGTGCCTGCCCGAGCGATGCTTCCTGCTTCCGTTGAGGAAAGTGAAGATTATGTGCTGTAACGGAGGCCCAGGGCGGGAAGCTTGAAGCAGAATGGAAGTTGTTTCCTCTCTAGTGTGCCAGGCTCTGAGTGAGGGAGCTAAGAGACCAGCAGCCCCCACCCACTCTGAACCTGGCCCTATCTGCTTGAATGTTCCCACATTCCATTGGGGTGTCGGTCCTCTGTTGTGTACTGTCCTAGTGCCAGAAAGGGGGTCAGCATAAGGAGCTTGCAGACCTATCTGATGTCCTAGGAACAGCAAAGCACCTTCCACAGGTGACAAATATTTGGCCATATCTAGTTGCAACAGAGACAGGAAATCCAGGTTTCTACTAAGTCGATCTGCCTAGCTACAACCTAATAATCACATGATGCTAAGCCCACCGCACATAGTAGGACCAAAGTGTGCCTCTAGGGCATTGGTTCTAAACCTATAGGTTGAGACCCCTTTGGTGGGGTTGAAGACCCTTTCACGGGGGCTTACATATCAGACATCCTGCAAATCAGAACATGTATCTATGTATACATTATGATTCATCAAAGTAGCAAAACTACAGTTATGAAATAGCAATGAAATAATTTTAAAATGGTATGGGATCAGTACCACCACTGTACTGAAGGGTCGCAGCATTAGGAAGCTTGAGAACCACTGCTCTAGAGCCTGGGAAGATGGCTCAGTTGGTTAGGTGTTTGCAAGCACAAAACTGGAGTCAGAAGACTGGTGTGCACGTGGAAAGGCCTGGTGCTGTGCATGCACCTGTAATCCCAGCACTGAGGAGGCAGACACAGGCAGATCCGGAGGGCTTGCTGGCCAGCCAGCCTTGGCAATCTCCAGACCAGTAAAAGACCCCGTGACAAAAGAAAAACAAAAAATAAAAAGGCACACCACACACACACACACACACACAGACACACACACACACACACACACACACACACACCAAAATGGAGGAAGCTGAACAAAGATAGCCCTGGTTGTTTTCTGGCCTTCACACATACACAGTACACCTGGGAAGGCTTTCAGAGGAAAATCATCTCCTCACACTTCAACATAGCCACCATGCAGCGACTGACTTCACCGTATCTCCTCCACCATGGCCGTCCCTCTTAAACTGTGAGCCCAGATAAATCCTTCCTTCCTCTTCCTTCCTTCCTTCCTTCCTTCCTTCCTTCCTTCCTTCCTTCCTTCCTTCCTTCCTTCCTTCCTTCCTTCCTTCCTTCCCGCCGTTGTGCCTTTGTGCCAGGGTTTGAGAAAAGCTGATTAACCCATTGCTTCTGTGGCTCTCACCCCAGGGAGAATGCACGACAAAGTGCTACTACATCTTCGTGGTGGAGACCATCTGCGTGGCCTGGTTCTCCCTGGAGTTTTGCTTGCGCTTTGTCCAGGCCCCGAACAAATGTCAGTTCTTCCGCGGGCCCCTGAATGTCATCGATATTCTAGCCATCTCTCCATACTACGTGTCGCTCGCGGTGTCTGATGAGTCCCCGGAGGCGGGCGAGAGGCCGAGCGGCAGCTCCTACCTGGAGAAAGTGGGGCTGGTGCTGCGGGTTCTGCGGGCGCTGCGCATCCTCTACGTGATGCGCCTGGCCCGCCACTCGCTGGGACTGCAGACGCTGGGCCTCACTGTGCGCCGCTGCGCCCGAGAGTTTGGCCTCCTGCTGCTCTTCCTGGGTGTGGCGGTTACCCTCTTCTCTCCTTTGGTCTATGTGGCTGAGAATGAGTCCGGAAGGGTCCTGGAGTTCACTAGCATCCCCGCGTCCTATTGGTGGGCCATCATCTCCATGACCACGGTGGGCTATGGGGACATGGTCCCTCGGAGCGTGCCGGGACAGATGGTGGCTCTGAGCAGCATCCTTAGCGGGATCCTCATCATGGCTTTCCCAGCCACATCCATCTTCCACACCTTCTCTCACTCCTACCTGGAGCTGAAGCGGGAGCAGGAGCAGGTCCAGGCTCGCCTCCGGCGTCTTCAGAACACCAATTCGGCCAGCGAACGGGAGCTCCTGAGTGACGTAGATGACCTGGTCCCGGAGGGCCTGACCTCCCCAGTCCACTACCTCCCACCACCTTAGGAATGTGCCATAGCTTCAATCCATCCCAAGGCTGAGACCGACTCCTGCATCTCTCCCATGGACCACATGGGGGCGTGAGCTCAGAATACTAACTTCCAAAGCAGGGAAAGTGCCAGGCCACGAACGACATCTTTGTTGTGATCCTGGGCCCACCCCTATTCCTTCCCCAGCTCCCTACCAGTCACGGGGCACGGCCCATCTTGCCACAGTGGATGGGTGTCCCTGTTCTTTTCCCTTCCTTGCAAACTCCATGCCCTTCTACCCTGGGCTCTGGATGCTCACAGAACTGACTTCCGCTGATGCAAATACGGGGTCTGCAGATTTCCATCTTCTCCCTCAGACGCCCTGTCCTGGGCCACACCACTCCTGAGAATCAGAGAGTTCTGGCACTGAGACCTGCTCAGAGCCCCACGCGGCCTGTGAGGCTTCCAGGACGATTTTGTGTTCTTTTATTGCCTTCCACCACCAACTGTATTACCAAATGTCACGGGAGCTAGTACCCACTGTCCTAGAAGCTCTTAGCAAGAAGGCAGTCCTTCCTGGCCACTCCAGAAAATCCTGTCAGACTCTAATGGCTGCAAGCCTGCTGTCACCTACAACACGCCTGGGGACCTACCTGGGCAGGACGGTCACCTGCAAGTACCCAGTTGGCCAGCTGGACTCTGGGTGGACATTCTTTAGTTATCCAGCTTCTAGCCTTGACAAAGGGACTCTGAGAACTGTATAATGTCCCCTTCAGAGGACAATAGCACCAGGAAGGAACCTCAGTCAGTTAACCATGGCTGACAGCTCAGCAGGACAGCCTTAAGCCTTCCTGGTTCTAGCTCCCCGCACGGAACCCGCACTGATGGAGGACAGGCATCCGTGCTGTCCTCTCTGTGTGTCCACACATCCATGAGCTCATCTGTCCACAGACTCAGCCCTGGGATCCACAGAGGGGGCAGATCGCCATGGCCGGTGCCCCAAAGTTTCCCAAGACAATGCGGGCTAATGCTGGAGGGTCGCTTGTGGGGCTGGGGTGGGTGGGTGGGCAGAGCAGTAGGGCAGGCTAGGATCGGGAGCTGGTGGACCTCAGAGCATGGTGGATGTACGAGGTTGACAGTCCAAGGGGTCGTGAGACCAAGCAGAAGTAGGAGTGATAGCCATCCAGGAGTGACCTGTGGGTTCGACTCCTCTACAACACTACCAGTCTGGCACAGTGCACTTGGGAGAGATCTCTGTGCCACTTCTCAGAAGTTATACAGTCCCGTTATCATTTGACATTGGCTGTAAGGAGAAAGTACAAGAGGTGAATCTGACAAGGCTCATGTGCAGGCATAGTCAGTACGGCAGCCCCGCTAACGCATGCCTGCCTATTGCTCTTTCCACTAGTATTAAGCTGAGCCCTGCCCGCGTGCCACGCTCCCACTTTCCTGACTCTAGCCACATGGCCAACGGCTCTCTGCCCAGCGAGGCCTCAGCATGTACCCTAAAGTGCGTCTTGCCATCTGGGAATTCTCACATCCTCTGACTCCCCGAACAGATGCACACACATGCCCCCATCCCTCTAGACCTCAAGGTGCGGGGAGCACCCTTCCTCCTTCTCAAGCTCACATGTCTCAGCCAGGCCCTTTATGTCACACCAGGAGTGCCGAGGCCCCGATGAGGCCCATGGCGTGCTGCTTTGCTCCAGGAATCGGCTAGCAGAGTCCTGGGGGGTACCTGGACATATTCTGAGAACGTATTAAAAAATAGCTATATAAGCTGGGTGGTGGTAGCACACGCCTTTAATCCCGGCACTTGGGAGGCAGAGGCAGGCAGATTTCTGAGTTTGAGGCCAGCCTGATCTTCAGAGTGAATTCCAGGACAGCCAGGGCACACAGAGAAACCCTGTCTGGAAAAAAAACCACCCCCCCCAAAAGCTATATTAACCTACTGCTCCATGCTAGTTGTTTATTTTTAGACAGGGTCCCACAGTGTAGTCCAGGCTATCTTTGAACATGTAATCCTCCTGCCTCAGCCTCCCAGTGCCCAAGTACAGTACACCGTAGCTGTCTTCAGACACCAGAAGAGGGCGTCAGATCTCCTTACAGATGGTTGTGAGCCAGGTGGGTGCCAGGATTTGAACACATGACCTTTGGAAGAGCAGTCAGTGTTCTTACCTGCTGAGCCATCTCTCCAGTCCCTTCCTTTGTGTTCTTCAGGACAGACAGCACGGATACCATCTGAGTCTCTGAGTCAGCACGGGTACCACTCTGTCTGACTGTGGGCAGGTTCATTTGCTTTCCTGTAATGTTCCAGATTTGAGGCTCTGGCTAAGGTTCCACTTAATACTCTTGGGGGCCGCTGTTGTTGGGGGAAGACCAGCCAAACAGGCAGAGGTCCTATTGGCCAACGATGACCACACAGTCACACGATGTCTAGAAGAATACAGAAATGTCTAGACACCTCCTCCCTTTCAAGCCAGGGCTGTCCACAGAGCGTGATCTGAGGCTTTGAGCTGATTCTGGAATCAATGAAGAAGCCACTGGGACCTGGCCCCTCACCAAGCTTAGCATCTCTCCCTCTCTTCTGACCTCATCTGCGCCACATGCTTAATGTGATGTCGTCTAGCTGTCAGCCTGCTCCTCACCAAGCATCTCCAAGCATCACCAAGCAACGTACCAGGGCAAACAAGAGGAGTCGAAAGTCAGCGTTAGCTGAACCCATCAAAGACATCAAATGTCTCCAGTGTCAGTGTCTCCAGTTTTGACAGGGATGTGTGTATACGTCCCAGCATAGTCCGAGCTATCGCTGTATATGTCATCCTCCTGCCTCAGCCTCCTAGTTCCTGAGCTAATGTTTTTACAGCTTTTATCGGGCAAAATACTAAACAGTTTTTCCTTTATGTTAAGTTCTCACTAATCAAGACTTTAAAAATCGGAAGCGATGGTTTAATGCGACACTTTCGGGCTTTTCTCCGGGTGACATCCAGGGAGGGTGGATCTAAGGTTTCCGGGTCTGGACTTGCATCCCTTTGATGTGATTGGATGAGGCGGAGCAGTAAGTATTTTGCTAGGTAGTGTTTCCATCCCCATTGGTTGGACAGGAGCCTAGTGATCCCCAGCTGCTGTGGTTGTAGCCAAAGGGGACCCTTGACTTTGAGCAGCTATCTGGCTGTGTCACAGATGTTGTTCCCAGGGGAGGAACAGTGTTTGTGGAAGGTCTTCCTAGCCAGGCAGAGTTGAGCCCAACAGTAAGTAGAAAAATGAGTTAGTTCTTTAACACATGGGAAGAGACTCAGAGAGGGGTCCTGACTTGGGGCTGTGCCAAGGTCACAGGTCTACCTCTAGGGTTTCTCGGATGGTGTCATGGCCATCAGCAGTCCCATCCAACGATGACCAGGGCATCATCTGATGGGCATGCAGCCTCTCCACTGACTTCATTTGTTTCTCAAAGGAAGGCTCTCCAACAGGGTAAGTGCTTCTAACATCAGTTAATCCTCTGACGGAAGATGGAGAGATCAAGGCTCAGAGAGGGAAAGGCATCTGCCTTTGGCCACACAGCTAGCTCATCTCCTTACATTCAAGTATCTTGACGCCCCAGCAGAGCTCTTTCTAGGGCATTCTCCTGCTGCCCTAGACTTGTGGGAAACAGGGCCTGGTCCTTGGGGAGGAAAAGAAAGTAGCAATTTGTCACACTGTCCTAAGCTAGGTGGCAGAAATACTGTGGTGTGTCCTGGGCATATTGTACAGCAGCAGACATGGGGAATCACCTCGCTGGACCTGCTTTTCCTCACAGATCTCACTGAAATCCTGTAGGTGGCCACCATAGTTCCTCCCAGCATGGACAACTGGGCTTCTGTGAACTCAGTGCAGTAAGTTCTAACCCGGAGGTGACCTGTGAAGGCCACACAGAGAGGGACGCACCATTCAGTGTGTGGCCCGTTCGCCAACCACCAAACCTGGTGGCTTGTTCCAGATTCCCCTGCCCACAGAGATCTTTTCTGTCACCAGATTCCCGTCGCTCGGGGACCACACCCCACCCTTCCCATGATGCACTGCATGCCCTACTGTGGATACTCTCTGCATCTTGCATTCTTAATGGAGACTTGTGACAGTGGGCGCTTTCTGGGTGGTCACTGGCAAGGAGCTGTGGGTTTGTAAGAGTTAATCTGGAAAACACTTCAGATGCCATTAACTCCTGGTAAATCTTTCCCCTTTAAAAGAAAGAGGAGAGGAGGGAGGAGGGAGGAGGGAGGAGGGAGGAAAAGTTATTATCAATGAGGGGAGGGCCCTTTCTTTGGGAAGTGATGCCAGGACACACTATGGAGAGTAGAAACTGAGAGAGGGGAGGAGGGGGCCAGGGAGAGCTCGCCTGGTCCAATGATTGAAATAAAACAGTAACCGTAGCTTTTGTCTACTGCCTGCACCAGGCCAGGTGGAATGTTCCAGCATGGCTGGCCAGACCAAAGGGTCTCGAGCAGATCCTTCGTACCAGTAAACTGAGTCCCCAAGACAACGCAACGTTCTCAACCCTGACCAGCTTAACAGATTCTAAAGCAGACCTCACCTACCTGAGGAACCACCTTTGCCGGTGCAGGTGTGGACAGGAAGGGCACAGGAGGAGGTGTGAGAAGGAGGTATCAACACCATCGGGGCCAGCCCAGCTCTGGGTGGCCTGGCTTTGCCCAACGCCTGTTTTTACACAGCTCTGACATCTAGCCACGGGGCACCTCCCAGAATACAATGTCAGTTAAAAATAAAACAAAAGGCATCAGCCTTCTCTGCAGCAGCCTGCGTCTGAGGACACAGAGAGAACTCCCGGTCTCCACTTTGGGACTTGATGTAAGGAGGACACAGTCAAGGGGGCACCGGCGTCATGTGACGTGACTTGGGACTTTGTGAGCCCTGAACTAAAAATAGCCCAGCTCACTGCTTTCATTATATTTGCAGTGACCTGCCTGATACAGACCCTTGGGAGGCTCAAGGTGCTACCTGTCCTTGCTGGTTGAGCCTTTAGGGACCCTGCATCCCTCTGAATTAAACATTAAAGGACACTAAAAAATAATAATAATAAGGTAGAGGACTCCTCCGGTATATCATAGCCTGCCTGGTCACTGGGTGCTGACCTTGGGGGCATGGAAGAGTCCTCTGACAGGAAAATGGTAGGAGCCAGGCCAACCATTTCAAAGACTTAAGTCGGAAGTTAGGTGGGAGTCAGGCATGATGGCAAATCCCTGGCATTCCTGTACTCTAGAGGCAGAAGCAGGTCAGTCGTAAGTTCAAGACCAGATGGGGCTCTATAGGGAGTCTGAGTCCAGCCTATGCTGCATAGAGACTCTGAGGCTAGCCTGGGGAACATGGAGAATCCCAACTGCTCCTCCATGTCCAAAAAGAAAATCTGCAGAGAAGCCCTGAGCGAGAGTGGGAACTGGGACAGCCCCTGGCCTTTGCGGAAAGGCAGAGCCAGGATCCCTTCACAGTCCCCACACCCCAGGAAAAACTCCAGGAGGTTGGGGGAAGGTGTGACCACAAGGCAAGCAGAGCCCATGCGGTGGTGTGATCCAGCCTGCATGTCACTGGCTGGCGCTGGAGACCCTGTGTGTGTGTGGTGGTGGTGATGGTAATGGTGGTGGCGGCGGTGGCAGCGGCGGTGGTGGCGGCGATGGTGGCGGCGGCGGTGGTGGTGGTGGTGGTGGGATATCCTTGGAACAACTGCAGAGACACAGAAAAGCCCAGGGCTAGCGGGACGAAGCTGGATTTCTTTCTTCAGCCGCTCTCCTGGCCCAGTCAGCGATGGTAACAGCACTGATCACTTCTGAGACCACATCAGAAATCTCAGTTAGTGAGCTGATTCCAAGTTGAAGAAGCCCCATTCAGACGTCATTAAATGAATAAACAAAAGGAGGAGTCTTCCTTTCTCCAGAAGTTCCAAACAAGCTCATCCGCAATGCGTCTTCCTTCTGTCTTTATGGGTAAATCACTTTTACCCTTAGGCTTTCCTCTTGGCCACAAGACCGCTGCCCTAGCTCCAGATTTCACGTGTTCATCCCACCAGTTGCCCTGACAAGAAAAAGCCCCAGCTCCCTTTATCCCAGAACCCCTGAGTGTGTCACACGCACTCCCTGAGCCTGCTATTGTGGCACCGATTGGTTCATGAGGCTTCAGGCTCACACGGGATCAGAAGACAGGCTCAGTCACACACCTGGCCATGGAGACAGTGAGGACCCTGGGAAGACGAGAGAGTCTGTGGACAAGGACCACAGTGCCCATCAGGAATGCTGGGCCACATTCCTTCACATCTAATCATCACCTAACCTCACCACAGCTGCCTCCTTTGTGAGGAAACCGAGGCACAAGGAGTTGAAGCAGATATCCCAAGGTCATTGGGTGCAGCTCTTGTGGCTCCGCCCTCTTGGCTTCTTACTGACCCCTAGATTCTCTACATCCAGATGGTTCTCTCACCATAAAGTCAGCGTCTATTTTCTGCAGAACGAAGACTGCTCCTAAATGTAGCCTGTGTCTGGGGTATAGCTCAATGGGCAGTTTGCCTAGCATGCATAAAGCCTTGGGTGTGATTCCCAGAACCGTGAAAATTAGCTGTAGGGTTCACAGCTGCAATCCTGGCACCAGGAGGCAGAGGAAGGAGGATCACCACAAGTTTGAGGTCAGCTGGAACAATAAAGTGAAACCCTGTCCTAAAATACAAAACACAACCTGTCTGCCCAGGGATGAAAATGTAAATCTCTACATGGCCCTGGCACGGGTCGTTACAGCGCTTTCTTCATGGTTGTTAAATGAATGGTTGAGACGTCCTCCAGGGGCAGGAGGACACACACCGGTCCATGCTGGTGATGGGGTCCATGCTGGTGATGGGGCTCTCCGGTCAGTACTTTGACATGGGGTGGGGGTGGGACCTGACATGTACCTCCCTAAGGAAACAGGGACAGGGCAGGGACATCTGGGAAGTCTTCCCCTGCCTAGTTTTATTGTGATCCGGGGTCTAGTCCTTGAACTGGCATTTATTGATCTGGCTAGGCAGGGATCTCCCCGTTTCTACCTCCCCATCGCTACAAGCGCTTTGCCCAGGGAGCTGTGTTCCTGGTCCCACTGAGTCCTTTTTAGAGCAGGATTCTGTTCTCAGCCAGACACATTTCTGTGAAGAGACCCTACACACACACACACACACACACACACACACACTTCCGCTCATAGCTTGTCTATGCAGGAGACTCAAGAGGAGGAGATAATGTCTCTCCTCCGGGACTGGTGACAGGCAGGACTGGAAGACAGCCAGGAGCCAGGATCAGTCTCACCTGCACCATTGGCCTGCAACCTGAATGGCTGGGATTCACGTTCCCTTGCCACATGGGGAAACTGAGAACTGGAAAGGCACAGCAGAGCCTCGGTCTGAGTCCATGCTTATACTAGGTGAACACACTGCCCCTGGAATGAAGATGGAACCCAGGGGCAGCACAGGGCGGAGCCTGCTGAGGTCTAGAGAGTTCCCACAGGCTTGGGCTGTAGGGAAGTGGGGTGGGAAAATGGAGAAGCAGCCTTTCAGGAGGGAGCGGGGATAGGTTACATCAGCTCCTGATTTAAATACACTACAGTCAGCAAAACTTCACCGGGGGAATCAGGCCAAGAAGACATTAACAGCCTTCCGTCACCCTGAGATAACAGCCCAGGGACGGGAGCTAGGTGGGTACTGCGTGATGAAAATGCTGGCCGGGGAGGGGAGGATGGGCAGGCCATGGGCACACTGATGAGACAGAGAGTACTTCTTGGCAGATCGCTGCGGAGTTAATGTCATTTTGAGTGACTTGTTTACTCAGTGATTACGTGATTGGTGGATATAGCAAGCTCGGGGACATAAAACTGAATCATAGAAGCTGGTGCATTTCTGGGCCTGGCTGCCATCCCTACTGCGGTAGAAACAGTTAATCAACTTGAGTTGTCTCCTGGGGTAAATAGTGTGTGGTAAGTGGGTTAATGAAGAGCTATAAGGTTTCCAGAGCCCTCGGATCTGGAAAACTATAAGCATGAGGAATGATCTCAAAAATGGTAAGAAAAAAGTTATCAGGCTCCCTGTATCCCCTTTCTCAGCAAGAGGCTCACCGAGGCCTTTACCTTCTGAGCATCCAGCTTTTCTCTGTTGCAATCCTTCCTACTCCCCTGCCTACGCTCTGGCCTTTTCTTACCCTGATGACTCTGGCTCTACCGGTGGTCTCCCAAGCACGCAGGCCCACACTCCTTCCTGATCGGCAGGGATGCTGTGGAACAGCTGAGCCAGGAGGAAGTCCTAGCAACCTGGTCCTCTTCTTATAGGACTCAGAGATGTCAAATCTGAGGTCACAATAAAGAATCAGCCCTTGCCAGCTACTGGGATGGGAGAGGAAAGGCAGGGATGACCACGTCTCTCCTGCAGAGCTCTGCACAAGCACGAGGGCCCAAGTGCAGCAGGCCCTGCATCCAGGACCAGTGAGGCAGCCCAGCTGGCAAAGGTACTGCCTTCAAACTTCAAGACCTGAGTTCAATTCCCAGACCCACATGGTAGGAGAACCAACTTCCTGAAAGTTGTCCTGACCTCCACCTGTAGGAGGTTATATGCACTACACACTCACCACACACACACACACACACACACACACACACACACTTTTAGTCTTTCTTTTTAAATTAAAGCTTTGTGCTGATGCACACCCTGGGGAGTGGAGACAGAAGGATCCTAGGGGTTCAATGGCCAGCCAGCCCAGCCCAGTCACAGAACCCCAAGACTGCATGAAAGACCCTGTCTCAAAACATAAGGTGGAGGTGACTGAGAATGACATCCAGTGTCAATGTCTGGTCTCATCTGCACACACATGCATATACCTGCACACACATGTAAACACATGCACATACCTGCACACACATATACACAGCTGCACACACTTGCATAAACATGCACACACATGCATACACACACACAAAGCATGTGTTTGTTTTTGAGATCTGGGTGGAGACACTTCTTCTAAAATAATCCTGTTCCATTCATTTTCCTTCACACGCCATTTTACTATTCTTCCGGCTACACACAAATTCAGTTTACAGGCATCTGGATGGGCTGTTTCCTGACACTATGCATAGAGCACTAGTGAACCTGGACATGCGTACAGTTCCCTCTGTGGTGAAACTCAGACTCCGGGGGTGTACAGCTGGGTTACATGGGAGTTGTTTTTTAGAGAAACCCACCATACTGATTAGAAAATCAGTAGAAGCTATAGAACTTTTGGATCTTAGAAGAATTAAAGGTTTCCTTAGGGAAGGGGGAAGGAAGGGTTAAAAAGACAAGAAGGCAACGAAATCCAAGCAACAGGAGGAGGAAGTGAGGCTGGGGCAGGGATGGGGCCAACAACTGGGGGAGGGGAGAACAGAGAGGGCTGGGGGAGGGGAAGAAGTGGCTCAACCAATCAATCGAAACAAAGCTTCTGTATCGCAACCTAAACTAAAAATATTAAAATACACCTTAAAACACACCGCAGCACCCCCATATAACTTATACACAGCCTGGCATGGTGGGAGCCATGGTGGGGCTCCACCACCGACCTTCCTCCCATAGGCCTCAGCTCCTCTCAGAAACATCTGCATTACAGAATGAGGCAGGAACAACATAGAAATAGGTGCCCTTTGCTGGTCGTTTAGGGAGTAATGGTGTCGATCCCATCCCGCTCCCCCTCCCTTAGCGGCATCATGATCCCCTGAGATCAGACAATCAGACCTGTGTGGCCTGAGAGGGAAAATGAGGCAGGAACAGATGGGGGTGCTGGACACCTCAGGTGAGTGTGGCAAGAATGAGGCTTCTCGGGAGGGGAGGCGGGCTCCACTGAGCTGCTTGTTTAATTGCAGGGAATAAGGGCTATTTAAACCTTTGGGGAATGGGTAGAAGCTTTTGGGGTGAGTGTAAATCTCTGTCCAGGGCCAGGATGCGTGTGTGTGTGTGTGTGTGTGTGTGTGTGTGTGTGTGTGCCTCATTTGCATAAGAATGAAGTCCAGTTGCTTGCTGGACATGACCTTATAAGGGGAAAGGAAGTTTAGCCTGGCTGCCAGCTACGCGACCTCTTCTGGTGGGGAAGAGGGGGTACAGGTCTACTTGTGCTGCCTCTACCCCACTCTTGCTTCAAGCCTACTACTCCCTACGGCTCCATAGCCCCCCAAACCCCACATAATGGAATCTACAAATAAAGTACGCATGGATTTTTTTTTCCTATAAGTATTTTGATCTGCTGACATCTGACTCTGCAGATTGTGACCTGTGGATTGGCATCTCTCTCCACAAGAGTCTACCAGAGTACACACAGGCTCAGAGGTTGACCATGGGGACACAAATTGGAGAGAGAGAGAGACAGAGAGAGAGAGAGACAGAGAGACAGAGAGAGAGAAAGAGAGAGAGAGCGCGCAGCCTAATCCTGATTGACAGCTCTAGTAGGAGACATGTGAATTGGGTTATAGAGAAACCAGACAAGAGGCCAACAGGACACAGTCCCACAGTCAGAATGGAGCAACACTGTTGTAGAGGCTGGGGAGTCACCTAATTGGCTAAATGTATGGACTGCTCCAGTTTAATCTCAAAGCCAGAACTAGAGCACCAATGATCTAAGCCCTGGTTCCAGCCAATGCCCAGGAACCAAAACCCTTGTGTCAAGGGGGAGGGTACCAGGTCATACCTACTAACACTGCTACCCCATTCTGCCACGTCCAGCACTGGGAGGATTGCCTTCTTCACCCAACCCACTCAAATGCCACTCCCCAGAACTGCTTCAGGTGCCCAGGACACGTGTGCACTCCTTAGCTGGCCATGTTCCCACAGAGCACTGGACATTGGTACCGGCTAAGATCACCAGGCTCTTCCATGACAGTACTCTGATTATGATCTGGGAAAGGAAGGCGGATGCAGGGGAACTTTGAACTACAGAATGAGGGTACAGCTCCCTGACCTTCAAGGCTGCTGTGCTCCCACCTGGGGGGGGGGGGGCAAGGCTCCAGGTTTGCAGATGCAACATCTACTGGTATATCTGTGGTGTGCCACCCTGAAGGGAAGGGGGCGTCATATCCACCCTGCAACTGGGAAGTGCTGGCTTCCCCGCAGTGGGCAGCAGAGCAAGGATTCCTGGCGTCTGTCCCTACCCTGTGTCCTTCAACAGGGACCCTTAACCCACAAAACACAACAGCCAGCACAAGCCAAGTCTGACTGGATGACAGGACCCATGAATTCCTAGGTTCCCAAAGCCCAAGTCCTGGAAAGGAAGGGGACTCAAGCCTCACAGCCAATAAAACGCTCCCAGCCTGCTCTCTGCCCTGCCTGGACCTGCCTCAGCACACAGGCCCTCCCACGCCTGCTTCTAAGCCTGATGAGTATCCATTTGTGGCGGCACGAAAGGCTCCCCTCAATGACCTACCAGCTCAATACACCCCAACACACAGACCACAAGAGACAATTTCTTTATTAAAACTAGACATACAAGTCTCTCCACTCCTCAGCAGCCAAGTGTTACAGGACTCCCTAGCCCCCAGTTCTAGCCCTGCCCTCACCCAGTATGCTCCGTGCCCCCCACTCCACCCCCACCCCACCCCCCACTCTGCTCCCAGAATGTTCTTCCACTGCCTGAGGCTCAACTCCATTAGGGTCCTTGTCCCTCGAAGTCTGGATCAGTGTCTGAATTTACCCACCAATGGCTTTGAGGGCCAGGCCCCCAGGCCCTGCTGGTCCAGGAGGAGAGAGAGCTGCTGGCGTGCTTCCCTGTAGGGGACAGCCTAGGGTGCAGGGGAGGGGACAGGACAGGGTGGGTGAGGTACTCACTCAGAGTGTTGTGAGGGGAAGAAAGGGCTGGAGAGACGTCTACCTTGGCAGCCTCATAGGTCTGCAGAGACAGGAGCTGGGGATCCTCCAGAGCACTGGCAACCTGGCGGAATGCTGCGAGAAAGGCCGCTTTACAGAGACGGGAGGGGGGCCCAATGCTGGAGCTGGTGAGAGACAAAACAGTGGTCACTGGAAAAGAACGGTTCCACCACACACCACCACCACACCACACCACTACCACCACCACCACCACCACCACCATCACCACCACCACCACCACCACCACCACCACCACCACCACCACCAAGCATACAGGCTCCTCCCACTCAGTGCCTGTGCTACCAGAGGCACCGGAGGCGCCAGCCACTGCCCTGCTCTATCCTGTGAGCAGGGACATGGGCTTCCCCACCAGAGCTTTCCCGCTAAGGGACAGTCTCACGGGGCCCTCCTCACTCAGTCTTCACACGTCCGGTGGTCACATCCACAACTTCGATGTCAGGGTCCCCCAGGCTCCAATTGAGGCTCAAGCCATGGCAGGGGCTGGGTGTGGGGTCAGAGGGGGCTACCAGGGGCCCAGCGAACAGGTGCAAGGTGGTGCGGACATACGGACACGGAAGACCTGACCCTGACACACTGTCCAGTCTGGGCCGGGAATGAATGGCCCTGTTCAGAGTTGGGGGGTCGTGGCAGGAGTCGGCTGTGAGCAGAAAGCACAGGACACGGCCAGAGTCACTACATCCTCCATGCCACTTAGAACCCATTCTGTGCCCTGGCACTTTGCTCCCCTCACCTAGGACAAGGCTGGTGGCATAGAGAGGTGGCAGGAAGTGGGCCAGCAGCCCACCACCCAGCCCAAGGACGGCCCAACGGGCCAGCTTGTCACTGGCTGAGAGGCAGCCCACGTGGGTATCTCGGAGGGCAGGCGCCACGTAGGATACAGGCTTCAGCTGCCCACAGACGTGGGCCTGCAGGCGGAAGGCTGGACTGTGCAGGACACTGTCTTCGGAGGCCAGTGGGAGGCTGTGGAGGTGAGGGGTGGTGGGTAAAAAGCCCAGAATCGGGGTACCCTTTACACCCTGCCTCCCCACAATGAGACTGGGGGGTTCCCGGGCCAGGCCACCTACTAGATGTCGTGGGCTGCCCCCTTGGGAGTGTTGCTCACATACAGGTGCAGGAAGACCCCAGGCTTGAGCGCAAAGGGGGGCCCGGGCCCAGGCTGGGGGGTCAGCACCGACCGCTCCTTGCCCTTGGGACCCCCCTGTGTGGCCAGTAGGAGCTGGCGGAAGAAGAACCTGGAAGTGACAGGCAGAGGGGGGCTGGGGCAGTGGTTCTAGGCGGCCTGCCTGCCTCAGAACCCGCTTTCCTTCCCCCTCACCTCAGCAGGGCCCTGCGGGCAATGACCAGACCGTGACAGTCATGGAGTCGTCGGCCTGAGAACTCTAGCCAGCCGGCACAGCTGCTGCTGCCAGTGCCCATGGCTACCAACTCATAGGTCTCTTTGGAGTGACCAATGCTGCCGTGGACCTCTGTGCAGGAAGGGACAGAGAAGAACTCAGCCCAGGACCCTGAGTCAGTTGGAGGAGCTGAGGTGGGGGTGGGGCCAGTCCTACCCCTCTCCAGGACGACTGCGGCCACTGTCCCCTTACAGGCCCCATACGGTGAGCTCTCACTCAGGAGTCGGTCCAAGCCAGCGCTGACCACAGCCGCGCAGCGCTGCTCATGGGTCAGGATAGTCTCTGTCCAGTGAGCAGAGGGCAGTGCTGGACTCACAAGCCACGCCACCTCCCCCACCCTCTCCCTCTCCTGAGAGCAGACACCAGGGGCTGAGCCCAGAGCCCACCTACCGATGCTGAGGGAGGTGAGCAGAGGCTGGCGGGGAGTCGCCAGGGGCTCTGCAAGAGACAAGCGGAGATGGCTGCACGGCTGCTGGGTCCTCCCAGCCTTCAGGAAGCCAAGAAGAGGAGGCGAAGTCTCCATCTTCCAGAGTCTACCAGCAGCTGCTCCTATGCTCCCTGCCACCCGTGGGGGCCACCAGAGCAGCAGCGGCACGCCCTCCGTGCTGATGCCCAGGTGGCACTGTGGGGCTATACACACACCACACATACATACAACATACATTCACACATACAAACACACACTCACACACACAACATACACTTATACATACACACCACCATAACATCCACACAGCACACAAACATGCCACACACATACACACTCATACAACATGCATATACAACAAACACACCACCATAACATGTACACACACATACACCACACAAACCATACACACACACCTAACAGACACATAAACAACATATACTTATACATACATACTACAACACACACACACACACACACACACACACCATACCATCACACCACATACATCCCACACATCCATACTGCATACCATCATACCACACACACACACCATACAAACATAGCACATACACCCCACACATCCATACTGCATACCATCATACCACACACACACACACACACACCATACCATCACACCACATACACCCCACACATCCATACCGCATACCATCATCCATACCACATACCATCATACCACACCCACACACACACACACACCATACAAACATAGCACACACACCCCACACATCCATACCACATACCATCACACCACACATACACCCCACACATCCATACCGCATACCATCATCATCACACACACACACACACACACACACACAGACACGTACACCATGCATGCATACACACCACATTCATGCCTTGGCTACCTGATCTTTCCAGCTGCTTCTGGATGTACTGAAGGGCAGAGATGGCCGCCTGCTGTTTGGCTTCCAGCTTGCTGCTCCCGGTTCCCGCAGGACAGACCAACCCATCCAGCTCTGCACACACAGAGAAGGAGGAGCCAGGGCCTGGGGAAGAGAACTTGAGGAAGGAGGAGTCTCCTGGCCTTCAGCCCCGTCTGGACCATTTCTGGCAGAGGTTATCCATCTTAGCCTCCTCTCTCCACTTAAGCCTCTGTGTGACCCCAGAGCCAAGCCAGATCAACAAGGAGGTCCTAGCATACGGAGTCAGGACTCTGCAGACAGCAAGTGGCGTGTGTTTCCTTCCATGCTTTCCCATTGCTGACTGAACCTGGCTTTCACAGAGCCTCTGGGACAAGGCATGAATGACGGGAGAGCCAGGCTTTGGGGGTGGTAGGACAGCACCTAGAGGAAGTTCCCCCACCCCACAGGGGACAGCTTTCTACCTGCCACCAGACACCAGTCTTTTATTTTTCTTCTCCAGGGACCCTCCTTTTAAAACATCTTTCTGGGGCTGGAGAGATGGCTCAGCAGTTAAGAGCACTGACTGCTCTTCCAGAGGTCCTGAGTTCAAATCCCAGCAACCATATGGTGGCTCACAACTATCTGTAATGAGATCTGATGCCCTCTTCTGGTGTGTCTGAAGACAGTTACAGTGTACTTACATATAATAAATAAATAAATAAATAAATAAATAAATAAATAAATAAATAAAATCTTTAAAATAAAATATGTAATATTCAGATGTGATAGACCAGGAGCAGGTTAAAAAACAAAACAAAACAACAACAACAAAAAAAAAAACCCTCAAATCCCAGAACTGGGTCACCTGATCCCAGGCTAAGAACATGTTTAAGCTCCTTTCAAGTGTGTGCAGTCCTTTGGGAAGGCAGCCCATCTCGGCACCCACCATGACATCAGAAGAACATGTTATCAAACTCGGCAAGAGCAGAGTTAGCACTGTACGGCCTCTGGCAGAGGCACCTGTGATTGTATGCAACAGGCCCTTTTCACCAGGGCAGCCAGTAGAGATGTTCGCTTGGCTACAGCCTTGTAGGCATCTGACTGTTCACCTTGCCCCTTTGTGGGTGGAGTTTACTGGGGGATCTCGGGCTCATCAAGGCCAGCATAGCAGGCCAATGGGAAACCTGACCTTACTGCATTAATTAGTGGCTCCCTCATCCACCAATTTGCAGAGACAGACACAGAGACACTGCTACACACAGCCCGGACAGACAGACAGATGGGGAGACACACACACACACACACACACACACACACACACACCAGGCCTCACCTGCAGTCTGGTCCTCCAAAAAGGTGAGAGAGACACCCAGGTTAGCCATGCACTGGGTGAGCAGGGCCACGGCTTGGACCGGGGGTGGGTCTTTGGGCAGCAGGCTGAGTCCCCGGAGGGCCATGGGGAAGTCGCCTGCGGGCCCCGGGTTCAGAACTGAGCCATCCAGGGCCTTACAGGCCTTCCCGTGGGCCTCCTGTGCCCTAGCCACCCCAGGCTCAGCGGTCCCAGGAGCCCCATCCCCAGCCTCTGCGGGCTCCTGCCCTCCTGAGGGCTTCCAAGGCCCGGGGCTGATCTGCAGCGACGCTGCCAGTCGAGGTCTCCTGCGCCCACCCTCGTCCACACTCGCCATGGCTGCACCAGATCTCGCCCCGCGCTCTTTTTTACGTGGAGCACGTGCGTGGACAGAGCTAACTACGAACTCCGCCTCTTCATGGAGATGGCCAATGACAGACTGCAGGGCTGTGATGGATGCTGAGGCCAGCCAATGAGGAAGCCTGTATCCCAGCGCTGTGGCTTGGATGCAGGGCATGGGTTCTACCGGCCACCCGCCAACTGGGCAGCGCGAGGGCAGGTCTCGTGAGGGCTCGTGGCATCAGCCTCTGCTCTAACCTTGATTCCTGGGAGCAGAAGGCTGTGGGTTTGGAGGCCATCCTAGCCCTCTTACCTGAACCGGGGTCCTTGTCCCTTGCTTAGCTTCATACCTCCTAGTAGGCCTTCCTGAAGCCAATCCCAAGTGCAAGCTAGCCCTAGATGAGATGAGCTCTTGCCTATCTTCCCTTCCCGGAAGGGACTTTCATTTGGATTTTAAAGGACCTCAAGAAGACAGTTATTTAAAATGACTAGGGCAGGGTTGGCAAGATGGCTCAGCAGGGATTTGCCTCTAAGCCCAGGGACCTGAGTTCAGTTCCAGGGACCCATATGTTAAATACAGAGACTCAGTTGCCAGAGGTTTACTGTGATCTCTACATAGCTGTTGTGACAGGCTACCTCACATACACACAAATGTAATTTTAAATGAGGGGACTAAAGTGAAAGGAAGATAGAGGGGGAAAAATAAGATCAAGGCACGGGTGTGGTCGACTTACATAATATCAGCTGTGGAAGGTGATACCAAGGGATTATAACTATATAAATATTTGCTGACACTTTAGCCCTGCACATTTTATGGAGTGTGGAGTATATATTACTACATTATACTGCACCTTATTCAGAGCAAGGCAGGAGGACCTGGGATTGACCTCATTGTGCAGAAATACTTGTCTTATAAGGGTGACGTAAGTTATTGGTGTGATGAACAAAATGATGGCCTTGCAAAGATGTCCACAGGCCCTAGACCCCACCCAAAGATGTCCACAGGCCCTAGACCCCACCCAAAGATGTCCACAGACCCTAGACCCCACCCAAAGATGTCCACAGACCCTAGACCCCAAAGGGGAGGAATGTATGGTGGTATTTAATAAAGGGAATCAAAGCTTCTAATCAGCTGGTTTTATTTCTGTTTGTTTGTTTGTTTGTTTATTTATTTATTTATTGGGGTTCTCTGTGTAGCTCCAGCTGTTCTGGAACTTGCTCAGTAGACCAGGCTGACCTTGAACTCAGGGATCCACCTGCCTCTGGCTCCTGAATGCTGGGATTAAAGATGTGTGCCTCCACTGCCACCTGGCTAATTGGCTGACTTTAAAAGGATGTATCTTGGATGATCCAGGCAGACACAGTGTAACCATATCTATCCTGATTGGAAGAGAATCGGAGATAGCGTCATGAGGAAGATTCAAGCAGTCATCATTAGCTTGAAGATGAAGAAAGACATGTGTTGTCATAGGATGCAAGAAGCTTCCAGAAGCTGGAAAAAGGAAAAACACAGTTATTTTGTTTCTCCTTCTCCAGAAGACTCTGCTCATACCGTGATTTTGGACCAATGGGTCTGTGTTGGACCTCTGACCTCTAGAACTGTAAAAAGTTGTATTGTGCAAGGGGTGGGTGCGATGGGACAGGAGCGGGGACAGACTTGAAGATCCTCTGAGCACTGGGATCAGTAGGAGATTTGATAGTCTGAGCCCACCTGAGCTTTACAAGTCTCAATGAATAATCTCCAGTGGTTTTCCATATGTGCACCCTTAAGCTAATTTTAAAAGATATTTAGCCGTAATTATTAATCCCAAAGTTATTAGGAGATCACCTTTTTTTATTATGGTATAAACATCCTTTTAAATTGCTTTCACCTAAACTATAGGGATGCTGTGTTAGGCCATCGCATTTATGAAGAATGTGCGCCCTCAGATGACCAAATTGGCAGAGCCGGTCCTCAGAGGCAAACCAGTCTGCTAAGCCAGACTCGCATCCTGTAAGGAGAAGCCTGACTTCATTTTTCAGTTTGAATAACTGTGCTGACAGGAGCCTGAGAGAAGTACCTCATCTCATTCTCTCCTTTGCTGACTCAAGGTTTAAGGAGCAATGTTTAGGACATTTGGGGGTCACGCAAGACAGAAGCTCTGCCCTCATCTTTCAAATTCTGTTTGAAGCTGTGACCTAACCAATCAGTAACTCGTCCGTGACATGGGACAACAGGGCTGGCACAGCTCTCCTCTTCTCTTCGCTTTCCTTCTTTTCCCTTTTTCTTTCCTTCTTTTTTGGTTCTTTTGTTTTGTTTTTTTTTTTTTGGATTTAGTTTTTTCGAGACAGGGTTTCTCTGTGTAGCCCTAGCTGTCCTGGAACTCACTCTGTAGACCAGGCTGGCCTTGAACTCAGAAATCCGCCTGCCTCTGTCTCCTGAAGTGCTGGGATTACAGGCGTGCACCACCTCCGCCCGGCTTTCTTTCTTTTTCTATTTCTTTATTTTTTTTCTCATTTTCTGGAGAAGGCCCTGGTACAACTATAACTGTTGGGGTCTGGGGATTGGCACACAAACCACACCCACACCAGCTTCAGTAGAGCAAGAGTTTATCGAATACACATCATAATGTTGGACGTCCAGGACCACAAGAAGGAGAAACCCAATTGTGGCACCAGTGTGTTCTCAGGGCAGGCTTTTTTTTTTTAGAGGAGAAACCAGGACAAGGAGGGGAGCAGGTGGCTCACTTGGCAAAGCATTATCAGCTGACCTTTAAGCTGACAGTCCTGAGTAAGGAAAGGGGTGCGTGTGTGTGGAGGGGTGGTGGGCAGGGGAATTTCAGAACACTGAGATAACAGAGCACGAGTATTATAATCACAACTTTTTGGCTTATTAGTAGCATTCTTCAGTGTCAGCCACAAAAACCACAGTGAGTTCATAGGTACGTGCAGGAAGGGCTACCCAGTGGTCAGCCCTACTCAAGGTATTTTAGACATAACAGTTCATATTGACCTTTGACTTGATGGGTCCTATGTAGAGCTTTGTGGAATTTCCTAAGGTTATCAAACCTCATACAGTCCACTCGGAACATACAGAACAAAACGGGCTGTGGACAGCATGTCCTTGAGCCAAGTCACTTCTCTGTGTCAGTGACTGGCGGGCATGTTACAGCGACAATATGAAGTAGTTGGCAGGCTTGGAACAAAATGGCCACTGCTACTCTGGGGACCGGGGAGGTGAGACCATAACAGTAACAAACCCACAGAAAACAGTCGGGACTCTTCACGCTGACCATACCCTTGGAATATGAGTCCTCTGGGCGAGGCATGGCCATTTCTGTCTTAAGAAGAGGAGGACTGCGATTTCACTTCCTAGGTCAAGTCTGTGAAAGTGCACCAGTGGAAGGCAGGCTTAGGGAGAGTCATCAGGCCCTCGCTTAAAATTATAGCTGCTCCCTCCTATCCTTACCCCAGGGCACACAACCCTGTCCAGCTGTGGATGGTCTCAACAGAAGCTGGAGTGTGTGTAGCAGATGGGAGGGGGAGAGATGGTGTACCTTAAGGGTTGTAGAATATTTATCTGTGTTCCCATACTGCAGTGGGGCTTTGGGGGTGTTGTTGCTGTTTGGAGGATCACCCACTGTCTTAGTCAGAGTTTCCATTCCTGCACAAACATCACGACCAAGAAGAAAGTTGGGGAGAAAAGGGTTTATTCTGCTTATACTTCCATACAGTTGTTCATCACCAAAGGAAGTCAGGACTGGAACTCAAGCAGGTCAGGAAGCAGGAGCTGATGCAGAGGCCATGGAGGGATATTTCTTACTGGCTTGCTTCCCCTGGTTTGCTCAGCTTGCTTTCTTATAGAACCCGGGACCAACAGCCCAGGGATGGCCCCACCCACAATGGGCCCTCCCCCCTTGATCACTAATTGAGAAAATGCCTTACAGCTGGATCTCATGTAGGCATCTCCTCAAGGGAGGCTCCTTTCTCCTGTGATAACTCCAGCTTGTGTCAACTTGGCATACAAACCCAGCCAGGACACCCACCTTTCCATAAGTAACTCTAATGAACTCCTTGGTTCACTGAGCCGGATTTGAACAGGATCCTTTCTTTGGGCGCCCATTGCCTCCTTTACTGAAGTGAATAGGTGCACACTCTTGGGGGTGTCACACAATACTACATGAGCAGCACTCAAGGAGGAAGCAGACCCGTCACCCCTCTGAGCCCTTCCTCAGTCTCCTATCTTTCTTAACGAGGCTTTCTTTCTTTCCGGGGCCTCCAGCAGGGCATCTGCTGTCTCCTAGCGTCCTCCTGTTTGGCACCTAGGCTGGGACAGCACACCATGAGAGAAAATGGTGACTGGGAAAGGGAAGGTGGAAGGAGGCCATCTGTCCCCGGGGGCCTTCCAAACATAAACTGTGGCTGGAAGCCGACAATCAGCAAATTGATTTAAAAAACAAAAAAACCAAAAAACCAGGGCCCCATTTCTTCCATTCTGGCCTCCAATTTGCTATCGAGCCAAAAAAAGGACCTTGAACTCCCGGCTCTTCTGTCTCTTCTGCAGAGGGCCGGGATTACAGATGTGGGTCACCACTGGCGCGAGTGGTGCTGGGAATGGAATCCAGGACTTTGAGCATGCTAAGCCAACTCTAGAGGGAGCCAGCTAGCTCCCCTGGTTCCATGCAAACGGATCTTTTGTTACTTGGTTTTTTGTTTTTTTTTTTTTTTTTTTTTTAGATACAAGGTTTCTCTGTGTAGCTCTGGCTACCCTGGAACTCATTCTGCAGACAAGGCCGGCCTCAGACTGGGAGATCTGCCTGCCTCTGTCTCCCAAGTGCTGGGACTAAAGCCTTGTAGCACCACACCCTACACAAATTGGTCCTTTAAAGCTGTGTTTCTCATTTTGTGGGCTATGGGCCAGCAGGGTTATCCCAGACCCACTAAATTAGACGCTCAGGCCCAGCAAACTTTGTTTGTTTTGTGTTTTGAGACAGAGTTTCTCTGTATAATAGCCCTGGGACTTGCTCTGTAGACCCGCTGGCCTCAAACTCACAGAGATCTGCCTGCTTCAGTGTTTCTTGAGGGTGGGATTAAAGGTGTCTACTACCACGCCCAGCTGGTCAGCCAACTGTTTTAACACGCCTCCAGGTGGCCCCGACATACACTTAAGATATCAAGGTACCTGGGATAATGGTGCCATTTCTGGCTGGAGGGTGGTGCTAAAGCCACAGGCAGGGGATTCCTGTATTTCCCGGCCATGGCAAAGAGGGTGACTCAAGCGCAGATCTCATCTCACAGAGAAGGCAGCTGACAGCCAGACGGAGGGGTACACGCCTTTAACCCCATTATTGGGAGACAGGCAGACTTGCTCTACAAAGCAAACTCCAGGACGGCCAGGGCTACACAGAGAAATCCTGTCTCAAAAAAATCAATAAAATAAAATATAATAATAATAACATTAATAATAATAATAATGCTTACTCTTGAGCCAAACCCAACAATGCCCCCATAGGCTGGCTAGTTTCAGTGGTCAACTGAATATTTGGAATTAACTGGGACCCAAAGTGCTGGGCACACCTGTGAGGGATTTTCTTAATGAGATTATTTGAAGAAGGAAGAGGCATCCTCAATCTGGGCCACACCTTCTTCTGGTGGCAGCCCAGATAAAGGAAGTGGAAAAAAAGAAATCGTGAATTGTGCCTGCTTGTCCTTGCCTTCACCCTCACTGGCAACGCCACTTATTTTATGGCATTGCTGAGGTTTTCCTTTACCAGCATTCACATTAATGCCAGCATAGACTGAAGGTCAGCAGCTGTCCAGGAATGGTCCAGGACTGCATACAGCCCCAGATCAGAACTGCTGAGACAGCCAGCTTCTTGGATGGAAATTCTCCTTACCTTTTCTGGCATAAGACAGATATTATTGGACTACCCAGATCACAGCCTGTAAGCCAGTCTAATAAAATCGCCCCTATCATTCAATCAGTTCCGTTCCTTTGGAGATCCCTTACTAATAAACTCAGGAACACAGATTCGGGTCTCCCTGAATAACCTCCACCTTGGAGACCGATTTATGAAGTTTCGGTAATTACAGGGCAAAGGAAAGTCGTAACCCAAAGAAGTCTTCAAACGCATTGGCAGGAATGTCGTGTAGGTAGGTTGCAGTGAAACAGGAGAATCTGTTCCTTCTCAAGATTCTATCTGAAGGCATTCTTAGCCTCCAAGTGTGTAGAGGCGAGTGGTCAGCAGAGGCACACATCCTAAGTTTCACGCGATAGTGACAGGACTAAGGCAACTTACAGGCAGCGCCGAGGACTTGCTGCATGTGAGTTTGAATATATACCACCCCCCCCCCAAACTCGCAGGTGCACACACAAAGACTATTAATTAGCTTGAGAACCACAAGCTAATATTCCTTCCTGGCCCCTGTTAAAACCACGCATGCACCTAGAGGTGTCTATAAAGTGGATCCTAGGACTTGTGGACAACACAGTGCGTGGCTCATCGGAGATGCTCAGTTGTTGAGAGGATCAATTCAAACTTCAAAGCACTTTTTTGAGATAGGACGACGGGAATTTCACAGCTCAGGAGCCACGGACCAGGCTTATTTGCCGTCTGCTCTGCAGGCGGCGCTGGAGGACCCAGAGCGGTGAGCGGGGGCGGGCGGGACTTCCTGTTTCTCGGGAGCACTTCCGGCTTGGTCCGGAAAACAGTTCAGCCCGGGTGCTCCAGCAGTTGTGGGTGGCGGAGTTGAGGAGCGGCACTCCGGCTCAGTTGTGGCCCCGGGATCAGGTGAGACGCTGCCGGGCCCGCGTGCCGGATGCTGAGAGCACGTGGCAGGCCCCGTGGCTATAGCGACGGCCGATTCCAGCGCGGAGGCTTGTCCTAGATGCTTGCCGTAGGGAGGGTGGTCCCGGAACACTGGTGAGCAGGCTACCCCACGCCGGTCTCCAGTTCAGCCTCCAAATTCAGAGCCTTCACCGCTCAGCCGGCAGTCTTACTGCGGATTCAATTTTTACTAAAAAATAAGGGCTGATTGACAGTTACTGCTTCTGGAGAGTTCCCACTTTTATTCAGTCCACGGGCATTTTCGGAGAAGCCAGCATTTGGCAGTGGTAAAGCAGGAATAGTTCGCAGTCCTTGTCCACAGCGGGGTGGAAGAAAGCCTGCCTGCCTCCGTCGTGCGCGATGCGTTGATGGACGCTCAGTCCTCACCCGCATCCCACTTGGTGCTCCACACTTTCCCCTTTGTATAGTCTGTGGTTGCTTATCTCTTTGGTACTTTACCTGCCTCGGGGCCTTTTGTGCTCCCGGGTCATTCTCCCCAGCCCCTCTTCCAAGACGTGTGCAAAGCTCGCTCTCTCTCTCTCTCTCTTGCTCGCTCGCTGCCCTCGGGGAGCCTCCCCTGTGATTGGGAGAAGCAGTTCTTGGGCAGCCCTGCATTAGGCATAGTCTGGTCTTTATCTGCTGCCTTGTAGTGGTCTCCCCTGAGGGCGCTCTTCAGACTTCTAATGAAGGCACGTGTAACGTTAGATACATTCTCTCCAGGATGGACTTCCCCAGCACCCTGCGGCCTTCCTTGTTCATGGCCGGTCCACTTGGCATGACTGATGGCCCTGACCTGTCCTTCATGTGCAGCTGGAGAGATGCACTGACCCTGCCAGGGTCCCAGCCACAGAACTGCAGGGTGAGGATGGAAAGAGGCTCTTTCCTTGGTCTCATCATTCACTTACCTGGCAAAGAGGTTCAGGCAGATGCTACTCATGCTGTGCATGGGCCGCCCTGCTATCCAGACGGCCTCTCAACAGAGGCTGTGGCTCCTCTTCCCTCGCTCCCTCTCCCTAGCCAGCATCTCTGTGTCAGGGTCCTTACAGGCCCAGGAGCCCAGCATGAGGAAGTCAGGCAACCTCACCTAAGGGACTGCCAGTGATGGGAGACACGGAGTCAGTGGGCAGACATGCCCTGTGCAGTGTGGCCTTGGCTCTCCGGGTCAATGGAATGGCAGGGCAAGGGGGCAGGATGTCTGCTCTTGGGAGGCCCATCTTCAGCTGCCTTGTATTGAGTACATAGAGGGGGGGGGGTTTGGGGGAGGGGAGATCTTGGCCCTAGGGGCTGGGAGCCGTGCTGGTACCTACTTGGGGCCCCACTGAATGGCAGACTCTGGAAGTGGCTGAAGAAGTTGGAGCTCATTGGGCTCTGGGTGGGACAGTCAAGATACAGGTGCTTCCTTTGAAAGCCGCTGTGAACGGAGCCGAGGATACGGTTGGTGGCCTGGGTTCAAGTCCATGGCTGTTCTTTGTTGACTCTGTCATCTATGTCCGCCTCGTGCTTTGGGTTGTCCATTAGCGGATGTGACCAGCTTTTCACACTTGTCCCGAGGACTGAGTAGTTCTTGCCAGGGAGTGCACACCTGCCGTGCTATTGCTGCCCTTTTCCTAGGATCCAACATTGTCATTTGCTAAGAACCTGCTCTGGGAGCCGTCGACACCAGGACCCCTCCCCCTGGTGCCTCCTGGTTCTGGTAAGTCTCTCTCTCTCCCCTCTGGGCTCCCTCCAAGGACCTCAGCCATCACATGCACAAGGGGATCCCAGAACCCCAGATACCTCCAGGGGTATTCCGTCCCCATTCCTCCTCAGGTTCTTCTCTGACCCCCCCCCAACCCCTCAGATCCCTGGGACCCTGGTGTGACAGCTCAGGACTTCCTTTTCCGGGGAGGTCACTGCTACCAGTACCAGACTCGAGTTGTGCTGGATGTCACTGAGCAGGTAAATGGTCCCTGGGTGGGACAGCCTCTCACAGCCTGCGCTGTGCTGACTCACACAGCTGTCCCTCACAGCTCAGCCGCTTCCTGTGGCACCATGGGGATATAGCCTTCGCGCCCCTGGGGAGGCTCATGCTGGAGAACTTCAGATTGGAGGGGAACCGGGTAAGGAGCCGCCACTGGCCGGGTGGATGCTCGGCCGCCTCCCTGGTGAGGCCCGAGGGGACGAACCTGACAGGCCTTCCCTGCAGGGCTACTCGAAAAAGATGACCATAGTCAGCGCGAAGAGGCTGCTTCAGGACCTCGGCGGACACCAGCCCTGGGGGCAAGTAGCCAGTGAGAAAGCCTGTGGTGGGATGTGGAAGGAGCCGGAACACTGGCCAGGTTTTCATCCTGGTGGCTTTTCCAGCCCCACAGTCATGAGCCACAAGCTCACGAAATCCCCAGCTCTAAGCAGCGTAAGGGAAAAACCGTTCAGTCATTGGTGAACCTTGGGCCCGGCTACACCCAGGTGTTCAGAATGTTGACAGGGCTCTCTTGTCTCGTCCACTTACTTCCCAGTCTGACTTAACTCAAGTAGCAACAGGGTGGCTTCTTGTTCCAAGGGAAGAGTCGGTATCCGAACTACCACAAGGCCTACAAGAGACTATGGCTGCCCTGACTGGGGACATCTGTGAGCCACTTCCTAGGAGGCACCGAAATATTCAGGGTTTGGGGTCCAGGACCAGGGCAGGGCGTACTCAGGGCAGCTAATCCCAGTGCTGTCCTCTGCTCCGTCCTAGGTGTCCCTGGGCTTCCCTCAGCCGCCGGCTGCGTCGCTTCTCCATCCTGGGGGGTCCTGTCCTGAGCAGGTCAGTGTCATCACTCATGGGGAGGCTGCTACATGAGGAGCTGGCCCTGCGGTGGGAGCAGTTGCTGATGGATGAGGCCTTCACCGGGGGCGCGATGGCCTGGCTGCCTGGAAGGACAGCGCGGGCCGGACAGCTGGTCTACCCTAGCGGGGGTGCCTTGGACAAGCTGTGTATCCTTTCTCATTTGGTGGGGAAGCTGACGCCATCCACAGGGTAGGTCGGGAAGAGTGAGCTGGCGACCAGAGTCCACCCCAGTCCTTAACCAGCGGCTCAGATTTCCAGGAGGTCAGTGTGAATTCAGGTGGCAACCCCCGGGTCCTCGAGGACCCTGGACACGTCCAGCTGAGGGGACCTGTACGGCAGGTGGTGACCAGCACTGTCCAAGGAGAAAGTAAGATTTCTTCCCTTCCTCCCTTCCTCCCTCCTTCTTGTCCTCTACCATCCCCCTGCTACACACACACCACAGGCCTGACCTCAGTCTCCTCCCCAGCGCTTCTGGCCGTCCGCTCTGACTACCACTGTGCGCTGTGGAAGATCGATAAACAGGGGCCACCAGCACCCTTGCAGGTGCTGCAGGTGGAGAAGGGGGCCACTGGTATTAGCCTCAGGTAAAGGATGTGGACATCCCAGCATGGGCAAGGGTCTGGGAGAAGGGCCAGGTTGCTGGATGGTAACACAGCACCCTGTGGCCTGTAGCCCTCACCTGTCAGGAGAGCTGGCCATCTGCAGCCGTTCTGGAGCTGTGTGTCTGTGGACTCCACAAGACGGGTAACTTCCCTTTCCCCCCAAAACCTTCCTCTCCAAAGCAGAACCATGGCCTTCCGCTCCATGGCCCTAGTTGTCTTCTAGCCCAGCCCCTCAACACCCTTGTGCCCCCAAACCCCACCAGGCCCACACTCGTGGCTTGCCTTCCTCCTCAAGGCTGCAGACAGTCTATAAGGACCCTGAGACACTCGCCTTCCGTGATCCGTCTCCCTGGCGCTGGGCAGACTTCACCGACCACCCCCGGGTGCTGACTGTGGGGGACCGCACAGGGGTGAAAATGGTTGACATTCAGGTATTGCTTGAGGTGAGGGGAAGCCTTAGGCAGGAGGCATCTCCGGCCTGAAAACTCAGGCCGAGCGTGCTGTGCTTTCTGCAGGGCCCGCCGGGCTGTGGGCTGCTGCTGTTCCGCGCTGGAGCAGAGGCCGCCTGCCAGAAAGGAGAACGGGTGCTGCTTGCCCAGTACCTGGGGCAGCCGGGTGCCACCTCTACGGCTCTGCATCTCATCTGCACCCAGGTGAGCGGCAGCCTTCTCCTTGGGCTCAGCTCCTGACTCCGCCAGAGCTTCTGCCAGCAGGCCTGATGCCCAGCCACAGGAACCAAAGAATGATGGGTCCCCGAGCATGTGACCTTACTAGGGGCAGGTGGCCTGGGTCCCCTGCAAACCTAGACGAGGATCTGGGAGGAGGCAGAGGTTGACTCTGGCTCAGGACACCAGTTGGCACAAGGGTCTGCTGTCAGGAGTGCAGGGATGGATGTCAGGGACTTCTATGAGAGCCCCTCTGCCCTAGAAAATACCTGTTTTAGGTTGAGTAGGCCAGGTTGAGAGGGACTTGAGGGCTAATGGGAGTGCTGTCCTCTGGGTGTGGGGCACCTCCTGCAGGCGGTGTGGCCTGGACGGGGTTATCGGAAGGCTGGTACCAGGCATCCGCCAAGCTCACTCTCCCTTCTTCCTCAGTTCTCGATCTACCTGATGGACGAGCGCCTCCCCCTGGTGCCAATGCTTAAGTGGGACCATGGCCTGCCATCTGCACCCCTGCTTGCCCGCCTGCTACCCCCAGCTAGCCCGGGCTGTCCTCGGCCCCTGCTCCTGGGGGGCCAGGGTGGACAGCTTCAGCTGCTTCATATAGCAGGTCAGGCGGGCAGGGCGGGTGAGGGGGGTCGGGCGGGGCTCATGGAGACTTGCTAGTGCTGGGACTGGCATGCCTAGCTCTCTATCCTTTCTCCAGGAGGGGGGACTTCCATGCCCCAGCTGGCAGGGCCTCCTCAGTCTCTGCCCTCCATCACCGACTCCCTCTCTGCCTTTCCCCTGCTGGAACCCAAGAGGCAGCAGCAGCTGCAGGACCGCCTGGAGGCACCACTCATAGGTACGCCGGGCAGAAGGGGCCTGGGGCTGACCTGGGAGGTGCGTCAGGCTCTGCAGCTCTTCTCCTCCTGTCTAGGTCTGGCCGCAGCCCCACCCTGTGCCTCTGCCCCGGGGTTGTTGCTCTTCCAGCTCTCGGCAGCTGGAGACGTCTTCTACCAGCACCTCCACCTCCAGCAAGCCTCCAGTCACCCAGCACCAGAGTGCCCTGCACCCAGGGCGACAGCTCCTCCAGTGGACCAGGCGCCCAAGCCCTCTTGGAGCTCTCGGGCCCGGGCCCGTTGCAGCCGCTGGCTAGAAGCCCTGATGGAATTGTCCCCCACTTGTCCAGTGTGGACCGCCCCCACCTTCTCCCACCGCCGTTTCCTGGGCCACATGGAGCCTCAGAAGAGCCAGGAGACCCTGGCACAGACGCTCCGAGCAGCCATGGCCAAGGGGCAGCTCCTGCGGCCTGGGGACCTGAGCACACTCCCCAGGGCAGAGCCACCCCCTGCACCTCAGTGCAGCCAGCAGGATGAGCTGACTGAGCGCTTGGCAGAGGCCTGGGAAGGACGGACAGCTGCCTGGTGGAGAAGACATCACAGTCAGACCTCTGAGCCCCAGACACAGTCCAAGCGGCCCAAGCGCCGGACTCAGCTGTCTAGCACCTTCTCCTCATTCACAAGCTACTTGGACTCCCCAGATGCCAGCGGTGTCCCTCGTAGCCAAGACCTCTCTACCTCAGAAGCCTGTCCTCATCCTCCCGGGATTCCACCCTCCCAGGAGTCAACACAGGAGCTGTGGGCCCAAGGTGTGCAGCGTGAACGGCGACAGACCCTCCGCGATTTCATGGCCAGGCTTCCGCCTCCGAGGGACACTCCCGGGCCGGTGGCTACCCCTCCCTCCCAGGCCTCCAGCCTCCAGACCATGTCTGTCAGGCAGCAAACACCTGTCCTCTCCGGCTCTCAGCGTCCCCGGAAGAAACCACGGATGGGCTTCTGAGTGGGGAAAGCCACGTCGGAGAGCCTAGCCTTCCTCCTGGAGCTCTGCACTGAGCTTAGCCACGCCAGGGCGGAGCCTCTACCTCCCAGAGAACGGTGTGCCCACGGAAGCTAGAGCAGGTTAGAGCCGGGTTGAAGCTATGGGGATGAGTCTGTTCTGTGTATCTGATGGTCGGTTATTCCCGAGAGCCGGCTGCAGAGGCCGCATCAGGATGGCTAGTGCTGGGTCACTGCAGTCCCGAGTGCCCCCCAGTCTCCCACCTTCTCCCACTGCCGTCCTCTGGGCCACATGGAGCTGCAGGAAGAGCCAGGAGACCATGGCACAGAAACTCTATGCAGCCATGGCAAAGGGCCAGCTCCTGGAGCCTGGGGGTCTGGGTACACTCTCCAGGGTAGAGCTGCCCCTGCACCTCAGTGCAGCAGTGTGGCTAGAATGTAGGGCCATCCCAGTGTTGGCCTCCTGTCCTCGAGGACACCTCAGCCCAAGTGCCTCCTGAAGTGGCCCAGTGAGTCAGCTGTTGTGGGTTGTTTGTGCTACAGCCATATAGATTCAATAGGCGTTGACACTTTGACTCTGGGGCTGAATAAACCTGTCCACTGGCCTTGAGCTGGATGGTTATGTGGGCAGAGCAGATGGTGTCTGATGTGTAAAGCCCACTCTCTCTACCTTGGGGACACACACACACTTTATACAGTGGGGTGGGGTTTCTGACCTCATCAGAAGTCTAGTAACATGCTGACTGTGTGGGTTTTAAAGTGTTTATGTTGTTGTGGGATCTGTAACCAGGGGAAACCGATGTTGGGGACAAGGCCCACTG
This sequence comes from Apodemus sylvaticus, assembly GCF_947179515.1. NCBI lineage: Eukaryota > Metazoa > Chordata > Mammalia > Rodentia > Muridae > Apodemus > Apodemus sylvaticus. The sequence goes on from NC_067492.1 coordinate 9,888,400, forward strand.
GGGTAGCTGCACGGCATGTGCCGTGCAGGCTGCCAGAGCGCACCAGCAGTGATACCCAGGAGAGGGTGCCCTGCATCCGCCGCGCCGCTGCTAGCCTAACAGTGTAGACTGCCTTGCGGTTCAGTCCAAGCCAAATTCAATATCTTCCAGGCCTACCCGGGTGCTGGGCTCCTCCGGGTGTGATGAAGACTGTGCGTCATTCTCAGCTCCGTCTCCTGAAGAGTTGGGAGAGAACAAATCCGTGCTTGAGTAACACTGCCCTTCTTGCTGAGCACCAGGCCAGCACAGACTCCTTACATGAACACTTTAAGACCCACACAGTCGGTCGGCATGTTACTCTGCTGCCAGTCAGGTTCTCCTCTGATGAGATCAGAAACCCCGCCCCACTGTATTTTGTGTGTGTGTGTGTGTGTGTGTGTTTGTGTCCCCTTGTGCAAGGGGAACACGGGGAGCATAAGCCACCCCAAAAGCAAGTACCTAAAATGCACACCCAACCCTGGGTACTCTTCTGTGTGTGCTGTCCAGACAGCCTGTGCCTGCACACAGCACCAGGTGTGAGGTTTGAAGCTGCCATGCCTCTGCTGGCCACATTCCCACTGGCTAGCCACGCCTCCACTGGCTAGCCACGCCTCCACTGGCTAGATAGCATCAATGCTTTTGTCACTCAGCCCTAGTATCTGTGGTCCCCTCCTCTGGAGTCTCTGGCCTGGAACCATGGGGCCATGTGACACACCACAGTCAGACGTAGGAATGGGCAGAAGGCCCCATCTGCTGCCCACACCCTGCGGTCCTCCCTACATAGCCTCACAGAGTGTTACCTAGTGGAGTGGCTGCAGGCAGCTGGCTGTCTCCATCTTCACTAGACTGGGCAAGTGCGGGGTCACTGGCACAGGTGTGGGGTGGCAGTGGCTGGTTTGACTCTCCCTCTGCCAACTCATCCTCTTCGAGTTCCTGGATGAGGGGCCGTGAAGACGCTGTGCTGGAGTCTTGACCTTGGGTTTCTAAGTCTGTTTTTGCTGTTGGCTTACATATGTCTGCGAAAGGCACCGTGGCTGCTGTTGGGGGGTCCTTGGAGACGGCAAATATGTGTGAGAGAGCACCTGTGGTGCCTATGGGAGTGCCCTCAAACATGGAGAGGGACAGCTCATCCAGCTCCAGGTCACTGTCGTCACTCGAGCTGGAAATGGCCTGGATTTTCGGGATGCCTGTTTCCTGGTGAGAGAACGTGAACCGTGTCTGTTATTCCTGTGGTCACAGTGCAGAAAAGGGAGAAGGGTCACATGTGGGGTAGGGAGGAAGCAGGCTGGTACAGGGCCTCGGGATGAACACCCCAGCCAGCCCTCTCCATGCTTCTCTCACCACATACCCCACCCCACCAATACTGGGTTCTAGCCTCTGCCACACCCTGGAGCCCAGCAACTCTTCAGATTTGTTGCTGGACAACCTTGGTCCCCACAGGGCATGACCAGAGTTTTTTGGGGCTATGAGAACCCATGAAGAGGTTCCCTCCAAAGCCTCTGGGGACAGGTCTGACAGTTGCTTGCTGGCTCCTGGTTATGCCCAGGGCACAGTCAGGTGTCTCACCCCCTCACCCGTGTGTTCCTTCCCGCTAAGTCTAGCTTTAGTGGAAGAGCTTGGGAGGCGTGCATGAAAACAGCATAGAGCACAGTGCGCCCACTTCATCTCATGCAGCCACCAGGAGACCTGCAGCAAGACACCCAGGTCACTGAAATAAGTCTGTGGAGGGACCAGAGAGCAGCTTCCTCAGAAGGGCAGTTCACTTCTAAGGGAGAGGCACGGCGGTGCATTCCTGTAAGCGCAGTACTTGGGAGGTAGAGGCAGGCGAGAGCTGCCACCGTGGAGGCCATTCTGGGCTTTAGGGAAGGGCTGCCGACCTTTGTCTGGTTTTCCGCAGACACATCCGAACCATCAGCATCTTCCAAGTCAGGCAGGTCCTGAAAGAGTCAGTGACCACCTTGTCATCCAGAGACACAGTGGGGGAAAGTACCAACAGGAGACAAGGGACATTGTCACCAAGGCCTCTCGGCAGCTCCCACTCATGCCCAGGCCTCAGCATGCTCAAAACCACACTGGCCCTTCAAGTGTGGGTAATGGAAGAGTTTGCAGGCTAGGCACAGTAAGATTGTCACAGCTTCTTCACTGTTCTGTCACAGGAAACCCAAACTCAAAGGTACCTGTTACACATTAGTCTGGGCCTCCCGAAAATCCGGAAACCGCATTGCCACTGTTTCCTAGTTGTGTGGCCTTGGGCAAGTTGCTTAACCTGTTTCTCCCTCCCGTTCCTACTCTGTAATATTGGAATGATAATACCACCTATCTCAGAACACTGTCCATACCATGCCTCAAGCAAGGCAGTCTCAGACTCCACTCCACTCTTCACTGTGCCCTGGACAGTCATTCTCAGTTCGAAGCCCAGGCTTCAGGCAGGCAGAGTGAGGCCCAGCTCACATGGGTTTACACGCCTCACAAACCATTGCTCCACTGAATTGCAGATCTTGGGACAATATAGTTTCTCATGCCTTGCTAGCAGGAAATACACTGTATTGTCACCCAAATAGGAGGAGCTTTGGGGAGCAGTAACAAAGCTGTAACCCAGCATTTGCTGGAGGGACCCTGGACAATCACACCAAGGCGAACCAACAGGAAGCAGAGTGGAGACCAGCCGATAAATGGCCAGAGCCACCTACCAGGCTGTGGGTGTGAGGCCCAGCAGACTCCAGTGACACATTGTGACTCTAGGGCTGGCCACAGAACTACTTTGCGCTGTAGTGTCCCTGGAACCTCCAGTGTGGTTTTCACAGCCCTGAGGTAAATGGACCGGCCCCCAAGTCTGAGTCTCAGCAGGGTGGCTGGGGTTAAGCCTTGTTGGCTGTGCTACACCTGCTCTCTGGAGGACTCCTGATACAGTGAGGACCACAAAGGGATCACCCTCCCCTCCCTCAGCATGAAGCCCCCTGCTCACATCAATGAAAAGCCTCTCCTTGGTCTCCAGGGCAACAGCCTCTGTGTCTTCAGTTCTGGCCCCATCAGTAGCTGCCACTGGAGATCTGGACTCTGAGGAAGAACAGTGAGAAGTTACTGGCCAGCACTGGTTTCAGATACAAAGGCAAGAAAGGGATGTGCTCAGGACAAGTGCCGGTTCCAAGCCCAGAGAGGCCAGCCCTGGTGGAGGGCTCTCTGTGAACCTGCACTGCCTGTGCACCAAGTGCATGGCTGCCTGCTCTCCAGGGTCAGGGCCTGGGACAGCTAACACAGCAAGGCTGCCTGGATGGGCAGAAACATTATGAGCCCTCCTCTGCCAGGCCCTCCTTGCAAAGTTCCTAAGTCTTGCCCCGGTGTAATCTATCCACTCACACTGCCACCACATGTGCTGGGCACATGGTGGGGTGGCTGAGCCAGGATGTCCATCTTGTGACATTGGTATTGGAGGTGGTGAGACAGCCCCCCATGCTGAACCTAGGAGCCCTGAACCTTCAAATACCAGCCACAGAAGAGCCATGTGTGGAAAGTCATAGGACAAGCAGGACCCTGACTGAACAGAAACATGTTCCCAGAAGCTCAAGGCAGGCAGGCCAAGGGTCTGAGAACGCACCTTCCAAGTGCCCTGAGCTGCAGAGACAGCAAGCCTTCCCTAGCTGTGTAAGCAACGACCAAAGGTACATCCCAGACACATTCTGGCGCAGAGCCCCGTCAAACCAGAAGAAGCACAGCATACCTGATGCGCATACATGGCGGCCACCATACCTGATGCGCATACATGGCGGCCACCAATGCAGCTTTCTCTTGGTGGCTGTGGCTCTCCAATGCCCCACCCCCACCCCACTCCCTCTCGCTCCATTTTTGTTTTATTTTGTCTTGTTGTGAGGCAGGGTTTCCTCTGTGTTGCCCTGGCTGACCTAAAAGTCACTCTGTTGACCAGATTGGCCTTGAACTCAGAGATCCACCTGCCTCTGCCTCTGCCTTTGCCTCCCTATTTAAGGCATCCACCACTCCCACCTGGCTCCTGCCTCCCTTGCTGCACACACAGTCTGGGATTTCTGAGTGGGATTTCATTCTCCTCTCTAGACTGCCCTTGCCTGCCTCCTGCTGAACTCTGTCCTGTGCTTCCTGCCTCTCTTAAGCCTGGGATACCTGAGTCCCCGCACTGGAACCACTAATCCTAAGGTCCTGGGAACCAGAGGTACTCCTGCCCCGACTCCCACCAGCCCCATTCTGTAAAGGACTCGGGGTTTTTTGAAGATGTTGCGGAACAAAGACAGGTGGCTGTTATTAGTTCAGACCTTTGGCATTTGGCAGTGCGGACTCGAGAGTAAAATAAGGTCTAGCTCCGTGGCTTGCTGAGGCTCTGCCCCGCCCAGGACCCTTCACTTCCATGGCAATTCCTGCAGCCCCGGCACCTCATCCCTTACAGGTCCCTGAGTGAGAACACAGCACTCCCAGACTTCTAGCGGGAGAGCCTATTTTCTGGGCCAGACCTCACACCCTATCAGGTTGTGGAGCTCTGAAGGTTGTAGACACAAAACCTTCCAAGCCAGCTCCACTGTCATTCTGGGGGAGTCTTGGGCTACCTCTCAGTAACTATAGCCTTAGAGCCGCCCAAGAGGGAGGGAAGCCTCCAGTGAAGGCCTGTCTAGATCACACGGGCCTGGGGCCATGTCTGTGAAGGGTTGTCTTGATTTCCTAATTGGTATAGAGGCCCCAGCCCACACGGCAAAGCACCATTCCCTGGGTAGGGCCCTGAACTCTGTAAGAAAGCTAGCTGAGCATGGGCCAGAGACGGAGCCAGCAAGCAGTGCTCCTCTGCAGTTCCTGCCCTGACATCCTCGGGGATGACTATGACTTGGGGGTGTAAGCTGGGTAAACGCTTTTCCTCCCTATTTGATTTTGGCAAGAGTGTTCTGTTGTGGATAGCCCTGGTCTTGTGTTTCAATGCTAACATTTCCATAAAGTGGAAACTCCCGGGAGGGGCTGCAGACATGAGGAGTTAGTCACTAATCACACATGCAGGTGCCTTGTGAACTTTCTCCCCACCTTAACTTTTCAAATAAAGGCTAGAGCCGATGATTGGGCAGGAGGGGGGGAGGTAGAACTGAAAGGTTTGGGGGGGGGGGGAGGAGAACAAGGAGGAGAGAGGACTGACAGGAGGTGGACAGAGAGTGGGGAGAAGCGTGGTGTGGTGGGATCTCACAGGTGGGAGTGGAGCAGTGTAGTGGGAGACCGGCCCAGTCAAGGCGGAGAGCTCGTATTCATATTGAGTTGCAATTTCCTTAACTGGGTAATTCGGGCTGGAGATTTACCTCTACAGTGTTTATCACAGCAACAGAACGCAAACCAGAACAGGGTCTCCTTCAAGGACCTGGGGCTCATGGGTAATGCTAGGCTGGCTGGCCAGAGAGTGCCAGAGACCGACCTGTCTCTCTCTCCAGCTCTACATGTTTAATGAGTCTACCATTCATAATGAAAGTGGCCTCCCTGGACTGTGAGCAGGTCCTGAGTGCTCGTTTGGTAGCACTGACCCTTTTGTGCAGCGAGTGCCAAAACACACTTGGCTGGGACAGCCCCATCCAAACCCAGTGGAAAACATCACTGCTCCTTCTGTTGATTCAAGATGACCACTGGCTTAAGTCAAATAGTCTGCCAACAGCTGTCCATGGTGCTTATATAATCTCATCTGGTTTTAATGTGATTTAGTGTTTCCAAAGGTGCACTATTCTCCCTTGGAAATAAAGATTTGCCAAGGACCTTATCTTCTAGAAAGAGAACCACATCAGTGGATTCAGAGTCTGAGCCATAGCTGTGTACAGAGTCAGGGGTCATAGCTGTGCAGGCTCAGGGGTCATAGCTGTGCAGGGTCAGGGGCCATAGCTGTGCGGGGTCAGGGGTCAGGGGCCATAGCTGTGCAGGGTCAGGGGTCATAGCCCTGTGCAGGGTCAGGGGTCATAGCTGTGCAGGGTCAGGGGCCATAGCTGTGCAGGGTCAGGGGCTATAGCTGTGTAGGGTCAGGGGTCATAGCCCTGTGCAGGGTCAAGGGCCATAGCTGTGCAGGGTCAGGGGCTGTCCTCTTTGGTCTCAGCCTTACCTTCAGGGGTGACCACCACAGGTGTCTGGGTGTGAGCCAGGCTCTCAGGCAGGTCTGGATCTTCCACTGCCCCATTCACCACCACCACAGGCAGCTTCTCTCTTCCTCCTGGCTTCTCTGGAAACAGTTCATCTTTGGCTTCAAAGCTCTCCTTCACAAACAACTCCATCTTCTGCTGGGTTTCACCCATCGGTGGCTTTTCCTGAGTCTCTGGGCTGGTGGGGATATTCTCCTCGCTGTCTGGCAAGGGTGTCTCCCCTAAAGAAGTGAAGTCCAGAGAGAGAGAGAGAGATTGGAGAGAGGAGAGAGGAGAGAGAGAGAGAGAGAGAGAGAGAGAGAGAGAGAGAGAGAGAGAAGTAAATCCAGAGTGGAGGTTGGAGCTCTGCCTAGGACCGGGCTGGTCCGAGGATGTGCTGCTGACTGGAAGGAAGTCTTGCTGATAAAGACCACTTCGAGTATGCCTCAGGGTCACACAGGCTGACAGCTGCTGACAAGCCCTTGTCTCAGGAAGGACCCAGGAATTTGTTAAAGGCCCTAAGCCTGCCCAACATATCTTTACCTGGTACACTACACTATCCTGTACGCACACAGTGATCATCATCCCATGAATTTCGGCTTGGGGCTAAGACAGAAATTTCAATACAATTTGAAGGAGTCCTACTAGCGCCTCTGCCTTTCATCCTCTGTCCTCCTGTCAATCAGGGCCTCAGCAACTGTGAGACTACAGGGAAACCTGACTGTAATGCCCTTTATGGGAGCCACAAGAGGTTGTCAGATTCCCTGGGACTGGAGTTATTGCTACCTGGGAGCCACCACATGGGTGCTGGGAATCAAACCTGGGTCCTCTGGGAGAGCAATGGGTGCTCATAACTGCTGAGCCATCCCTCAGCGCCCAGGGTTTAATTCTTTATGTAGAAGCTGGGTACATCCATTCCGTTAGCATGCGTATCAGCATTAAATGAGAGAACTGTATGTCTACCAAAGAACCGTTCTGACGTTAATTTCTCCGTGATCCATCTGCAGTGTCTGACCTTTGTAGGTTTCCTAGCCCACACACCAGGGTCATGTGAAAAGAGTCACACTGCACCGTGTGCAGCTGTGGTCTAGCGCGCACCTCTGTCCCGTGCCTTCCTCCGTTCCTCAGCCCGCCGCTTGATCATGGCCAAGGCCTCCAGGCTGTCTGTTATCTTCTTGTGTTCCCTGCTCTCCCACTGGCGGCGCTCTTCCTTCTCTGCGGCGTACCCCCCTCGGGCCCATGCCTCCGCACACGCCCTAGGTAAGGACAAAGGACAGAACTGGGGGCTGGGTGTGGGCACGGGCTGTCCACACCTGAGCAGGAACAGTGTCATGAGTTTGAGGCCAGCCAAGGCTAGATGAGTTCCAGGAAGTGTGGGACCCTGGGAGGTAGGGAAGTGGGTGGGGAAGGGGTAGAGGAGGAGGATATAGGCTGAATTAACTCTTTTACTTAAAGATGTATTTATATTTCATTGTGTGTGTGTGTGTGTGTGTGCATGCGTGCGCGCGCGTGTGTACCATAAGAATAAGAATGCAGGTGACATCAGAATCCAGAAGAGGGCAGTGAGTCACCTGGAGCTGGAGTTACAGATGGTTATAAGCTATGTTGGGAAACCAACCACAGTGCTTTGCAAGAACAGCAAATTCTCAACTCCTAAGCCATCTCTCTATCAGGCTTCCTACAACTTGTAAGTTAAAAGAAAATTATAAACATATGCTGTCTGGCCAAATGTGTTCATTGCTTGATCTTGTGCCTGTCTGCACATGCGTGTGCAGACGTACATGTATGAATGTGTGCATGGAGGTTAGAGCATGACCTTGGCTGTCTTCCCTCTGCAGGCGCCATCCCTGTTCTTGAGGCAGGATCTCTTCCTGGGCCCTGAAGCCCGCTGGGCAGGCTAGGCTGGGTGGCAGGGCATCCCAGGGACACTGTCCCCACCTCTCCAGCGCTGGGCTAGCAGGCACCTGCACGTGCCCAGCTTTCCATGTGGGCTCTGGAGCCAAATTTAAGTCCTCATGCTTATGAGAGAAGCGCTTTACTGACTGAGCTGTCTCCTCAGCCCCTCAACTCACTTCTTCAAAATTAAGAATCTGGAGGTGGCTCAGTGGTCAGTGGTTAGGAGTGCTTGCTGCTCTTGCAGAGGATAAGAACTCAGATCCCAGTGCCCACATTGCGTGGCTCCCAATTGCATGTAACTCCAGCTCCAGGGAATCTCATGCCCTCTCACGGCCTCACCAGGCAGTTGTACATACATGGAGCACATACACACAGACACACACTCACAGAGACACATATACAGTCACACAGGCACACACCCACAGAGACACATATACAGACACAGACACACAGACACACACCCACAGAGACACATATACAGACACACAGACACACACCCACAGAGACACATATACAGTCACAGACACACAGACACACACCCACAGAGACACATATACAGACACACAGGCACACACCCACAGAGACACATATACAGACACAGACACACAGACACACACCCACAGAGACACATATACAGACACATAGACACACACCCACAGAGACACATATACAGACACAGACACACAGACACACACCCACAGAGACACATATACAGACACATAGACACACACCCACAGAGACACATATACAGACACACAGACACACACCCACAGAGACACATATACAGACACACACCCACAGAGACACATATATAGACACACACCCACAGAGACACATATACAGACACACCCACAGAGACACATATACAGACACACCCACAGAGACACATATACAGACACACAGACACACACCCACAGAGACACATATACAGACACAGACACACACATCAAATAAATCCTTAAAAAAAATGTTGTAGTTCACTTACTAATCTTATGCGAACCTTGGTGCATCGGTTTTAACAAGTGCCCCCAAGGATGCAAGATGTTCATACTGGGAAACTGCTTTTCCTTCAACCAAAACCGGCTTCTTTAGAAAAGTACACTATTGCTTTAAATGGGCAGAGGCACAATGCAGGCATCTCCCAAAGAACAGGTGACAGTGGCCAACGCAGAAGGACAGCCTGCCTTGCAAGAGCCCCCAGGGAGGTGCTGGCCACAAGCATGACAGGCCCGCACTTGGCCTCCCGCAGCAGGAGTAAAAATATGACTTTGGCAAGGATGCAGAAAACTCAGATCCTCTCACAATTCTGAAGAGAAAGTAAGACAGTAGGGCCGCTTTGGAAAAGCATCTGGTGGCGCCTCAGAGGCCCAGCACCAAGCTGCCATCTGGCCCATCACTTCTAGTCCTGTCTGTCTATCTCTCCAAGGGGAGCGAGCCACGCCCACACAGGAAGTGCAGGCAAATGCCCCAGAAGCTGCCTCACAAGAGCCCGCGAGGAGCTACAGCAGGGAAAGGAGCTTGCTCCTGAGCCTGACGACCTGAGGTCAGTGTGCAGGCCCCAGGACCAACAGAGTGCAAGCTGACCTTGTGTACAAGCAGGTGTGCCACAGTACACACACACACACACACACACACACACAAGTAATTGTTTAAAAAGGGGGGTGGGCTCGAGAGATGGCTTAGTTGTTAAGAGCACTGACTGTTCTTCCAAGGTCCTGAGTTCAATTCCCAGTAACCACATGGTGGCTCACAACCATCTTAATGGGATCTGATGCCCCCCTCCTTCTGGAGTGTCTAAGGACAGCTACAGTGTACAGGAGTAAAAAGGAAACATTCTGTGGGCATGCACCCCTGTTCCTGTGGTGTCCCTGGGGACCCCATTAATGATATCATTAATGGGGTCCAGAGGGAATTTACTGATGAGAAAATGCTCAAAAATCAGAAAACTTGCAAGTCTAACAAGGGTACTTGACTGCAAGCATTCACTTACACATGGCCCAGGTCCTTTCTTACCTGTCCTTGGGGAAAACCGGCCTGTCATCCAGATACGTCAAGTGCTTCAGACGAACAGTGACCGTCCTGCGGTAGTTAGGGATGTGTTTGGTCACTGGGTTTCCCATCAGGTTCAGCACACGCTGCAAAGCAATATGCAGGGCCAAACTGATTATCAAAGCCAACCAGGGCCTGTGGGTAAAGGCACTTGCCACCAAGGCTGACGACCTGAGTGCAGTTCCCAGAACTGACATGGTAGAAGGAGAGAAGCAATTCGTGATGTCGTCTCACCTCTCTATGCATTCCCTGTTCAAGATGTGTGCCTACACACATATAAACACCATACACTATACACACACACACACACCCCGCAGTATAAGTAATAATAAAACCTAAGATGATAGCATCATCATATCGCATGCCCTCAGAATAACAACACAATTTTCTTGAGCAAAACAAAGCGCCAGTGCTATGTCCTGGTGCGGAGACAGGACCATGAAGAGGTCCCCTGTGCTGGAGCGGCACAGACCGCTCAGCCCCCTCTGTCTATCCTGGAAGGTTCTTCCGGAGCTAAACTGGAGAGTATTCCTCTTTCCCCTTCCCAGCTCAGTGGCTCTATTAGCACCATTTCTCAGCATCTCTTCGGGAAGCACATTTGGATCTAGTTGTTTCTGGTTCTTCCTTCCTGGGACACATTTCAAGGAAATATTTGCAGGATAACAGATAAGAATCAATGGCTGAAGGAGGCCGGGCTTAGTTAGCTACATGAGACATTGTCTCAAGACAGACAATAACAAAGCACACAAAGAGATTTACAGGTTGCTGAGAGGTCTTTCTTGCTCACTCGGTGCCAGGTCCCCAGTAAGAAAAGCTGACCCAGCAATGGCAGCGCCCCTCTCGTCTGGCCAGATGTGCACCTTCTGGCCTCTGCCCGAGGAAGCCCAGAGGGCTAATAAGAATCGTTTTGCAGTCTGTTTGCCTGATCACATCAGATACTTTTCATATCCAAACTGGATTATGTTGCTGGGGAAATATATCCATATTACATACAAATCAATCAGCATCGAACTAGCCATGTGTCTTAGTCAGGATGCTAATTGTTGTGAAGAGACACCGTGACCATGCAACTCATAGAGAAAGGCATCTCACTGGGGCTGGCTTAAAATAGCGGAGGTTTGGTTCATTGTCATGACGGCGGGAAGCAGGGCAGTGTGCAGGCAGATCCGATGCTGGAGAAGACTCCATCTGGATCCACAGGAAGCAGGGCAGTGTGCAGGCAGATCCGATGCTGGAGAAGACTCCATCTGGATCCACAGGTATGGGCCTGGCATGAGCATTCGCAACCCCAAAGTACAAGACCACAGCTACACCAAGAAGGCCACACCTTCCAATCCCTGTCACATAGTGCCACTCCCTAATGACCAAGCATTCAAATATATGAGCCCATGGAGGCCATTCCTATTCAGACCACCACACCGCGCTCAGGTGTCCCGGCTCCTACACCGCCCTTGATGTATTTTCAAGGTTCCTGGCAGGAAGCAGAAAAGTAAAGTGTCCCAGATGTAGGTGATAAGGGCTGCTTTGTGCTGGGGGGGAGGGGCAGGTAACCAGTTTTAACCTGTGTATTGATGCACAGACATTCCCAGCACCCGAGACACTAAGTCAAGAGAAGTCAATGTCCATCTCCCCAACACAGCAAGCTAGTTCAAGGCCAGTCTGGGCTACACAAAACCTGTCTCAAAACCCACAACCCACAACAGCGGCCTCCACTGCCAGTACAAAGCTAGGGCTACATGAAACCTGCATCCACCTATGCCAGTGTTCACTAGTACCCAGGGTGTGAGGGATTTCATCCAGAAAAGGTATATGGGGCCGAAGAAGGCACACCCCAGCATGCCCATTCTAATCTGAGAATGTTCAGAGGTACAGGCCAAGCTCTGCGGCCAAGCTCTGCGCCCACTACACTCTCGGCCCAGAGAAGAATGTGTCTGAACCATCTGAGTGCTGCTGAGGTAACCAGAGCCCTGGAGGATGTGCTAAGTGGCAAAGCCTGCAGTGTCTTGTGCCTGAAGGCACAAGGAGTAAACAAAACTAAAACTCCTAAATCTCAGAACGCTGAAACTTATCATGCACAAGGTCTTGGCTGTCTCCTGAGGTGATGTGGAAGATACTCCTGCTGCCCAGGACACAGGCTGAGTCACCCATGCTCCTGTAAGCTCCTGGGCTTTGCTAGGATTTAGGTGGAATCTGCTCTCTGATAGCTTGACAGTGCCCCATTAAGGACATCTAGAAAGTTGTTCAAGTCTCCCCAGGAGAAGTCACACAACTCCAAAGAAGGACAGAAAGAAGGAAGGGAGGGAAGGAGGGAAGGGGAGGAGGGAAGGGGAGGAGGGAGGAAAAGGAGGAGGGAAGGAAAGAGGGAGGGAGGGAAGAGGAGGAAAGGAAGGGAGGGAAGGAAGGAAGAAAGGGAGGGAAGGAAGGAGAGAGGAAAAGAAGAAAGGATAGAGGGAGGGAAGGATGGAAGGAGGGAAGAGGAGGAGGGATGGGAGGGAGGGAGGGTGATGTTTCCTAAGCACGCTCTCTGGGACGTGTACTCACCAGACAGGGCATGCTCTCAAGCACGCTCAGGATCTCGGGGTCACTCAGAGCGTTGTGGGAGAGGTCGAGGACACAGAGTCGCAGACACTCCCTGAGGTGCTCGATGTCTGCCACCGTCTCCAGGCGGTTGTGGGCTATTTGCAGTGTGTTCAGGACTGGGAGGCAGGCTGGAGGGGAGGCGGCACAGGTGAGCAGCTGTGCCACCTGCTCCCGGCCCCCACTCTAGACTCTCAGCGGGGCTGTGGCACGGCGCAGGGCTGCCCAGCTTACAGAGGTTCTCGATGGTCTTGATGTAGTTGTTGCTCAGGTTGAGGGCGTCCAGCTTCTGCAGCGGCTCCAGGTTCTCGATCTTGTGCAGCAGGTTCACTTGCAGGAAGAGGCAGCGCAGCTCACGCTGGGCCTGCAGATTCTCAATCCTCTGGATGCCATTGCACTCCAGCCAGAGGCAGCGCAGGCCCGTGTACTCCTCCAGGTTCTCGATGCGGTCAAAGCCTGGTGAGGAGGGGCTGCTGAGGCTCCGGCCTACTCAGGGGAGCCTGGACCCTGCTGGCTGTGCCTGCTGGCAGAGGCTGTGCGTTTGGCTCTCTGCAAATTCTGATGTTGAAAGACATTACCTCCAGGGCGTTAAGAGAAGGAACCTTGTGTGTGTGTGTGTGTGTGTGTGTGTGTATGTCTGTGTGAAGAGTTTATGAGGGTGGGGCCTGCACAATGAGATTAGTGCCCTTTTAGAGAGAGCCTGCCTGGCATAGTGGCACACAACAGTGATCTCAGCTCCCTAGAGACTATGTCAAGAAGATCACAAGTTCAAGACCATCTTAGACTATAGACTGAGGTCACAGTCAGAAGTCTCCATCTGTGACCTTGGAAGCAGCCCTCAGAGACAATGAATCTGCTGGCACCTCAGTCTTAGAATTGAAAGATTAAGAAACCCACATTTCTCCAAAACAAACAAACCAACCAACAAACAAAAAACTGGCCTGGCAGTGGTGGCACACGCCTGTAATCCTGGCCTGGCAGTGGTGGCACACGCCTGTAATCCCAGCACTCTGTGAGGCAGAAGCAGGCAGATTTCTGAGTTCGAGGCCAGCATGGTTTACCGAGTGAGTTCCAGGACAGCCAGGGCAAGACAGAGAAACCCTGTCTCAAAAAAAAAAAAAAGAAAGAAAGAAAGAAAGAAAAAAGAAAGAAAGAAAAGAAAAGAAAAAAGAAAAGAAAGAAAGAAACCCACATCTCGCCAGGCGGTGGTAGTGCATGTCTTTAATCCCAGCACTCTGGGAGGCAGAGGCAGATGGATTTCTGAGTTAGAGGCCAGCCTGGTCTACAAAGTGAGCTCCAGGACAGCCAGGGCTATACAGAGAAACCCTGTCTCAAAAAAACAAAAAACAAACAAACAAGAAAGAAAGAAACCCACATCTCTTTCTTCCCTTTGTTTGTTTGTTTCTTTCCTTTCTTTTTGTTTTTCTAAGATGATTTTTGTTTTAGTTTTTTGAGTCTGGGTCTCTCTATGTCAGTGGTTCTAAAGCTTCCTAATGCTGAGACCCTCTAACACAGCTCCTCATGTTGTGATGATCCCCCAACCATAAAATTATTTTCATTGCTACTCCATAAGTATAATTTTGCTACTGTGATGAATTGTATATAAATACCTGTGTTTTCCAATGGTGAAAGGGTCTACCTCTGTGAAAGGGTCACTTGACACTCCCAAAAGGATTGAGAACCATTTGCTGTATGTAGTCCTGGCTATTCTGAAACGTGGCTGTATAGAACAGGCTAGCCTAGAACTTGGGAAGATCTGACTGCCTCTGCCTCCCAAGTGCTGGGATTAAAGGTGTGTGCCAGCATGCCCAGCTAGTAACAGCTTCTCTTTGCAAAGCCACCCCCCCCTTCATTTTTTTTTTACTTCCAGTATGGAAGATTCAACTCAAGGCCCCACACCTGGTGTGCACCACATCCAAGCCCTCTTAGGTCACTGCTGAGCTGGTCTTTGTGCCTCTATGTGTCTCTTCCTGTCCTATGACATTGGTCTCTCTCTGGCCGACTTTCCAGTTCTTGACCCATTTTCTCACTAAGAAAAGCCCATTCCTCCAGCAGCTGTCTCAGGCCAGCCCCTCTCTCTTGTCCCTGCCATCTACAAGCAGAGGCTGGGGTCCCCCACGACATCCTTGTGGCTAAGTCCCATTGTTAATCTTTTCTCTCCTTGACCTCTCAAAGGCCTCGGACCCAATTTTTCATTCTGACCTTGCACCAACCCCGCCCCCAACCTTATCAAAGGCCCTTGTGTTGATACAACAAGAGGGAGGCCCCTAGATAATAGATGAGGCAGAAGCCTGGCTTGAGTCACTCTGGTCCTGGGACCCCTATGCCCCTCTTGTTCTTTCTCTTGGCAGCTTGCACTGTGTAGAGCCAGCAGCCAGTGAGAGGCTTACATGGTGGGAACTAAGGCTGTGAGAAAGACCCACAGCCACTTTTCAGTCTCAGCCCAGGGTTCAGGTAATTGAGGGCACTTGGCAATTCCACCATACCTCAAGAGGTGACCCCCAAGCCAGAACTACCCAGCTAATAAAGCACAGATCGCCATTGTTCTTCAGAAACTATGTGAGATAATGTATTGGAAGTTGCTGAGTTTCCGGTGATTTATTAACTAGTGACATATAACTGACGTGGGCACCTCTCCTCCCAGGTCCCTTTTCTGTCTAAACCACTTCAGCCTGACATGCTGGCTCCTTCTCCTCCCTCTCCCTTAGTATCTGCTCCGCCTCCCCCCCCCCCCGCCCCCCAGGATCTATTGTTCTAACAACTGCTCTGCTCAGATGCCAGGTAGAAAATTTCAGAGCGGGTGGAAGTGAGGAGACAGGAGGGGTGTCCTTCCAAACTCTCAGCTCTGTGAGAGGCCTCTGAGCCTGGTGTGTCTCCCTGCACAGCATCCTCCTCCCTACAGCTGCCTACCCCTGCCAGTGCTGCCTTACAGGACTCCTAACCCATCCTTGCCACCTCTACCTCTGGACTCCCAGCACCAAGAAAGTCCCATGCATGGAAGGCTCTCAGGAAAGATTTCCTAAATGAACACACAAACAAATAGATGAGAGATAAGGCAGGTCAGCCACTTCACTCTGGGCCCCAACAGAGCGCTGGAGAGCCTGGTCCTTACTGGTCAGCATAGTCCTGGCCATGAACCTGCACTCAGCTGCAGATGTGGGGCTGGACACCAAGCCCAAGTCCCAGGATGCCATTCTCAGTGCCTCTGCATTCAGAGGGGATCGAAGACCTCATGCCCTGTCTTCTACTTTTCTGTCCTTCATAACACACCTATCCCAAGCCATAGTTCACAACTACCCCTACTGCTGTAAAAGACATGCACAGTCCCAAGGCAGCTGTGCTGGCTAGAGCCTGAACTGCCAGCATCAGGAGACTGAGACAGGAAGACCACAAGTTCAAGGCTAGCATGGCCTGTATAACAAGCACCTACTTGCAAAGAGACAGAGAGGGCAGAGTGAGTGATTGAGAAATATTGTGATTAAATTAATTAGTTATGTGCCCGGTGGTGCAGGCCTGTAATCCCTGCTACTTGGTTGAGTGAGGCAGAAGGATGGGAAGTCCAAGATCCCTCTGGCTACAAAGTGAGTTCAAGGTCAGCCCGGGCAATCTGGGATTGTATCTCGGTGGCTTAGCCTGTCTGAGGTTCTGGGGTCCATCCCCTATTTTGCAAGGAAAAAAAAATCAAGCAACCAAAGAAGCTGGGGCGGCTCCTTTGTACTCATGCGCCTCCCTAGGAACTCAGTCGAGCCCGAGCTCCACTTGAGTAGCGTCTGAGCACAAAGATGGCCGCTGCTTGCCTGGGACTCACCCTTAAAGTGCAAATACAGCGTGTCGTTCAGGGCAGGGGTGACGTACAGCTTGTGCTGCTTGCAGAGCTTTTGCAGGAACTGTTTTGTCATCCTGTTAAAAAGCCAAACACAGGAACCTCATTTCGACTTGTCATCTGTGAGAAACTAGTTAAGGGTTTGTGTGTGGCTCTGTTTGGTTTGGAGACTGGGTCTCCTTCAGTAGCCCAGGTCAACTGGGAACTCACTCGGCAGCCGAGGCTGGCCTCAAGCTTGAGGCTCTCCTGCCTGTGGCAGCTCAGGGATTGCTGCTGTGAGCCATGGCACCAGCCTGGGCTCTTTCCTTCATCCATTCTGTCTACAAGTTCTCAATCTGAAGCCTCACATTAGGTCCTCCTCCTCCCTTCTCTTTTGGTCTGTTTGTGTGTGGTCGTGTGTGTGCAAGGTCACGTGGAGGCCAGAGGTGAACACCAGCTGTCTTCCTCTGTCATATTTGCCATAGCTTTTGAACTATAACCTATGAACTCACTACCTCATTGCACCAGGAGATTACTGGTTCGGGGGACTGGCTGGCAAGTGAGCCCCAGGTCTCCGGCCTGGTTCAGCCTCTCCAGTTCTCTGATTACAGATGTAGAGAGGTGCCTGGGTGTTGCATGGGTACTGGGGATCCTGATTTAAGTCCTCCTCCATGGGTACTGGGGATCCTGATTTAAGTCCTCCTCCATGCCATCCCAGCATCATCTCCTCCTTTATCTTTTATAGCTCTTAGGACTTTACCCAATATTGTTGCTTTTGGCCTTTAAAAAGCCCTACACTGTCTGGCCTAATAAAACCACTCTGAGAAGTATCGTCAACAAGACTGGTGTGAGCCAGGCACAGTATCTGCACCTTTGGGTGCTAGGAATTGAACCTCTGGAACCTCTAGGATCCTCTGGAAGATCAGCCAGGGCTCGCTATTTATTTATTTATTTATTCATTTATTTATTTATTTAGTGTTTTCGAGACAGGGTTTCTCTGTGTAGCCCTGGCTGTCCTGGAACTCACTCTGTAGACCAGGCTGGCCTCAGACTCAGACATCTGCCTACCTCTGCCTCCCAAGTGCTGGGATTAAAGGCGTGCGCCGCCGCCGCCGCCGCCACCACCACCACCCAGCGCAGCCAGGGCTCTTAATTACTGAGTCATGTCTTCAGCCCCAGTAGTGCACAATTATAATGCCAACACCCAGGAGACTGAGGCAGGAGGCTCATGAGGTTGAAGTCCAGCCTGGGCTATAGAGTGAGACCCTATCTCAGCGCAGGTGCAGGGGCGATGACAAGATGGCTCAGTGGGTAAAATCAAAGCCTAAAGAGCTGAGCTTGAGCCCTGGACTCAGCTGTCCCTTGACCTTCCATGTGAGTGCCATGGTGCATGTCTGCACACACTTGTTTCGTAGTCTTCCCTGACACTAATGGTGAATACGTTTTTTTCCCCATAAAAGACCTAGGGTCCATCTGGAGACATGATAAGATGGCTCAGTGATTAAGAGTGTTTGCTGCTCTAGCGGAGGACATGAGACAAGTTCCCGGTGCCCTCTTCAGGCAGCTCCCAGCCACCTGTAATTCTAGCTCTAGGGATCCCAGCACTTTCTTTTGGCCTCCATGGCTACCTGCACACACATGCACCCACACATAAGTAAATATGAATAACACCTCCTCCTCTCTCTATTAAAGAGCTACTGTGGTTTCTCTCCTTCTCTGGAAGTAACAGGGCAGGCTCCTCAGATGTTGTCTGTGCCAGGGGCTAAGCGGCCATTACTGTGTGCCTTCCTCACTATGTGCCTTCCTCACTATGTGCCTTCCTTGGAAGCCTCCTCGATGTTCTGCACAACACACACCTGGGGCCCTGATCATCTCTGTCATCTCTCGAGTGGGCGAAGAGGCCATCTGACCCATTGTCACCGCTCGGTTGCTGCTGACCTGGGCAGGATGTTGCACAAGGACCCACACATGTTTCCTTGGTCTCATTAATTTCTGCAAGATAAAAAAGTGTCAATTTGTAAAGATCAAAAATAAACTTCAAGGGCAGGAATGGTAATCCTAGCATCCAGGAGCCCGAGGAAGAAGATGTTCCTCTCCATTGGGTTTTGGGTTTGAGGCCAGCCTGGGCCAAAACAAAGCAAAAAACAAACCTGGGCTGTTAGGTTTTTGATGTTTGTAAACGGGAACCTGTGCTTTCTGTGGAATTAGTTTTTATACCCACAGATGTTCCTGAGACAGATCCCTACTGACAGGTGAGGCTGCTGGTACATTATCTTCAAGGCAGAAGAAGAATTCTTTGTGCTCTGCAAACAATCCTTTAAAAACAGTTGCACTGCTAACAGATTCCAGCTGTTACAAACAACGCAGAGTGAACATCTCTGTCCACATTTTTATGCTCTCCTGCGCAGTTTTTATAGAGGATCAGCCTAAAAATGACATTTACAAAGTCATTAAGAATGCTGTAAAATTGCTATACAGGGTGATGGAGAGGTGGCTTAGTCATTAAGAGCGTAGTTAGTCTTCCAGAGAACCAGAGAATTTAGTTCTCAGCACCTTCAAGGCAGTTCACAACTGCCTGGAACTCCACTTCCAGGTGACCGGATGCCCTACCTGGCCTGCTTGTGCACCCACACACATCAGAAACCAGACTCACAGAAACCAGGAAGAGAAGTAGAGTTGTCCTTAAACACAATTCAGGTTTAGATGTTTCTGTTAAAATCTGCTCAACAGGACAGGAGTTCATCAAGCCTATTTCATTTCTCTTACCAGGGACAGCGTGAAGCCACTGGACCGGGACTGACCCGGACTGAGAGCCACCTGGAAGGGCAGCTCTGGGACAGGACAGGATCTCTGTCTTTCCCCACTTTGGCTCAGAGATGACTGTGATGCAGTCGGCTGTGTAAATCCTCCTGTTTGTCAGATGAGAGAACCTACAGTTTCCACTTCTGTAAACGTGTTTAATTGCACAAAGTGTAACTTAGGGATGGCAACGTAAAAACAACTCACAGACAAAAGCACACACAAGAGCCTGGTGTGATCTGGTGTGATCGCCCAAACCCGTGTCAAGGAAGTGAGCTTTGTGCTAGGCTGCTCTCTCCTTAGATGTTAGAACCTTATGCACACTATTATGAAAGGCATTTTCCTTATTATTTTATTCCATGGGTGTTTGGGGTAAATTCTCACTGGGGTGGAGTGTTAACCTGATGCTTCAGTAGACTTTATGTGAAATGTCCTATTTCCTTAAATAGGATAAAATACTAATCATTTTCAGGTCATGGGTGTGCATTACGCTGCCTTGTTCTTTGGTCTTTTTTTCCCCCTCAAAGCTGGATGTCAAAGTTCCACTGGTCCATGGGAGCAGCCAAGTGTGATGGCTCATTCCTGCCATCACAGCACTCAGAAGGTTGAGGTGAGAAGCCCTCTAGTTCAGGGCTAGCCTAGGCTACACAGGAAATTCCAAATGATGTCTCAAAAATAAAACAAAACTCCAACTCCCTAAAGAAAAAAAACCTGAAAACAAGCACTTTAGACACATTTAAAGTTGTTCATTAAAACATGGTCTATTCTGGGCTCGTGAGATGGCGCAGCAGTTAAAAGCACTGACTGCCTTACAAAGGTCCTGAGTTCAAATCCCAGCAACCACATGGTTGCTCATAACCATCCGTAATGAGATTTGATGCCCTCTTCTGGTGTGTCTGAAGACTTACATACAACAATAAATTAAAAAAAACATGGTCTATTCAAATGCACAGAATTTAAAAACTACCAGAATGTATGTGTACATATGGGTGTGGAAGTCAGGGGACAACCTTGGGAGTCAGTTCCTGCCTTCCTTCCATCTGATTGAAGCAAGATCTCTCATTTCTCTGCTGCACTGCATACTTCCACTACTTGTGAACTTCTGAGCAATTCTGTCCATCATTCCTCCCATCTCGCTCATGCTGGGATACAGATCCTAACCACTGCATTTATGTACTTCTGGGATTCAAACTCAGGCCATGAGGATTATGTTGCAAGCACTTTCACCCAGTAAGGAACCTCAGACTAATGCAACTTGAAGAACTGATGAGCTCTCTCTATTTGTGGTTTGTTGGATGATGCTGAACACTGGGAACGGTGTCTTACACTCATTGCAAACAATTCCCAGGCACAGGAGGTACCCGATAAATTATCGTGGGATAAATAATGGGTGTTCTATATGTACTGGATTGATCATATTAATGAAGGTCTAGCATAATGAATGTGTGGGCATATATGTCAGGTGCTAGGTGGTCCATGATTGTGTGGATGGGCATGTTTGAGTAGGTTGGCTAGCTGTTCTTGTAGCTGTATGGATGACTATGTGTGAGGGGTGCTGGTTGTTCCCAGCTGAGTGAATGGGCATGTGTGAGGGACAGGAGCCCTCGCCCCCTCGGCTCCCCGGCGCTATGGCACCTTCTTTGCGGACCCCTGGGCCCGCGTCGCCGTGATCGCCTGCCGACTCCTCCAGACTGGGCTCCGCCGCGCTGTCCACCGGCGGCTCTGAGGCCTCGGGGTGCATGCTCGCTCCTCGCCCCGCCACTCAGCTCCAGTACTACGGTCAGCGTCGTTGGTAAACCAACGCTTTCCCGGTCGCCGCGGCAACCAATGCGCATGCGCAGTCGGTTACGCCTCCGAGGGCGGGCCTAGCGGGGGCTCCACCCGGGCGCGTGCGCGAATCACGTGGCTAGCGGACCTGCGGCGGAGTCCGGGGCGGCGGTCGCGCGGGCGGCCGGCGGGACGGGCTTCGGAGACCGCGCCTCTCGCTGCAGGTATCACGCCCGCGCCCCTCACGCCCCTCGCGCTCCGCTTCCGGCCATGGCCACGCCCCCTGGACCCCGACCCTCGGGAACGCCCTCCCCCAGCCCCCCGCCCCCCCGCCGCGCCCCATAGCCCCGAACTCTTGGTTCCGCGCTCCGGGCGGCCCCTCAGCTGCCTGAGCGGGTGTCCCGGATCTCGTCCTCGACCCGCGGCTCGCACGGGCGACACGCCCCGGGAACGCCCTTTTTCCCCCTTGTCTCTATCCTTCTTTCCCCTTCGCTAGGTCCGAGTGGGTTCTAAGATTCAGGACTAATGCAGAATGGCCGCGCTGCTGAAGAAAGCGCGCAGATTCTGCAGAGCCGGGCGGGTTCTGTAAAGTCGCTGGGCCGGGCCCGGCGCCGCTGGGGAGGCGTGGGACATTAGCAGGGAGTCCCTGTTCTGCCACCAGGACTCAGCTGCACCCCTGGGCGGTGACCGCAGCGGGTACAGGTTCCCACGGGGAGTCTCGGGGACCCCCTGCCGTGCCTTCGCTGTGAGATCCCCGGGATGTCACCGCGTCCGTTTCCTTTCTCTTTTGTAGTACACCTCGTAAGATTGAGGGAGGGGATAAAGTGAAGCCGCGGGGACAACGCTCTTAGCTTTTTCATATAGTCGGGTCAGTGCAAATAGGTAGCTAACATCGAACCCTGAGTGATAATCCTGGCTAGTGGCTCCGGTTTATTGCGGGGTGGCGGGAAGGCACTGTTGCAAATGCTGTATATGCATGTCTCATCGAATTCTCGTTGTAGGGGAGAAGTGTTAGCCGCTTTTTACAGGTGGTAGTGTTGTAACTTCAGTCCCCGGGGTGGGGTGGCTTTTTCAGAGTGACCCTAGTCATTGCGGAAATATTACAGAAGCGCAGAGTTTAACATTACTTTATCAGTGGAGGGCGTGTGCGTGTGTGTTAGGGGGGAGGGAGTGTTTCTCATTTATGTGTGGGTGTAGAGGCTACAGGTCAGTGTCTGTCACTCGCCACCTTATTTTTTGAGAAAAATGTCTCCCACTGAACTCAGTTTTCTTTAGGTTAGACTGGCTGTCCGGCTCCCATGATCCTCTTGTCCGCTCCTTTCTTCCCAATACTGAAATTACAAATGTCTGCAGTTACCCACACTTACATACTGCTGGGGATCTCAGCTCAAGTCCTCAAGCTTGCACAGCAAAAAACAATGTGCTGTGCCATCTTCCCAGTCCCCAGTGCGTATTTTTTAATTGAGGCAAAACTCACGTAACGGAATCCATCATTTTAGCCATTTTGAAATGTACAATTCAGAACCTTGTAGTATATTCACAGCGTTAGGCAGGGTGTTACCACCCTAATTCCAGATAATTTCCACAACCACAGAAAGGGATTCCACCTCATGAGCTGCAGTTTGGACCCATCTTGCCCCTCTCCCCTGTGTTTTCTGTGTCTCTGGATTTCCTTACTGCAAACATGCTTTATACATGTGACCATATGCTGAATGCTCTTTTGTGTGTCCCCCCACTCTCATGTTTTCATGTCATAGTATATACTCGATGCCCTGTTCCTTTTTAGAGCTGAGTAATACTCCACTGTGTTGTGCACAGGCCACGTTTTGTTCATTGTCTTATGGGCCTTTGGGCAGTTTCAACCTCCGGCTAGTGTGAGAGGAAGGCTGATAGGAGCCTGCTTTGAATTTTTTGTTTGTTTGTTTGTTTGTTTGTTTGTTGGATTTTTTTTTCAGAGACAGGGTTTCTCTGTATAGCCCTGGCTGTCCTGGAACTCACTCTGTAGACCAGGCTGGCCTCGAACTCAGAAATTCGCCTGTCTCTGCCTCCCAAAGTGCTGAGATTACAGTCGTGCGCCACCACCACCCAGCCACTTTGAAAAATTTTAATGCAAGCAAAAAATTTTCAGTTACTTTGGATGAGTGCCTAGGAGTGGCTTGCAGTTGCCTCAGTTCCCTGTGCCTAAGTGGAGACCTGGGTCTCAGGGGTATTGGATCTTGGGTAAGAGTCCTGGGTTCGATTCCCATGATGCTGTTCTTTTTTCTCGATCTCACTGTTGGTTCAATCAGTGATTAAAAATAGACAGAAGAGGGTAAGGAAGCTTTGGAATGTCAGGGTTTGCAAGGGCAAGGCTTGCCTGAGTGCTGATACAAAGTTTTTTTCCCTTCAAGAGTGAAACTTGAGCTCTGGCACAAACAGTATCTAATGGGATTTACCGAGGCAATATTGTATTTACCAAGGTGCTATTGTATACACAGCATTTTGGTGCCCTGGTGCCATGCAGAAGAGAAATGAAAACCAGTCTCCACCATTACAAAAGCCAGGTCTACAGCCTTCCATCAGAAGAACTTCTAGAAGATGCTGTGAGGAGATACCCTGCCAGGGGTTGCACTAGGAAGTAAAACGTGACGAGCATCGCTCACACAGGAAGGGATTTGGAAACAAAGGCGTCCAGCTCTGCAGTGCTAGCAAGAGATAGTAGAGAGAGCGTGTGTCCAGGAGTCTTGTCTTTCTGAGAGGAAAAGAAGATAATATGATAGGAGGGGCAGACATGGGAACAGGCGTTTTCAAAGGTTCAGAAACAGCAGCACTTGTGGTTCAAAAGAATCTTGGCCCCATCACTAACCACTCCTACGCCCTGTTGTTTGAGGGTGAACTGTTGGGTGTTCCCGCAGATGGCACAGAGGAGGCGGTGTGCACGCCCACCTGGGAGGCAGGTGAGGCAGGCCTGTCACTGTGGAAAGGATTGGTAAGGTAGAGTGGGAGCCCTGAGTGCCTTGTGGCCCAGCACATCCCTTCATGAATGCCTGCACCAGTCCCTAAGAGAGGCATGATTAAGAATTTGAGTGGTGGCCCTGTACAGGAGGGCATGAAACCACCCTGGGCTGCTGGTAGCGTGGACAGGAATTATATGTGGGAGTGACACATCGTACACGGACGCTCAGACCTCAGCGGATAGAGAAGTCTCCAGAAAGGAGACACAGGTCAGCTCAGGACGCTGGGGATTCTTCATGAGCCACTCAAACAGGAAGTACTCAGCAGTAATGTGAAGTGGAGCGGGCTTGGGGGTACAGGCTGTAGTGCCAGCATTCAGGATGCTGAGGTAAGGTCACGAGTTCAAGGCCAGCCTGTGTCTCAAAACAAAACAACAACAAAAACAAACCCAGCTTTTGGGAGGGGTGTGCCCTTCATTGTAGAAGAGGAGACACGGATGTAGCTTTGTTGGGCTGGTCACTGAGTAGGTGCTTTGTTTTCCTTTGAACTATGCATAGTAGGTTTTATATGTTTTGAATTTAATTTCTAGTTTTATTTTTCTTTTTAATTTGTTTTTTTTGAGACAGGATCTCACTTGTAGACCAGTTGTTCTTGAGCTCACAGAGACCTGCTTGCTTCTGCTTGCAGAATACTGAGGTTAAAGGTGTGTCGCCACACCCAGCCCCTCCCCACTTTTTAATGATGGAGACATTAGTTTTGGACACAGCTCCTGACCTCTGGAAGCCTATGCTCCAGTTGCAGAGTCAGAAGGGAAATGTGGTGTTAGGTGGTAGTAGAGGGTAGAGCTAGGTTGATTGAGGTGCAGGGTCTTCCGGCTTAGAGGAGGCTGGTCCTCAAGGCTGGCCAGGACTTTGAACCAAGAAGGAGTTGGCTTAGAAGGCTAAATGGGACTTGGGGTTCTTTGTTCAGTGCTCAGAGGGAAACATCAGCCAGAAGACAAGTGCGTGCCTGCACGCCCTGTGGAGCGGAGGACAAGGAGGCCTTAGCCCTTCCTAGCCTTAGGCTCACCCTTCAGTCCTAGAGCACAGGGCTTGCTTCCCCATAAACTCTATGGTTGAGGCTGAGAGCCTGGTGCAGTGTCTTCCAGGCTGGCAGTACTAACATTATCTGTCCAGCCCTTCTTTCTGGCATCTGCCCCTGTGTCTGACATACTTCCTTCGGTAACAAGTCACAGAAGTGACTTAACAAGTTACTTCATAGTTCAGCAGTTTAGAGACCAAAACCCACCTCACCACACCAAAGTCACGGCCCCCAGCAGGGTCCTTCTGGAGCCCCAGTGAAGATTGTGCTCACCTTTGCTGCCTCCTAGAGTCATTCACAGCCCTTGACTGTGACCCTGTGGGGACTGTGGTCATGTCACTCACTCTGCCTCTGACCTTCCTGTCCCCATTGAAGGGCACATGGAAATATCCAGTCATGCCTCAAGACTGGGATGGGGGCTGGCTTGCTCCATACTCCCTCTTTCTCTGAGGGTTCTTTTCTTTTTTTAAAGGTTTATTTATTTTATGTATACTGTATAGTGTAAATATAGAGTATACTGTAGGTGCCTTCAGACAAACCAGATACATTGGATCCTATTACAGATGGTTGTGAGCCACCATGTGGTTGCTGGGAATTGAACTCAGGACCTCTGGAAGAGCAGTCAGTGCTCTTAACCGCTGAGTCATCTCTCCAGCCCTGTCCTAGGGTTCTTACTGGTCTCTTAGAAGTGCCACATGCATGCCCCCTTCCTCAACAGCCCTGCAAATGCCCTACCTCTCAGATGGCCAGTCATCATTCTGTGAGTCCCCAGGCATGTGGGCCAGGGTACTCCTGATTTGCCTTGGGTTGAACACCCTTAGTTGCCCTGTTTGAGTGGTTTGGGTTTGCACGCACTTTGCCATGTGAGGCCAGTGACCGTCCGTTTAGGTCTTTTGATAGCTCTGTGTTTTATTAACACTCAGTCTGGTGTTTAACTGCTTTAGGCTTCTGTGAGTTTGGAGGATATGAGTCAGGGCTCGCCTTGACCGGGCGGAGAGATGACTGAGAGATGGCATTTCTTCATGTAAAGACCCTGGAGCCTCAGGGCTGCCAGTGCCTGTGTCTAAGTCAACACATCATAGGTGGGGGAACCATGGTCTGAACAGCTCATGAGAGTGGGGAGCTGAGGAGCGGTCTCCGGGGGAAAATGGGCAATCCTGCCAAGCCCCGCAGCCTCCTCACCCCCTTAAGTCCCTCTCCTTCCCGACATTTCTGCCAGATCAGGAGAAAGTGTTGGGCACCCGGGGTCAGACCGGCCAGCCAGGCTTGATCAGGCATTGGGCATGGAGTCCACAGGCTGGCTGCTGTGGTGTGGAAGTTGGGTGCTGCAGGACCGGAGGAAGGCAGTGTAGAGAGAGAGGTTGACCCTTTCACAAATGGAGCAAGCAGTTAATGTGGGCGGCCGGCTGGCGCTCAGGCCCCTGCATGGTTGGGTCAGTACAGATTGCTGTCGGATCCCTACCATCTCCTGGATGGATTTTCTTTCTTTTTTTTTGTTTTTTTTGTTTTTTTTGTTTTTTTTGGATTTGGTTTTTTCGAGACAGGGTTTCTCAGTATAGCCCTGGCTGTCCTGGAACTCACTCTGTAGACCAGGCTGGCCTCGAACTCAGAAATCCGCCTGCCTCTGCCACCCAGAGTGCTGGGATTACAGGCATGCACCACCACCGCCCGGCCTGGATGGATTTTCATCCTATTTGATGATGTCCCTAAGAGTCAGGACAAGGAAGGCATGCTTTCTGAACTGTGCCTCCGAGCCAGGGTCCTGAGGCCTAGGCTCTTTGCTTTGCTGTGGACTCATGCATGAAGAGTTTACTTTGTTTTGAAAGCCTTGCTTTTAGTTTTGCATCAAAGTATTTCCAGCTGAGCTCCGGTTTGTTTGTCCTGGGCTCTACTTCACAGCTCAGCATTGAGAGGAGGAGCTGTGGAGCACTGGGCTCCGCGCTGGCAACAGGAAGGTAAGAGAAGACTGGGGGTAGACACGGACTAGAGCAGAACCCCCTGAGGTCAGGCACCTTCAGTGGTCCAACCCTTCACCCCCTCTGCCCCCTCCCTTTCTTCTTCTCCCCCTTCCTTCCTTTCTCTCTTTTCTCTCTCTGCTGGTACTTGTAGCCAGGGCCTCATGTTGGACAAGCCACTGAACCACACTTCCATCTCCAGCCCCCTTAGATGTTTTTCATTAAGTTCCAGGCTGGCTTTAAACCTCCATCTTCCCGCTTCAGCCTGTCCAGTAGCTGGGATGACAGACCTGCGTCATGGGGCCTGATTTTGTTTTGCTTTTTTTGTTTATTTGTTTTTGAGACAGGGTTTCTCTGTGTAGCTTTGGCTGTCCTGGAACTCAACTCTCAACTCAAGCAGGCTGGCCTCAACTCCGAAATCCACCTTGTTATGGTTTCAGCACCAATGTTGTGATCTTAAAAAGAGAAAGACGTTTTAGAGAATATGGTTAGGGCAGTGTGGGGGAAGGGGGTGCCCCGGTGGACCAGTGCCGAGGCATCCCTTCCCCCGAGGGACCAGACACACACACACACACACACACACACACACACACACACGCACACACCACACACACCACACACACACACACACACACACACACACACACACACACACACACACACACACGGTATAGAATAGAGTTTATTCAGGGCAGAGGGTGGGAGAGAATGGGGTAGTGGAGGCAGGGAAAGGCAGAGTGTAGAGAGTAGAGAAGAAGAGGCCTGCCGTGACCGTGTGGAGAGGGGGGTGGGGAGCAGAGCCCAAGAGGGTCTAGAAGGGAGAAAGAGAGAGCAAGAGCTAAGAGAGAGAGGAGGGGCTGAGCAGCCCTTTTTATAGTGGTTCCGGCCTACCTCGCTGTTGCCAGGTAACTGAGGAGGAGCATACCTGGCTGTTGCCAGGTAATCATGGGGTGGAGCTTAGACAGAATCCTAACATTCCTCAGTTTTGGTTTAATTAAAAAAGAAAAAATTAAGAAGAGGTGACAGTGAAGCAGGCTGGGATCAAAGGCATGTGCCACCACTGCCAGGCTTTTGGAGACAGGGTCTCACTATGCAGCCCAGCCCTGGCTGGTCTGGAACTTACTATGTAGACCAAGCTGTCATTGGCCTCAAAGAGATCCACCTGCCTCTGCCTCCCAGTGCTGGCATTAAAGGCGTGTAGTTCAGCTGGGGCCTGCTTCCTGTGAGTACAGCCCAGCTTCTTGGCCTCAGACTTGGCATCCTCCTCCCTCAGCCTCCCAGATTCTGAGATGATGTCTTCACCTCACTACTCCAGGTCGAGAAGACCTTTCACTACTTACTGCCACGCCAGCTTGATTACGAACACGGTAGGAATCAGGAGCTTCATGGGGAGAGTGCCCGTGTGGTCAGGGCCTCGCTTGCCTCTCTGCTGTCTATGGCTGTGTAATCCCAGTTGCCCCACCCCACCCCCTCTGCTGGTTCAGTTCTCACGGTTCCATCCTCCATGCCCCCCAGGTTCCTGCTTGGTGGTTAGTTTCATTTTTCCTTCTGGGAAGCTTGACAGAGCTTGAGTTAAGGTAGGGTAGATGGAGAGGGTGCCCTAGACACAGAGGGTGCGCGCTCCTTCCCAATTTTGCCTCCCCGTTATTTTCAGGACTCCCCTTCCCCCACATTAGTGGAACTTCCTTCCAGAAGTCATCCCCACACCATTTATATTTTCTTTATGGGGAGTTTAGGGTGGTACTAGAAATCCAGTTTTCCGTGTGTAATCTCACCTGTCCTCTGTGTGTGCGAGCCTTCAGGCTCATCTGGCCGTTCAGTGTGTACCCTGGCTCTGACACAGCGGCTCTTCTGCTGTGGTCCAGGGTGGAGCATAGCCCTTGGTGATGCCATCAGGACCATGCCTGGCCTCTGTCCACCTCTCCAGGGTCACCTCTGCTCTAGGCTAAAGTACCCAGGCAGGGTTGATTTTTAGTTGTTAAATGCCTACCTGTGTCTTATATGTATGCGTAACACCTGTCACCATACCTGGGACATGTCTGCCCTTTTGTACGTGTTTTGCTGTGTATGCACTTAGAAGACATGGATGGAACTTTCTCGAACCTAGAGGCTGGGAAGGAAATTACCAAACAAATCAAACTAGTAAGGGAGGGTGCTTGCCGTGCTGTCCTGGAAGATTACCATCTCCTCATTGGTGGTGGGGGTGGGGGTGGGGTGGGGTGTACCTTTATTTAATATGCATGTTTCTTGGGGCCAAGGTTGTGAGCTGTCACACTGTGTTTATTCTGTAGTCACTGTCGAGGTCGTAGGTCCTCTCTACTTGCTGACCGAATGGTGACAGGAGCTGAACACATCCCAGGCTGCTCCCCAGTGATAACTGCCTCCGACAGCTCTGAAGTAGGGCACCCGAGTTGATCTTTGTATAGGCTGCCGGTCACAGAATCAGGAGTCTTGGAGGAATCCAGTTGCTCAGTAGTTCTATTGCATAATCTCCTTGGAAGGCAAGAACTTTCTAAGCCACAGGTGGGGGTCATGCCTCCACAGTCTCAGCCCAGCTGCTCTCAGGAATTAATGATATTTGAAATAGCATTCTGCAAGGCCAGCGTTCTCCATTCCGCTGAGGATGTCTGCTCCTTCTGGTTTTATTCCGTTCACAAAGAGCAGTGCTCTCTCTCTTCCTGTCCCCGCAGGTCGCCATGGCTGCTGTTGACAGCTTCTACCTCTTGTACAGGGAAATCGCCAGGTCTTGCAATTGCTACATGGAAGCTCTGGCCTTGGTGGGAGCCTGGTACACGGCCCGCAAGAGCATCACAGTCATCTGTGACTTCTACAGCCTGGTCCGGCTGCACTTCATCCCCCGCCTGGGGAGCAGGCCCGACCTGATCAAGCAGTATGGAAGATGGGCGGTCGTCAGCGGTAACTTCAGCTCCAGTGGCCTTTCTGTTTGGGTTGTGTTTTAAGGCAATGTGTTCGAGAGGGTGCTACAGGACTGAACTGGAGTCTTCTGCCTCCTGCTGAGACCTCCTGCTCTCACTTCACTTAAGGGAGCCCCGCCTTCAGACTCTCACTTAAGGAAGCTCTGCCCTCAGACTGTCACTTAAGGAAGCCCTGCCTTCAGACTGTCACTTAAGGAAGCCCTGCCCTCAGACTGTCACTTAAGGGAGCCCTGCCCTCAGACTGTCATTTAAGGGAGCCCTGCCTTCAGACTGTCACTTAAGGGAGCCCTGCCCTCAGACTGTCACTTAAGGGAGCCCTGCCCTCAGACTGTCACTTAAGGGAGCCCTGCCTTCAGACTGTCACTTAAGGGAGCCCTGCCCTCAGACTGTCACTTAAGGGAGCCCTGCCCTCAGACTGTCACTTAAGGGAGCCCTGCCCTCAGACTGTCACTTAAGGGAGCCCTGCCCTCAGATTGGCATCCCTCAGACTGGCTTCCTCTTCATTTCTCCAGCTCGGGTTCCCAACCCCTCTTTCCCGCCCCCCATTCCCCCCACACACATATCTTTCTTGCTCTGTTTTGAAATTATCCTCTGAGGCTGTCAGTGTTCTCAAAGATGCTTCACCTATTTTGAATTGCCTTGTGATTTATTATCTCTGTGTCCCAGAAAACCCATCCCAACACCTGAGCAAGCCAGGAACAAGCTTAGAAACAGATTCCTATTGTGACTTACTCCAGGGCGCTGAGTGTGAGCACACACACATAAAGGTCTCTGGGTGTGCCACTGTGCGCGTGGAATGGTCTGGGAACAACTTTTGGGGGTCCTAGAACCCTTTGGTGGGTTCTAGGGCTTGAACTCAGATTGTCTGCAGCAAGCACCTCTGCCGGCTGAGCCATCTGGCTAGTCCCTGCCTGGGGGCCTACAGGGTTAGGATTCACCATTGTCCTTAACTGACAGGTGTTCTGCCTTTTCCCCCTGTGCATTCTTCTCAGATGAGATCAACAGTGAGTGGTTTGTTTCTCTTTAAGGATACCATGTTTCAACATGCTCAGGGCTTCTGGCTTGCCTTGCAGGGGCCACAGATGGCATCGGGAAGGCCTATGCTGAGGAATTAGCAAGCCATGGACTCCAGGTCATCCTGATCGGCCAGGAAGCAGAGAAGCTGCAGGCCGTGGCCAAGCACATAGCTGACACCTACAGGGTGGAGACACTTGTCCTGGTGGCGGACTTCAGCAGAGGCCGGGAGATTTATGCTCCAATCCGAGAAGCCCTGAGAGACAGAGACATTGGCATCCTGGTGAATGACATGGGCGCCTTCTACCCTTATCCGCAGTATTTCAGCCAGATTCCCGAGGACACGCTCTGGGACATTGTGAACGTGAACATTGCGGCCGCGAGCCAGATGGTGCACATAGTGCTTCCGGGGATGGTGGAGAGAAAGAAGGGTGCCATTGTCACTGTGTCATCCGGCTCCTGCTGCAAGCCCACCCCACAGCTGGCTGCTTTCTCTGCGTCCAAGGTAAGGCTCTTGTCCCCGTGGGCTGGTTGGGGAGTGGTCAACTCCCAGTTGCCTACACTGGCACTTTTCCCCAAGGTGGGAACAGAGTCTCTCTGCTCCTGGGGTTTCTTTTGAGTTCTTCCGGGTTTTATCTCCCCCTCCTTTGCCCCACAGGCCTATCTGGACCACTTCAGCCGAGCCCTGCAGTACGAGTATGCCTCTAAAGGGATCTTTGTGCAAAGTCTGATTCCCTTCTACGTGACCAGCAGTGTGACTGCGCCTGGCAGCTTCCTGCACAGATGCCCGTGGCTGGCGCCATCGCCGAGAGTGTATGCACAGCATGCCGTGTCGACCCTGGGCATTTCAAAAAGGACCACAGGCTACTGGTCCCATTCTATTCAGGTAGGGCCACGCCCGTCAGCCAGGGCGGGAGGGGTTGGAATCCTCACTCCCATGTCCCACATCGCCATGATTTTTGGTTACAGTGTGAGGTGCTCATGTCCGGGGTGATTAATGCAAGAAAGTTCTCAGATTTCCTTTGTTCACCCTTAAAACACAGAACAGGCTGCTTTGGAGTGTGTGGGAGCGTGAGGACACTGGGTGCTCCGCAGGGATTTCAGGGCAGAGGTCCTGGTGAGGCCTCAAGGGGAAGTGTTCCCGCCATGCACAGCCCCATCCAGAAAGCCATCAGGGCCCTGGGCTCTTATCCATGGTGTCTGATCAGTCTCCACGCATCTTATGCTCAGACTCATTCCTCAGGAGACCTAGAACCCAACCTAAGATTTTTGTTGTTGTTGTTCTTGTTCAGACAGAACAAAGATCTTAAGAGTACTTGAGGGCCAGCCAGGTGGCTCAGCAGGTAAAGGTGCTGGCCACCAGGCCTGATGACCTGAGTTTGATCTCTAAGACCCACGTGGTAGGGGAGAACTGCCTCCACAAGGTGTCCTTGGATCTCCACACACATCTGAAAAAGATTTGAAACTTATGAAACATTTTAAAACATGACTTTGATCAGTAGCCCAGTAACTAAATGATTTATAATAATTTGTTTCTTATTGGCCTACGGAGTGAGACCTTTTCTTTCTCAAAAACAGAACAGAGAAGCGGCTCCGGGGCCTGCATCCTCTCAGGGGTGCCGCTGTGAGGATGGTGGGTGGCCAGACACTTTCCCAGTGTCTGTGAAAGCAGCGTTTAGCCATGGCGCATGTGTCCGCGTCCATGAGTTCAACAGACTGTGGTTTTCAGTGCAGGCCCAGGGGTGCAGGCTGGGAAGCTCAGTTACTGTGGAGGCAGCGGCAGGATTTCAGAGCCTGCCTGAGCTCCAAGAGAGATCAAGGCCAGCCCAGGCAACTACTTAGCAAGAACTTGTCTCAAAATAGAAAAAGTTTGAGCGAGAGAAACAGGCAGAGAGAGAATAAGAACAGGAACAAACCGGAGCTGTAGCCCAGGGCTTCTCGGGCACAGGCCTTGGATTCTATCCTCAGTACATCATGGGCAACGCCTGTGCTGAGGGTTTAGTAGAGCAGGCCTCTGCTCTGCGTGTGCTCACTGCTGAGAGGAGGCTGACGAGGTGTGTGCACTGGGGGATTTCTGCCCCAGCAGTGAACACTGCGTTAGACGCACCTCCTCAGCAGAGCTGTGTAACCGAGTAGTGGATGGGCCAGGGAGGGGGGGGAAGATTGGTGACTGGTGCCACACTGCCTCGGATGGGCAGTGGCGGTAATCAGGTGTGGTACAGCTCACTGCGGGACTCCCAGGGACTGGTGCAGAGAAGCCGAGGTGGCGGGTGTTTAGGTGGGAGGCTCCAGTGGAAAGACTGACCGCAGAGTGAGGAAGAATGGAGGCATTGTCTCCACAGCAGGGCCTCCCCTAAGAGGGCGCAGGGGTTTATTCAGGAAGTCAGTACATACTCTCACGGGGTTGGTCCATTCCTGAGTGCTCAGTTTACTGTTACAGGGGAAGGTGATGAACAGGGATGCTCTGGGCATGCTCAGTTTTCACCAGGAAATACAGCTGAAGGAAAGAACATTTTGAAGGTATCCTGACTCAGGCGTGTGCCTTTGGAGCCCCAGCACCTCACTTCTGCACCCCAAGGACACGCTTTGCCACTCCTCTTCCCCTAGCTCCCACAGACAGCTGCCGGGGGTGCCAGCACTCTGCTGTCACGCTGGACAACTGTTCTAACTGTCGTCTAGTAGTCCTTTCCCACTAAGCAAACATGGGGACACACATAATCCAAGGGGCTCCCGGGTCACCTGGGGTCTCAGCGACCCAGGTCCACGCTTTTCATCTCAGATTTTGATGACATCCTGTGCAGGGTGGTTCAGCGTAGCTTCTCCTTGGGTTTAGACTGTTTTCTGAGGACATGTATTCCCAGGAGCATGCAGAAGGAGCAGGCGCTGGAGGTTGGCGTCGTGTCCATGCCCCATCTCGAATGATGGAGCTGAGTGTCCTGTGCAGAGCAGGTCTGGGTATGGAAGGGGCTCGGGCTTCCTCCTTATCATCTAGGTGATAGGCATGGTCAGTAGCTGTCTGCTGCCTTGGCTCTCACACTGATGCGCACCCTTGGGTTTTTTTTTTAAAGATTTATTTATTATATATAAGTACACTGTAGCTGTCTTCAGACACCTCAGAAGAGGGCATCAGATCTCATTATAGATGGTTGGGAACTACCATGGTTGCTGGGATTTGAACTCAGGACCTCTGGAAGATCAGTCAGTCCTCTTAACCACTGAGCCATCTCTCCAGCCCCCGCACCCTTGTTTCTTCAGCTTTCATGGCTCAGAATCCTAACCACGTCTCCTTTTTTCTCTCATTTATAGTTCCTTTTCGCACAGTATATGCCTGAGTGGCTGTGGGTGTGGGGTGCAAACCTCCTCAACCGCGCCTTACGGAAAGAGGCCTTATCCTGCCAGGCCTGAACCGGGCAGCTCAGGAGGAGTGTGGCCGAGCCACCGACATCTTCGGTACTCTGGCATTTGGAAGAACACATCACTTCACCCGTGTGTTGTCTCGTACTGAGTACCTAGCGCGTTGCCAGCCTTCATGAGGTTGACGTTTAAGTCTGTGAGAAAACTTCAGGGACCACATGGGTGGCCCAGGGTGCATAGCCACGGAGCCTGAGAACAGAATGGGACCTTCCCCAACACGTAGAGCGTGCCTGGCTTGGTTTGACTTGCTCCAGTAACATCTTGTGTTGGTTTTTTTTCTTTTCTTTTCTTTTCTTTTCTTTTCTTTTCTTTTCTTTTCTTTTCTTCTTTTCTCTCTCTTTCTTTCTTTCCTTCCTTCCTTCCTTCCTTCCTTCCTTCCTTCCTTCCTTCCTTCCTTCCTTCCTTCCTTTTTTTCCTTTTCCTTTTTTTGAGAAATCACCTACTTTCCTTTTATGGGTGATTGATTATAGTATTGACTTTCAAAATGTTCATCACGCTGGGTGTGGTAGCTCATGCCTTTAACTCCAGCACTTGGGAGGCTGAGACAGGTAGATCTCTAGGAGTCTGCCTGAGCCTCATAGTGAGGTCCAGGCCAGCCAGGAATATGTAGTTAAACTTCTCTTTAAAAAAGCAAAAAAATAAAACAAATTAGTGTTCATCAGGAAGACAACAGATAAGTGTTATTTTCAAACTGAACTGTGAGTGCAGGTGGTGTTAACAGTAGACGTGTGTCACACCACATATCTGCATATGTGCGTCTGTGTGTATACACTGCTTTTCCCTAAGGTCTCCCTGGAACCATGTGTGTGCTGTGTGTCTGAGAGCAGAGTTATTGATAAGGTTTTACTAGAGACTTTGTCAGGACAAGTTAGTGGGGAGCCATCCCCTAGTAAACGTCTGGGTTACGCCTTTCCGTGTGGTGGAACCGTTTCTGGCTCTAGTGGTGGTCTTGCCACGTCTGACACTGCTTTCTTTGAGTGGTTTTGTCTTTCTAACTCTGTAGGTGGCTTTCGTTCCTAGACTGGGACACATAACAGGTTCTAAGTGATGACTCCTCAGCACATCCGTGTTCTAGCTGACCCCTTCAGAGCTTGTTAGAGCTGGTTTTCAGACGCTTTTTTATGTAATCCAATTTCACCCCCAGGAGCATTGTTGATAAAATCATCACGTGTTTGTGGAATAGTGGTTAAAATATGGGCAGCTTTTGTGTGTGGTACAAGGTAGTTGTTGAAGTGATGCTAGAAGCTCATTTTTAGCCTGTGTAATGAATGTGTACATTATAGGGAATGCTTTTAGTAGCGTGAAGGTCCTTTATATAAATCCCACAGTATGGGTGCACACTGAAACTTAGTGTCTTTCATTAAAACCAACATCTTGGAAGGGTCTCATTCCTGGCTTTGGGAACCCGGAAGTCATAGCAGCTTGTGGAGAGTGAAGGAGGTGGCGTTTACCCTCGAGGTGCTGCTCCTGTACCTGGGACATGAAACCGATTGGCAGGCTGGGACTTGTGTGGAGTTGCTCTAGTGACATCCCGTCACCTGAAGGCCCAAGTGCACATTTCCCAGGACATCAGATGTGGCATTTTCAGCTGTGACTCGGATCTGGAAGATCAGTGTCTTCAGTTACGTCTTTAAACCATGTGCAGAACGCCGTGCTTGGAGACAGTGGAGGAGGAACATCGGCGGGGACGGCTCTCTTACTGCCGAGAACCTGCGTGGATATGTGATAGGCAACAGCACCTTGCAGACAACATCGCGCATGGTCGCCTTGGTGGGGATGAAGGCAGGAGACTCAGGTTCAAGGCCAGCGTGGGCTATAATGAAACTCTGGTTCAGGAAACAAAAACAATAGCAGAGACACACCGTACATCTGTTCTGTATAAAGCCCTGTGGTCCAGAATTCAGACTTGCTGGTCAAGTGCGGAGTCATTGTTGTGACATCAGCGATGTTCCCTCAGCGGGACTCAGCTAGGACTTGATCGAGTGTGGACAGACGCAGAGCACAGTGATCCATCCTGCTGCAGAAGACCCGAACCTGGCACCCTTAGGCTTGCCCGCTTTCATTGGCCGACCCTCTCTGAGTCACCCACTGTGGGCGTGGTGTTTACCAAGTAAGGGGAAGGAGGAACCTTTATAACTCATCCTGTGAACTGGAATGTAACAATAAAAGCATCACTTTCCTTCAGGTGTCACTGTCAGGAAAGATTCCCCCCCCCCCTTACAGACGACATTATGAGTGGAAGTTGACCTGTCAACACCCATGGTTGTCACTGGTTAAACAACAGGGTGCACACCATTGTGCCTACTGCCTACTGGGCACCTGATTGGGCTCTCGTCCTCTGGCTGCGTGGCTGGGGATGGGCTGTGCACTGGTGTTGTGGAGATGGTGGGGTGGCTCATCATGGACTGTTTCCGTTGTGTGGTAGGTACAAAGGCCAATTGTAGGTTTAGAGAGTGGGAGGAGCAGTGGGAGAGGGCAGAGTTCTAAGGAGGGTTTTTCCTTCTAAGATGTGTTTTTTAGGTTAATTATGTGCACATATGTATGTATGTATGTATGTATGTTTGGCTGTGTGAGCTTGTATGCACCACATGTATGCAGGTGCCGTTGGAGGGCATTAGGTTCCCTGGAACTAGAGTTACAGGTGGTTAGGAGCTACCATGTGGGCGGTGGGGATCAAACCTGGGTCCTCTGTAAGAGTAGCCTGTGCTCTTAACCACTGAGTCATCTCTCCGGGCCCCTTTTTTTGGATTTATTTTTGTATTTATGCATCTATGTGAGTGTATGGTACCTGTGCAGGGGGCCTCAAAGGCCAGAGAAGAGAGTCAGAGATCCCTGCAGTTACAGTTGGTCGTGAGTTACCTCATGTGGGTGCTTGGAACGGAACTTAGGTTCTCTGGAAGAGCAATAAGTGCCCGTAACCACTGAACTAACTCTCCAGCCCCCTGATCAGCCATTTTTGTTTTGCTTACTTGGTGATGTAAAATCTCTCCCTATTTGGGGACCAGAGGATTGGTGCTGTTTCCTCAATCTCGATCATCTCTGCCCTCAGTCTCTGCTCTTCTCTACTTACAGTGAGCTTGGTACAGTTCCTGACTCAGGACTGACCATTCCTCCTATGTGCTTTGAGTTTTGATGTGTTTGTGGACAGTGACAGCAAGCCTCCCTCTGGCAGCCCCGTGGTCATACAGTTAATACACAGTTATCCCTTAGTGTCTGAGGGGAGCAGTCCTGGGAGCCCCAAGAGCACCAAAATCTGCAGATGCTTAAGTCCCCTGGATCAAACAAAATAATATTTGTACGTGACTGCACGGGTCCTCTGTACACTGAGGTCCTCTCTGTAACACAGATCCCTACATAACCATGGTGATATTACAGACCCAATACCTCCCAGTGAGAAGTCACTCCGGCACTTAATAAGGGAAACTCTTTAATGGACCATGGGATTGGTTCTGGCTACTACGCAAAAGGGAACCAACCCCGAAGAGAAATTCCCATCGGTTTAAAGAGTTTCAGGGTCCCTAGTTATACTTTGAGCAGTTAAATTTGCGTCGCAGACACAGAAATTCCAAAGTTTGGTTTTTTGAACAAGTGGGGAGTTTACAACATAAAGTAATTGTTCTAGTTATTCTGAGACAGCCCCTGGGCAGCTGTTAGCCAGGGTCAGCATGCCCGCTTGGCAGAGTACTGTTCTTCCTAAGAAAAGAACCTGGACTTAACAAGGACCAGGAGTCAGTGGTGGTGGCCCCCTTTGAATTTTCTAACAGAGGCAAGGTCTTTGATGTAGGAATGTTCCTGATGGCCAGCTGTGAGCCAGGGGTGTCTCCTTTTGTTATGTCCCTAATAGGTGGCAATCTTAGTGAACAGATCTTAACAGAAACACCCGGAAAACCAAAACTTTAATTATATTCAGGGTACAGTTGTCTCTTTCCTAGTCTGGTTAGTAACACTACTCAGCCTTGAGCACTCCTTTAGCTAACGTCTACTGTTTGCAACTTAGTATTTCTTAAGCAGACTTAATGGGTCCTTTATGACATCAACTTACTGCTCCCAGTTTCTCCTGAGCCAGCAAGAGGCTTCTAATTACTGGGCTCCAGGTGGCTGAAGGACAGAAGACCTTGGGAGAGTGTGGTGAATTAGCAGGGAGACGTCAGGCCAAGAGCAAGATTGAAGTTGTGTGGGGCTACAGGCACATACAATACATCTGTCTCAAAACTGCCCTTGTAAAATCTGTGTATATGTCTGTGTAGACTTAGGTATAGGAGTGCAGGTGCCCACAGAGGTCAAAAACAGAAGATCCCTCTGGAGTTAGTCATCCAGTATGCGTTCTGGGATCTAAACTTGGCTGCTATACAAGAGTAGTGTCCCCTCTTACACGCACTCTTATGAGCGAGTCATCTATCTTCCATCTGCCTTTTTTTTTTTTCTGACTCAACACCAGAGGAACAACGCAACAAGAGTTCTGCACAAGGCCTCCTCTACACCCTGGTCCAGATCCCCCTCCTTGAGTTTGCTCAGCTGGAGGTCCTAGTGAAAAACTACAGGCTTGATAGCCAAGGCCCATCTCCCGAGCTGGTGAGCCTGGGACTCTAGGTTTATCTCCTCCATCCTGTTTGGTTCAGTCACATTCCCCAAGCTGCTGCGGCCACCCACACACTGGTTGTGCCCGGAGACAAGTGTGATCCAGCTCAGTATTAAGGCAGAGAATGGGCCCATCCTATTGGTGTCTAAATCGCTCAAGGGCGTTTTACCGGACGAATTTCACATTGATCCTCGTTTGATCCAAATGATAACTATCTGGTGTTACAAACGCCCTTCCTGTTTCTCAAGATGTAGATGCACCTACCCGGCAGCAGTAATAAACTGGGCCATTAGAGGGCCCTCTCAGCAGCTGGGGCCATTGGGAGTAGTTTAGGAGAACGTATAGATTTAGCTCATTAGGAAGCCCTCTCAACAGTACTGGGGGTTAGTTCAAGAGAGTGCATAGGCCCAGGCCATGGGAGTAGTTCAGGAGAACGCATAGATTGGATAGTCCTCCTCACGGTCCCTATTTATACCCCCCCTCGATCTGGCCCCGCCCTCTTCTCTAAGGCCCCGCCCCAAAGCTGCAGATGTCGCGAGATCTCTGCACAACCTCTAGCCTCGGTTCCGGGCCGTCAGGAGCGCGCACGCAGGTCGCGGGCGCGCGGGGCACGTCGGACCGTCGTTCCCGTCCCCCACAGCGGCGTGGTCTCGCGAGACTTGCGAGTAAACATCCCCCGAATGGAGACCCGAGGCGTGTTCGCGGCGGAGCCGCCGGTCCCCCGGGTCCGCCGACCTCGAGCCTGAGGCGCACGCAGGTACGTCAGCCGGTGGCGGGCGAGAGCCGGCCGCGCCCTAGGCCCAGCTGTCCGCAGCCCGCTGCCCGCACGGGGGCTGCCGGTGACCGCAGCTGCTTCACCAGAAATTGTCCTGGCGCAGCGGCCTGGCCTGCGCCTGCGCGCCGCGGTGCGCACGCGCCGTTCGCCTCCGCAGGGCTCTGCGGTCGCGAGCCCCGGGGAACCGGCCTGCAAGTCCGTGCACGGCGCGGCTCGTACTTGGCATTGACTGTAGGTGTTTTCGAGCGGCTCTTTGAAGGGATGGAAGGAGCACTTGAAGATTTGATTCTGGGGCCAGCCTCGCTAACCCCTAGGTTTGGAAACGAATGAAAAGCCAAACAGAGAAAAGCACTAAATCTGCAAAACTAGTGGGGGGAAAAAGTTAATATTTGACACAAGGTCTGAGTAGCTCAAGCTGGCTTTGAACTCCTGATCCTCCTGTCTCTCTCTGCCTGGTGCTGGAACTAAAAACGTACAGCACCACACCACTTACCGTTATTTTTTCAACGTAAGGACTTGATTTCTATAAAATACCCGTATCACAGGGTCACTTGTATTAAGTGTTACCGCCCTGTGACTTTGTGTCATCTTGCCGAGCAGTTCAATCGGCACCACAATCCCGTTCGAGAACCACTCCCAAGACTCCCGGGACCCTTCTGTCATTAGTGCAGATTTTTAGTCTGCTATTTTAGCCACCAATGGACTTGTCTCCTAAGGTTTGCCTTTTGGGAATAGTGGGTCAGTAGCAGCATGTGGCTTTTGGTGCCTTGTTTCCAGAATTCATCTATGTTGTAGCGTAAATCAGTGCCTTCTTTTATGACTGTAGCGTAAATCAGCATTTCATTTTTCATGGCTGGATTCCATCGTTTAATAGCCCACAGTTACTCCTGTTCGTGTAGAATACCTTTTGCCAAGGTTTTATCTTGCGGAATGTGACATTTTGGCCACAGAGCTGGTTTTTGTGGACGTTTTGGTTTTTTTGTTTTCTTTTTCTTTTTTTTTTTTTTTTTTTTTTGAGTGTGGGCAGAGGTAGCTACCTGAACCTGCACTTTTGCCCGTTAGGACTCTCCTGCAGTCTCCAAACATCCCATATAACCAACAGTTTGCTGTTACTATTTAAAAAGTGACGCAGTGTGGGCAGGCAGGGCCCTCTCCCACCCAGTGGGAAGGAAGGAGCCTGTTTCCTAGTCAGATCTTGTTCACTCTTGGTGCTATCATGTGCTTCACTCTCCGATTCTGTCCTCTGTCTGATGGTAGGCAGTCTTTGGACTAGGAGGACCAAAGGGAAGTATAGGTGTGTGCCCCTGTGTGTGGAGACCAGAGCTCTGGTGGGTGTCTTTTTTATTGAGATAGGGACTCACTGATTCTGGAGCACACTGATTGAGCTAGACCAAGGGGTCACTGTGCTCCAGGGGCAATCTACCGTAGCTTTTTGTGTGAATTTTGGGGTCTTAATTAAACTCCTCATGCCCCACAGACCATCTTCCCAGCTCCTCCAAGGAGTCTTTTTAGTGGTTTCTTTGAGGAGGACGTTGTATACTATTAGTAACTTTTTCCCCTAAAGTGATTTATTTACTTTTAGTTCAAGTTCATTGGTGTTTTGCCTGCCTGTATATGAGTGTGAGGCTGTTGGATCCCCTGGAACCGGAGTTACAGACAGTTCTATGCTGCCACATGGGTGCAAGGACTCAAACCTGGGACTTCTGGAAGACCAGCCAGTGTTCTTAACTACTGAGCCATGTCTCCAGGCCCCCCCCCCTTTTTTTTGTTTGGTTTTTTGGTTCTTTGGATTTGGTTTTTTCGAGACAGGGTTTCTCTGTATAGCCCTGATTGTCCTGGAACTCACTCTGTAGACCAGGCTGGCCTTGAACTCAGAAATCTGGCTGCCTCTGCCTCCCAGAGTCCTGGGATTACAGGCGTGCACCACCACCACCTGGCCCTCCAGCCCCTTATTAACAACTCTTGATTGCTTTGGGGGTGGAATAGATGGGATCAGAACCCACCCAATGATCTGAAATGCTCAGGAATCCAGACTTTCCATTTGGTATTGTAGGAGGTGACAGATAAGTGGATTTTTTTTTTTCTTAGTGGTGCAGTCTGTTTTGATGTGTTTTGTAAATCCATGTATGTATGATATGTGTAGGTACACACACACATGTGGAGGTCAGAGGACAACTGTGTAATCAGTTCTCTTGTCTTACCTTTAACAGGGTTCCAGAGATCAAACTCAGGGCATCAGCATCGGGCCAGACAGCAAGTGCCTTTACCCATGGAGCCATCTGATTGACCATTTTATTTATTTCTCTTATGTATAGGAAAGTGTGGCCTGCATGTGTCTGCACACCTCTTGCCTGAGGAGACCAGAGCGTGTGGGTACTGGGACTAGAACCCTGGTCCTCTGGAAAACCAGTAAGTGCTCTTAACCCCTAGTCACCGCTCCTATTAATCTTAACAGTATTTTCTCCTGATAAGGAAATGAATTTCAACTGAAATGAGGAAAGTAAGAAGCTTGGTGGCCCGGTCTGTGGTTGGCTGATACCTGTTAGATGTGCAGAGACTAGGAACCAAGAGCAAACTCTGCAGGGACAGGCAGCAAATCCCTTGGCTCTTCTGTTCTTGAAGCACTGAACAGTGTTGGCTCATTGAGGCCTCCATATGCACCTTTATTTTAAGAGTACCTTCTGGCACTGCTTAATTGTTAGCCTGTTAAACAGTGGGAATACAGCCAAGTGTGCAGTCGAGTTTCAAAAGAGATCATTTTCCGGCCAACTTTTAATTAAATTGAATAGTACCCTTTCATGGTTTAAAAAGCCTTCACTGGAGTTATTTCAGTAAACTCGTTTATGAAGAGGCAGGGCATGGTGGCATAATTAGATGACTGTGATATGGGCCATTTCCTCTCACCTGAATTAGATTTTAAAATTATATTCAAGCAAATAACTTTATATATTTAAATTATGCTCAGAAGTGTAATCTTGGTGGTGTTCTCTTGCAATGTGCACATTGTAAAAAGAATTTCAGAGCTGAAAGGGATAGTAGTCGGCCTTGCTGCTCTCTTTCTCACTGCAGCCATTGTATCTGTCCCTGATGTGCAGGTGTCTTTCTTTCCCATGCAGTATTTGATGTCAGGCTCATCCTGAGGCTGCCCCTTTGAGCAGTGCAGTCACACTCGGGAAGCCACTAGTGGGAAGGCCTTCTTTAGGGTATGCTTTTTATAGAAGATGACCAGGTCTTCTACAAGAATGCCTGGGAATGAAGTCTGATCACGACATGGTACACTCAAGAGGCCCTGCA
The DNA here is from genome assembly GCF_947179515.1 of Apodemus sylvaticus. Taxonomy (NCBI): domain Eukaryota; kingdom Metazoa; phylum Chordata; class Mammalia; order Rodentia; family Muridae; genus Apodemus; species Apodemus sylvaticus. Next base: position 9,931,387 of record NC_067492.1, read on the forward strand.
AGTAGAGTGGCATCCCTGTGGAGTTTCTGGAAGGAACCATGAAGAGCCGCAGGTTCTCCTATAGATGGGAAGGTCACTGTAGACAGATGTGTGGGAACAACTCAGAGAGGAATAGCTTAAGATCACTGTATACCAAAATCAGTAAGTCTGACATGGTGATTTTTGTTGTTATTTTGTTTTTGAGACAGGGTCTCACTATGTAGCTCTGATTGTCTTAGAACTCACCATTTAGACCAGGCTGGCCTTGAACTCTCAGAGATCCTCCTGCCTCTGCCTCTTGTGTGCTGGGTTTAAAGGCATATACCATCATGCCTGGCTCACAGTTGAACTTTCGTCCTGCTGTCTGACCAGAAAATGTAACCTCCCCATTTAAAATTTCTTTTAAAGGACTTATTTAACATAGTAAACAATATGACTTGTCTAATTATAAAAGCAGTAGAAGCTCTTTGTAAACTGAAGGAATGTGATAAAGTGGAGCAGAGTGGGTCACCTGGTGTGGCACTTTCACTGTTTCATTAGTTACCTTTCAGGGTTGTTTTTTCCTGTGTACAGAGAGAGATACATTAAAAAAAACTTTATAGATTAACCTTTATTTTGCCTAATGTATATATATTCATGATGTGCTTACTGGTGTCCACAGAGTTAAGCAGAGAGTGATGGATCGATCCCCTTGAACTGGGGTTCAGGTTCGTTGTGAACCACCATGTAGGTGCTGAATCGAACCTGTGTCCTACAAGAACAGCAAGTGCTCTTAATCACTGAGTCATCTCTCCAACCCCACGGTGCAATTTTAAAAGTCAAAGTTTGCCAGCGCTTAGGAGGTAGATCTGAGAGGCTATCCTGGTGTACATAGTGAGATCCAGGATAGCCAGGACCATGTAGCAAGACCCTGTCTCACAGAGGGGTGTGCAAAGTTTGGATCATTCTGTACATGAATTGATTTCCTTAATACTTCATTTGCTCATTCTTCTAGTACTAGCACAAACTGTTTTATTATTCTAGAGGTCAGAAGTTCAAAGTGAGTCTCAGAGTCGTTGTTGACAGCTGGTTCTTTCTGGAGGCTCTCAGGAGGGATCTGGTTCCTTCTGTTTATAGAAGCCACCTATAATTCCTTGGCACCTTGATTTCTTTCTAACAAAAACCACACCCTGGCTTTTATTGTCCTACCTCTGAACCATTCACTTAGCTGTATAGAGACCGTATAGTGACTAGAGGGTGGAGGATGTCCTCCCCAGCTTAGGGTGCTCAGATCCTGCTGAGTCTTGGTATACAGTCACGTCTACAGGTTCTGGGGGTCAGGATGTGGACATCTGTTGGGGACCATGATTCAGTCTTGTTCAAGACTTAGTTTGAAAAGTTGCTGCAGGGCAGTCTGTAGTGCAAACAAACTATAATCATTTCCCCATCCGTCCCCTATTATTGCATGGTTATGTAGTCTCTAGTTCTTCCCATTACAGTGCTATACTGGATATCCTTGGATATAAATAGTGTGCTTTCGGGTTCTCGAATGTAGGACTGAATTCCAAGGGGCATTTTTAAAACATCAGGCTCCTTTCCTCTGAAGAATGTGACTCAGACACCGGGGTTCCCAGACAGCTTCCACACTCAGCAACAGAGTGTAGGGGCAGCGAGGACGTCCCTCCTTTAGGCCTGTTTTCTCACCCACTGTGGGTAGTAACAAGATGTTAGGAGGGTTATGTGAGTTCTCACAGACAGTGAATCCTACCTGCTACCAAGAAATGCTAAGTAAGGGTTAAGTTTTTCTTCCTGGTGAGGAATCTTTTCTGTACAGTTACAAGGGTTTTAGTACATATTTAAAAAAATAACATGAGAATACTTACTAGATTTGTTGAATTATTAAGTTTGAGTTATGTTCTGGGTGCTTCCCCTTTTTTTCCAGAAAGAATGTTACTTGTTTTTTATTTGTTTACAATATAAGTGATAAAAGCATTAAAGCTAATTTGAACAGAATTTTTTTTGGGGGGGGGGTTCGACATAGGGTTTTTCTGTGTAGCCCTTGGCTGTCCTGGAACTCACTCTGTAGACCAGGCTGGCCTCGAACTCAGAAACCCACCTGCCTCTGCCTCCCAAATGCTGGGATTAAAGGCGTGTGCTACCACCGCCGAGCTGAACAGAATTTTTTTTTTTTAAAACGTATTTATTATATATAAGTACACTGTAGCTGTCTTTTAGACACATCAGAAGTGGGCATCATATCTCATTACAGATGGTTGTGAGCCACCATGCGGATGCTGGGAATTGAACTCAGGACCTCTGGAAGAGCAGTCAGTGCTCTTAACTGCTGAGCCATCTCTCCAGCCCGAACAGAGTGTTTTTAACTGAAGCCTTTCAGAAAACATGACTGTTCTGTAGAATGGGAGTTAGAGTGCTCCCCTTCGCCCCAATAGCCCAGTCCCACATTCACATATTCAGCCTGTTGCTGATTGAAACTGTTTGGGGCATTGAAATAGATAGGGGTTAAGAGGACTTGCTGCTCTTATAGGGCCTGGGCTCTGTTCCCAGTTCCTACATGGCAGCTCCAGCACCAGGGGATCCCACATCTTCTTCAGGCCTCCGTGGGCATTGCACGCACGTGGTACACTCAAAAAACAAAATATTCAGGATGTGTATATACTGAACATGCCTTGTTCTCTGGACAATATGGCCTAACCATTTAGCATTTATATTTTTAGGTATTATAATAGCTGGTATAAATTAAAGTATATGGGTAGATGTGCACAGTTTCTATGAAAGTGCTATGCCATTTTATGTAAAGGATTTACATATTCTTAGATGGGTGGGGTTGTGGGATGGGACCTGGTCATCAGTAGATCACCATGGCTAGCCACATTCCCGTTTCATTTTAGTCAGTGCTGTCTACTGTGTGTCACTATACAACTGATGACTGGTAGGGCGCTTCATGAAATGGCCCTGATGCCTCCTCATGATTTGACTGCTGTGAAGTTTTGGTAGGAACCTCAGAAATAGACAGTGTTCTCAGTGCTTCTGCAGGGGAGGGGGAGGGCTGGGCCCCTTGTCTGTGGCTGGTTGGCTTGTATAGAGTAATGAAGTCACTCTTCCCCTTTGTAAATAAGTATTTTAATGGGCGGCATATTGAAACTGTGTAAACAGCAGAAGTTTCCTTAAGTTTCCACTTTGTTTGAGTTGGGGTGCATTTTCCTATTTTCAATTTTCAAGGAGTTGTGATCTGTTACTCATTAGATATTGTGAAGCTAGATTGTCCCAGATTTGGCTAGGGAGAGTCCCTCCACCCTGGCTGCTGGCAGCATATCCCCATTCTCTGAGGGAGCATTGCTTCTCTGTGTCCAGGGCTCCAGAGTCATCTCATCTAGCGATCTGCCCTCGAGCTTACTCCTCAAGGAGCCTGACTTCTTTCCCTGGAGAGTGGTACTCAGCCATCTGGGCACGTGGTAGAGCTCCTTCCGGGGATACAGTGCACAGCACTGCTGCTGTGTCCTCGTGCTGGGTGAGGTGTGTATTCAGACGTGCACTTGCGGGATACAGTGCACAGCACTGCTGCTGTGTCCTCGTGCTGGGTGAGGTGTGTATTCAGACGTGCACTTGTTTATTTCTGCATCGCTCTGTGCACATCTGAAAACCTGGACTGTGAACCAGCATTTCACTTTCAGCTCACTACTCAGTGGCTCGTTTTATTCTTTGGTGGCCCTCTCCTCACACGCTTTCTTCCCCACTAGCCTCTGTTCTCAGGGCCTCCTTGTCCTCAGCATACTGACTCAGAAAGGAAGGACACGTTAGTGACTTTCTTTCTCTGTGTGTGAGCCTGTGTACATAGACCTGTCTGTGTAACTAATGTCTGTTGTGGCTGTGCTGCTTGTCACTAGCTAGTGAGCATGTCTAGTAGCTCATGTTGACTGATTGGGGGTCGTGTCATGGGCTCCATGGGTTGTTGATACAGGTGGATGTGTGTGTTACAGCCCTGAAAGTGCAATCTGTCCTTTAAAGGCTGTACTGGACGTGTGTGTGTGTGTGTGTGTGTGTGTGTGTGTGTGTATCTCAGGATCTCTCTAAGCGCAGGGTCAGTGGTGAGCGCTTGGCTTCCTGCACCCTACCCTGTGCCCCACCCTGCACCCCACCCTGTGCTCTGTCTTATGACAGTTGAGTGGGGAATTAGAAGCCAGAAAGGAAAATGATTTGAGCCTTCAGGATTGGGAACCTGTAGAAACCTCAGGCTCTGTCTTTTTCCACTACAGACCTGTCACTGCAGGTTTTCTAAGAGCTTGGACTTTTCACCTCTGAGGACAGTAAACAGGTTAGCTAGCTCTACAGCAGAGTTGCCTGAGTTTTCTATCATTTCCAGCCTGCTCATTTATCCCAGGAGACTTTTGTACCTGAAGTGGCTTCCTTTTTTCCTTACTTCCTTCTAGCACTGGTGGGTATGGCGAGCCCATTGCTGGAGTAGACAGGGCTTGGTAGAGTGCAGTCAGACCAGGGCCACCTGCTCACTTAGTGTAACCTTTTGCTGTAAGGGATCAGTGACATTAAAAAAATGTAAAAACACTTAATTTACTTTGTGTATGTGAGTGGGTGCTAGTGTGGAGATCAGAGTGGGCACCCGTGGGGAGTCAGTTTGTGCCTTCTACCATGGAGGTGCCAGAGATGGAACTCAGCTGGGCAGGCTTGGCAGCAAGTGCCTTTGTCTGCTGAGCCATCTCCCTCTCCTGCTAAAATCTAAGCTATTAGATTCATCCAGTGGCCAGACTCTCCTTGTAGAAGTTTGATTTTCCTTTTCTTTTGGCCTTTTCTGTTCCTTGTCATCTAAACCAAAGAAGAGGGTAGTCCAAGATTCTGACAGGTTCTGGCTGCTTCCCAGTGTTGGTGAACATCCTTACCATAGATGTTCACATAGTTCACACCATGGGGGTGTGAGCGCGGGGTCTCCTCCCGCACCTTCCGTAGTCTTCTCCATCTCGTTAGAGGCACGGTTACCTGTGGCTTTAGTCCTCGCCTGCATCCTCCCGCATCTGGTCATCAGAAGGCTGTTGACACCACCTACGTATCTGTAAGGTCTAAGCGAGTGTCTTCTCTCCCTGGGTTATTTAACCCATGATTTTCCATAGCTCTGTTTCCTGTTTCCTGTTCCCTGTATTCATTCTCCTTGGAGGCTGAGCAGTCAGCTGTGCCTTCTGGTCCCTTTCAGAGGAGACAGTTCCTCTCTGATGACCCAGGGCTGATCCTGGGCTGGCCGCAGTTCTTGACCTCCCCTCCCTTACCTTCCTGCACTCTGCTCAGCCACACCAGCCCCTGCTTTGCTTGTCAGTCCACACTGCTTCCTTTAGGTCCACTAAGGCCTTTCTCCGTGGCCTCTGTGGCACCTTAGCTAATGAGGCCACCCTCTCAGCTGTCCTGCTCCTGTCCGTCTTCTGTTCCCAAGCACAGTACGCACCGTCAGCTAAGCTGCATTTACTTGTTTCTTCTGTGCCTCCCCACACTGGAAGATAAGCTGTGCGAGGCCAGAGGTTTCCACCCTGGTTGTCCAGGGCCCTGGGCTCAGTGGACAGCACCAAGTTCCAAGCACTTGCCCAGCAGCCTTGTCTTGGTTCCTTATGCTCACGGCCCGAGGCTGTTGATGTCTGCACTCTCGAGTGGCTGCTCCAGCCTGGTACCTGCTCGAACCCTCTCCGCCATGCCATCTGTCCCCGCCCTCTTCACTCAGGATGCCCTATTGGTCCTTACATATATTCTCTGTTCTCCTCGTCCCCAGATGCACCACTTCTCCCTCCGTTGTGCCTTCTGTGCAACTAACCTCTTCCTTTTTTAAATTATTTATTTGTTTTTTTATTTATTTAGCTTATATGAGTACACTGCAGCTGTCTTCAGACACACACTAGAAGAGGGCATTGGATCCCATTACAGATGGTTGTGAACCACCATGTAGTTGCTGGGAATTGAACTCAGGACCTCTGGAAGATCAGCTAGTACTCTTACCAATAAGCCATCTCTCAGCCCCTACAGCTAAATTTCTTGTCACTCCTGAAGGGACTCTAACTCAGCTTAGGTGGCCTCTACTTTGACACCTTCCTTTCCTGCACTTGGCCTGGTGGTTGGTTTGTGGTTGTCTCCTTTGCTTCCTCACAGGGAGCATTGTGTCCCTGATCCCTCCCCCAAGTGCAACCCCCCTCCCCACACACACACTCAGCACCTGGCCCAGCACCTGGCCTGGCACAGTGAGTAACGAAGGCATGAGTCCTGAGGTGTTGGGATTTTTGTGTCCTACTTCCAAGAACCAACTGGAGAAGAGTCGGTTCCCTGTGAGGTTCCCTGTGTTGTTATAGTTGTCCTGGAACTTGCTCTGTGGATGACTCTAGCTTCAGAGTCCCCCAGGTGCTGCTGTTATGCATGTGCTGCAAAGCCCAGCTGAGTATTTTCTTCAGAGAAGTTCATTCCTTTCCATTTCTTTTTTTTAGAATTAGGCCCCTGCCTAATTTGTAAACATCAGCTATATCTTCTGCACAGAATCCATCTCATAGAAATTGGCTGTCTACCTGGAAGAGTTCTCCAGGACGGTGTTAAGGTGATGTAGTGCAGGCAGGCTTGTCAGGATGCACTCCCAAGCGTTGCTCACTAACATTCACATTATGTATGTATGTATGTATGTATGTATGTATGTCTGTCTCTCTCCCCACTAGGCTATAGAGCCTTTCTCTGAAGGCAGAGGGTTTTAAGAGATTGTTTTAAATTTTGTATGTATAGGTGTTTTGCCTGTTTATGTGTCTACACCATGTATGTGCAGTCTGCTTAGGGAGGCCAGAAGAGGGCCTTAGAACTGGAGTGACAGGTGGTTGGTTACGAACTGCCATGTGGGTGTTGGGAACGGAACCCAGATCCTCTGGAAGAGTAGCCAGTGCTCTCCCCACTGAGAAACCTCTTCAGCCCCTTTGGTAAAGTGCAAGCTTACTCCAGAATTAGAACTTGACATTACTCCAGTGACTGGCTGTATATTCTTTGGCCAGTGATCTTAGGGCTGCTTTCCGAGACTCCTTTCTGTGATAGGGCCTCTGGCCTCTGCAGAATGTGGACGGAGTGTTAGCTGACCTCTGGTCTTTCTAAAGTCTTGGGTCTTTGTTTTACTCTTTTGTTCTTGTGGTTGACATTCTCACTGTCTTTCTGTTGACACAGACATGGTTGCTTCTCCTTGATACATGCCAGCAGCCCCAGTCTCTGGTTGGGTTCCACACTGGTGTGTTTGACAGACAGGGTGGTGCTGCAGTTACGTTTAGGCAGCTGTTTGGTCCTTCACTCACTCTGTACTGTTCATTCCTTTGCTGTTTTGGAAGTGTATATGGGCAGTTGCCGAAACCAAAACCTCTTTATTACTCTAAGCAGCAGTTTCTGTCAGAAGGATTGAGTTGAGCTGACTCATCTTGGTTGCTGGTGGCTCACTCTTTCTCTGAATTTTTAACAGTACAAGGGCCTCACTTGTTCTGTGTCCACCGCCCCCATCCCAGCTGGGTTGTTCCTCACAGGTGTGGTGGTGAGCTGGGCCCCACTGCCACTGTTGTGAAGAACAGCTGTTTCTCTTCTAGTTTAGTTATTTTGAGAGAGATCTGAGCTCACGAGAAATCTTACACTCAAGTGACTCTTTAGGAGTAGCTTGCCTCACAAACTGTCCTCTGTTCCACTTTCAGTAAAGAATTAATCTGATTTTATAACAGATAAAACTGTTTCAGTTTAAGTTTGATGCTTCAGGTAAAAATGTAATATTAGGCTGCAGAAAATATCTGTGCTGTTTTTATAAAATTGGCAGAAAGTAATATGTCTTACAAAACCTATTAAAATCGATTGTCTTAGGTATAATTTACTGCAGAAAGTAAATTTACAGCAGAAAGTAAAGACCTATAGACTACACTTTTCACTGAATAACTGTAGGTGCTGAGTGTTGACAATCCCTGCACAATAGAGAGCTGCAGGTGACAGGAAACACAGTCTGAGGAGGAGTGAAGGGCAGGACGAGGGCTGGCTTCGCCCTTCCTTTCTAGCTGCGGGGATGGGGCTCGCCTGCTTCCTGCTCCTCCTGTCAGCTCTCGTCCTTGGTCTCTTCTCTTCTCTCACTCATTTTTCCCTTTCCTTGTTAGAGTTGTCTGAACGTTTCCACGAAAGCACTGAGGAGTAAGGGAATAGAAACAGCTCTGGGGCGTGCTGTATCCACAGCTGTCCGTCTGTAACTGCAGTGTCTGTCCTTCCATTTGAGTGCAGCTGGAGCTGTCGCAGCCGGCTGGGTCCAGATGCTACTGAAGTCTCTGTGTGCTGTTCTGTTTCAGATTGGCGACAGAGCAGTGGATTGGACATCCTGCTAGATTTGGGTCTGTGGAGCAAATGGAGTTTAGGACTCAGTGGACTCAGCCCTAATGAGAGAAGCCCCTGTCCAAGATGGAGAAGAAGCGGAGAAAGAAATGAAAGCCTCTCTTTGGGCCAACCCGTGGGTGACCATGGGACTGAGGTTTTCTTTACGTTGGACAAGTCTGTAGGATGGCTGATCAGTAAGGTTGCAGTTTTCAGCCAAAACAGAAATCCACTTCTGCTCAAGGAAGAGCCTCGTGCAGTTTGAATTTATGCAAGTTTATGACCATACTCACTTCGGACCATGAGGCTCGTCAGCATCTGGCTTCTTCTGCTGGTGGTTTTGCTCTGTGGGAAAAAGCATCTGGGTGACAGGCTGGGGAAGAAAGTTTTCGAAAAGACCCCATGCCCCAGCTGTTCTCACCTGACTTTGAAGGTGGAATTCTCCTCAACTGTGGTGGAATATGGTAATGACTTGTCTTCAGTGTCTGGCCTCCCATCTTTCTGTTTTCAAGCAAATATATATCCTGGCTTCTGTTCACGTGTGTGGTTCCTTTTACATGGGCTGAGTGCATATCATGTAGACACTAACCTTTGCTTGAGGTATTTGCCTTGGACTAGAACTGACTGAGCCATTGTAGCTGGAGGGTGTGATACAGGTGCTCAGCTGACATTTTGGAGGTAGAGGGCGGAGCAGGAAGTCTGTGACATGATCCGGAACTCTGTCTTCACCTTCTGTAGAACAAACAACTGTATTTCTCTGAATTCTTTTCCCTGTTAGGAAACTACATTTCTTTACTGTAGTCGAATTTGGAGGTTAAATTAAATATGGAGATTTTATCTTATTTTACTTTATTTATTCTTTCCATTACAAATGTTTTAAGTGTGTGAGTATTTTGCCTGCATATTTTTCCACTCATGTGAACCACATGAGTGCTTGGCACTTGCAGAGGCCAGAGGGAGGTTTGGATCCTGTGGAACTAGAGTTAGAGGTGCCTGTGAGCCACGCTGTGAGTCCTGGGAACCTAACCCAAGGTCTTCTCCAAGAGCAGTGAGCACTCCTAACCCTGAGCCATCTGTGCACACACACACACACACACACCACCACCACCCTCCCCCACCACTTTATGTTTCCTGAAATAGAAACATAAAGTTATAGAGTTCCTGGTGACTGAGAGCTGCCTGACATGGGTGCTGGGAACTGAAGTCAGGTTCTCTGCAAAGACAGTCTGTGGCCTTCATTACTGAGCCAGCTCAACACACCCTCACTTACCAAAAAAGCCAAAACCACAGGTATCTGCATTTGAAGTGTGTATTTTTGTGTGATTTGAAAGTTGTGTGAGTCAGCTTTACCCAGAGCTCTGCACGCTGTCACCTGTGGCAGTTCATCTCTCTCTTGCTCTTATTTCGCTGTGGACTCTGAGGTGCATTGTTCCTTTGCCAAAGAAGGTTCAGAGTAGGTACACTCTGTTTTATGTGTGTGTGTGTGTGTGTGTGTGTGTTGTTTTACACACACACACGTATATGTACTTACTTTTATTGTGGGCATTGATTTCAGAATATATTGTGGCTTTCAATGGATACTTCACAGCCAAAGCTAGAAACTCATTTATCTCAAGTGCTCTGAAAAGCATCGAAGTGGACAACTGGAGGATCATACCTCGGAACAACCCGTCCAGCGACTACCCCAGTGATTTCGAGGTGATTCAGATCAAAGAGAAGCAGAAGGCGGGGCTGCTCACACTTGAGGATCACCCAAACATCAAGCGGGTGACGCCCCAGCGGAAGGTCTTCCGTTCGCTGAAGTTTGCGGAATGTGAGTACGGTTGGCACAAGCCTCACCGCCGCTTGGGCGTCACTGTAGACAGACACACTTAGGGCAATTTGGGGACACTGTGTCCTTTTCCACAGTTCTCCAGTGAAGAATGTTGTCTTGTCAGGCAGTTTGTTTTATTTTTTGAGGCAGGGTTTGCTGTAGCTCAGGCTTCAGGCTTGCTCTGAAGCTGAGACTGGCTGGCTTTGAACTCCTGGCCTTCCATGGGCTCCTCCTCTGTTGTCCTCCTAAGTGCTGTAATGGCAGGCATGTACTGCCATGCCGGTGGACAGCAGTTTTTTGAGAAAAGCAGCTTCGTGCTGTCCCGGAAGGAGCTCTAAAGGTCCGTACCCTGGCAGTGACCCTTGTCTCTGTGGGAGCTGGTTTCTGTCTGTTCACTTGAGACACTTCCAACGTTGAGTCTCCCAGCCTCGTGTGCAGAGTGGGAAGTCTGAGGCCTGCTCCATAGGCTGGCTGCCGGACCCTAACCAGTGCTGGGTTACAGGAGCCTGTCCCCCCCCCCCTCCCTTAGGCCTTGCCTTTGTCTCCTCCGAGCACAGGCTTTCATTTTGACAGCTCTCTTGCAAAATCTATTCTCCCTGGGCTCTGCTTCTCTCTGAACTCCCTGACCGTGACCAGAGTGGGTGTTGTGGGTGTGTACCTTTGTACTCTAGGCATCAGCAGACCAGCTTGTGGGGGCGCAAGTGCCTGCCCTGACTTCCCTTAATGATAGATTGTTACCTAGAAGTGTGAGTAGGTCTGCCTGCCAAGTGCTGGGATTAAAGGCATGTGCCATCACTGCCTGGCTCATGGAAATACTCTTACTCGATATTCTGGAATTCTCTCTTCTATTGATGTCAAGACTAGAGTCACCCTAGGGAAACTCAGTGCTGATAGATTTGAGTTGGACTGTCAAGACATTTACGTCATGGGACTGAAAGTCTCTTTTCTGGGACCCCCTTTTTTATGGGTGCGGTCTAGGAGCCTTGAGAACAAGAGTTAATTTGCTTTAGAACCAGTACTGTTGGAGTAGAGGACAGGCTTGATCTTAAAACTGATTTGAGGTCTAGCAAGGTGGTCCAGTGGGTAAAGGTGTGTGCTGTGTAAGTCGGGCAATCTGAGTCCAGTCCCGAGAGCCATGTAAGGAGAGCTTCTCTACTAATAAATGAAATTACGGCTTTGAAAAAATGGTTTGTGTTTCATTATAATATAGACCTGAAAATGAAAACTCAAAAGAATATCTTACTTTTATTCTATTTTTTTTTAATGTATTTATTTTGTTTTTTTTAAGCCAGGGTTTCTCTGTGTAGCCTTGGCTGTCCTGGAACTCACTTTGTACACCAAACAGGCCTTGAGCTCAGAAATGTGCCTGTTTCTGCCTCCCCAGTACTGAGATTAAAGGTGCGTGCCACCACTCCAACATCCTTTTATTTTTTTATTTATTTTTTAACTTTAACGAAGACATTTTTTCCAGGTATTAAAACCCATCATTTAAGTGTTCAGTCTGACAGATCACGGCAGTAGTACACAAGCTGGGTACAGTATTCTGTCACCTCAGACCCTCCTTGTTCTTCTGGTTCTGTTAGCTTTGAAAGGGGAAATTGGAAAGTAAGGAAGTTACTGAGTTTTGGGCAATTCATAGCTTAAAGTCCTCGCTGCAGTCTGGCCTGAGGTGTGCCCTGTACAGCTCTGTGCAAGCTGCGTACACACCAGCGCCAGCTCCTGGGCCATTTCCCCCTTTTCTGTCATCTCGAGGTGGGCCACTGGGGAGAATGATTTTTGTCTTTAGTGTCTTGGTGCCACAGAAGGTTTATTTTTTTGAGGTTTTTTGTACGGCCTGCGCTGACTTTAAACTTGGAATTCCTCTTCAGCCTTGGTAGTGCTGGAATTACAGGTGTAAGCCCATGACCCCCAATAGGGCTTCTGTAGAGGTGGCTCTAAGTCTTTCTCTATGTACCCCTGGCTACAGAAGTGTAAGAATCATTTGGGAATACGTGGCGACTGAGTCGGCCCCATAGTTGTCACCGCCTTGAGGAACACCCTGAAGCATGACTTCAGGGTGACCTTATCTCTGCGCACGCTGTGTACTTGTTCTCTGGGTCTCTGATCATATTCTGCCTTGATTCCAGCCGACCCCATTGTGCCCTGTAATGAAACCCGGTGGAGCCAGAAGTGGCAGTCATCACGCCCCCTCAAAAGAGCCAGTCTCTCCCTGGGCTCCGGATTCTGGCATGCAACAGGAAGACATTCAAGTCGACGATTGCTGAGAGCCATTCCTCGCCAGGTTGCCCAGACATTGCAGGCAGATGTGCTGTGGCAGATGGGATACACAGGTGTGTGTTGTAGACCAGGGACTCTGCAGACCAGGAACTTGGACAGCATTCAGGGAGGCCTTCTGCTAGGTTGCCCTGCCACAGGTCTGCCACCATATCCACCGGTCCTTCTGACCATGTGTGGAGCTGGGTACAGTTAACGCTCCCTGCATTTACCTCTTTAGCCCAGCATCTGTTTCTGTGACTTTTATTTTACTTGTAAAAATCTGTGTGTGTACAGTATTGCATGTATGTATGTATGTACACTTCAATGTATATACATGAATACATGTATGTATATGATGAGTGTGTATGTATACAGGAGAGTGAGTGTATGTGTGTGTGTGTATGTGAGAGAGAGAGAGAGAGAGAGAGAGAGAGAGAGAGAGAAAGAGAGAGAATGTATACCATGGCATGCATGTTAAGCTCACAGGATGACTGGTAGGCTACTCCCCTACTATCTGGGACCTGGGAATGGAATGCAGGACATTGGGTTTGAACTTTGCTGTGGCTCCCTCAAAGGAATGGTGTTTTATGAGTAGAAATCAAGAAAGATTATTTCTCCCAATGTGATTGTTGTTTTCTCTTTTTGGGATAAGGTGCTAATGTCAGGGTTGCTGTTTTTGATACCGGGCTCAGTGAGAAGCATCCACATTTCAAGAATGTGAAGGAGCGAACCAACTGGACCAATGAGCGGACCCTGGATGATGGTAGGTCCCAGGTAGATGAGGACCAGGCTCCTTCCTGGTCTGGAGGCCAGTACTTGTGAGTTAGCCTCTGATTGCACAGACAGGCCCAGGTCTTCTCAGAAACTCGCAGATGATGTGGAGAAGTAGGGGCTGGGAGAGAAGGTGGTACCTGCTGAGAAGGGTTACCTGTCGAGTTAACTACAAAAGAAACAAGAATGGTGGTGTTTGGAGTATGGGGGCGTGGGGGAACCACAGCAGACCTGCTGAGGTGTTTGTAAGACCAGGCATGTGTGGTCATTGGTTTTGAGTGCTGTGCCTTGTTGTCTGTCCTCAGCTGTCTTCATGGGACTTCTTTTTTTCTGACTTCAGGGCTGGGCCATGGCACATTTGTTGCAGGTGTGATTGCCAGCATGAGGGAGTGCCAGGGATTTGCTCCAGATGCAGAGCTGCACATCTTCAGGGTCTTCACCAACAATCAGGTATGTGTGTGAAGGGCCTTGAGACGCATGCGTGGTCAGTGGTGAGGTTGTAGTAAAGCACCATTGCACAGCCCCTGCAGACGGTACACCGTGGTGACGTGGGCCGCAGTGTCCGCACTGTCCTGCCTTCCACCTGTCCTTCCCCCAACACTGCTCCACAGCCTCCCCCAGCCTGAAGACCTTTCTCCAAGGCTGCTATGGTTCCTTGATGTCTTTGTCCTTCCCATCAGGCCTGCCTGAGCCTTGTAGCCATCATCTAGGACTTCCAGGATGGAGGTTTGGCATGTGCGTGGCACGTTTGCCTCCCAATTCATTCCCACTGCTGAGAATAACCACTGTGGGACTGACCTTTGTATCCCAGCAGCTAAGGTTTACAGCTTTGCTTTTTCATTTCATCTAGAAGTAGAAAAGGAAGAGGCTGCTGAGAGAGAGGGAAGGAGGGAGGGAGGAGGGAAGAGAGAGGCAGAGAGAGTTTAATTCATAGTAGTCATTCATGTGTGTTGTGTAGAGAGACCATGGTAGCCTAAACAATACTGTTCCCCTTGTTTGTTTTTATCTTTCTTTGTCTGATCTGGAACTTATGCAGACCAGGCTGGCCTCAAACTCAGGAACTCACAGAGATCTTCCTGTCTCAGCCTCCTGAGTGCTGGGATTAAAGGCATGCACCACCATGCCTGACTTCACCTTGTTACTTGAGACAGGATCTCTCATTGGTACTAGATGAAGAGCAACTACAGTTGGTTTCAGAAGGGGCTGCCGCACAGTCCTTCATAAGATGCCATTCATTAGGAGAACATTAGAAACAATATGATATGTGGAGATGTCAGCATTACAGGGTCTTAGAAGGAAAGAGACTTAGCTTTAGATCCTAGAGAGTGGCCTTATTAAGAATGAGACTAAAGAAATAGGGGGGGATTACTGGGGTGGGGTAAGCCAGAGGAGCCTCTTTAGAGCGACTTTCAGACCAGTTCCCCAATAAGCACATCCTAACAACAAAGAGATTGAGTTCAGTGTAGCATACAAGGCAAAGGGCGTGGTGCCCTACCTTGAGAGCTGTTAAGCCACTGTGTGGATTGCTCAGCCCTGTTCCAGAGAGCACAGGGAGGCTGGCTGATGTAGACTCTGGGATCTAGTCTAAGCTGATGTAGACTCTGGGATCTAGTCTAAGCTGATGTAGACTCTGGGATCTAGTCTAAGCTGATGTAGACTCTGGGATCTAGTCTAAGCATGTGGGCCATAACCAAACACCCGCGACCTGGGGCTTGCCCATCAGGCTGGCAAGAAAGCTCCAGGGATCTGCTCCCCCACTTCTGGGATTTCAGGCATGCACCTCTACACCCAAATCCTAATGTGGGCATCAAATTCATACTTATGTAGCAAGCTCTTGACCCACTTAATTTTTTTTCTGTTGCTGTAACAAAATACTCTGTCAAAAGCAACTTAATGGAGAAAGAATTGATTTTGGTTGACAATTCAAGGGTTTGTTCATCATGGACTAGAAGTGGCAGGAGTTTTGAGGTGGCTGGTCACAAGGATCTACAGTTGCCAAGCAGAAGAACAATGAATGCAGATTAGTGCTCTGCTCTGTTTCCCAGGAAGCCCTGCCTGTAGACCCACTCTCAAAGCAGGTCTTCCTTTGTGAAGTAACATAACGAAGATAACTGCTCTGGGAATGACCGGAGGCCCATCTCCCAGTGGTTTTAGATTCTTCAAGGTGACAATTAACCCTGGTGGTCACAACAAGGAACCATCTCTCTAGCCCTCATTTTTAAATTTGAGTTTTGAGCACCAACACATGAAAAGGCAGTGGCTTTCAGCTCACTCCCCACTTCTCTGTGCTTATACTGTCTCTTAGGATTTCTCCTACATGTCAGCATGCAGTTGAACTCGGAGGGGCCTTCCGGGTTACTTCCTTACTCTACTACTCTACTCACTGTTCACACGCTGTTGTGGTTTTGTTGTTGCTCTTTGTTTGAGCTTTTGAGACGGGCTCTTGCTCTGTAGCCTGATTGGTCTAGAATTCATTATGTAGCCCAGGCTGACCCTGCTGCAGCCCATTAAATGTTGGGGTTACAATTCTAAGCCACCATGTCTCTCCTAGCTTGTATTTAAAAAAATGAGTAAATGAAAACAACAGAAGTATTCCAAAAAGCAGTTTAGTTGACATAGCAGAAGGGAAGGAGAGGGAGCTGAGCGCTGGTGTTAGGATCCGTGAGCCGGTGCACTTGGTCCTGTTTGTTTTTTTTTAGAAATGAAGGATATTAGACAGATACTGTAAACTGTAGATGTGGCCGATGTCACAGCAGTGTCTTAGAATGGGTCCTTTTGTAAGGGCAGTCAGATGCCTGGGCTGATCCTCGAAGGCATACTGAAGGGGAGAGACAGTACACAGCACAGCCCACTTCCCTGGTTCTTGTTCAAGAACTTAATTTGTGGGTGTAATGCTTGCATTCTAAAGCGTTTTTCACTTGGGATTTATCCCAAGCTTTGAAGAGCGTGCTTGTCCTTAGAAAGCAGAGCTGTTACCGCTCGTTACACTCTCGCTGAGGCTCTCAGGAGACGGTTTGTGTTTAAGCAGGTGTCTTACACATCGTGGTTCCTGGATGCCTTCAACTACGCCATCCTGAAGAAGATCGACGTGCTAAACCTCAGCATTGGAGGCCCCGACTTCATGGATCACCCCTTTGTGGACAAGGTTGGTCAGTGACTGCGCAGGGTAGTGTGTCGGGTGACAGCTCCTGTGCTTTTAGACCTGCGATGGTCATCCTTTCTACTGAGGTAATGACAGCTTTGTGAGACATGGTGACTGACAGGAGCTTCAGAAACCTGCATGTCACAAACCCAGTGGGTTAGCAGCCTGGGAACAGAGAATTAAAAGGGATATCACTGCCTCCCTGGGGCCCTCATGCCTTTCTATTTGCCTGACCTAGCCACTGGGCTGGTGTGCTGTGCACTGTCCAGCCCGGGGAGCATGCATTCATCCTCCAGAACCTTGTCACGTGGCCCTAGCTGCCTTGGAGGGCTCCTTTCTTGGGCACACTGCAGAAGGTCCATGGTTAGGGGCAGGGACATAGCACTGTTAGCACTCATTAACTAATACTTGGTTGTTTTGTAGGTGTGGGAATTAACAGCTAACAATGTAATCATGGTTTCTGCTATTGGCAATGATGGACCTCTCTATGGGTAAGTTACCCCAGCAGGGTAATGGGAGGGATTCTTAGTCCCTTTGAATAACTGAATTGTGTCTTCAGTCTGTGTGTCTCTGTGTGTCCTTGTTTATATCTGTCTTAAACTTGGTATTAGGTTTTTAATTTAAAGCAGTACATACCGGGCAGTGGTGGCGCATGCCTGTAATCCCAGCACTTTGAGGCAGAGGCAGGCAGATTTCTGAGTTTGAGGCCAGCCTGGTTTACAGAGTGAGTTCCAGGACAGCCAGAGCTACACAGAGAAACCCTGTCTGGAAAATCAAAACAAACAAACAAACAAAAATAGAAGCAAATGCAAATGGATACGTGTCTGCCTGTCCCAAAGAACAGGCATGAACACAGGGAGACTCGTGCTGGGTGCCTATGGGAACACAGACCGTGCTGTGGGGACTGGCAAGGTCAGGAGAGCACCAGGAGACAGTTACGGGATGTGCCCTGCCAGCTGTTAGAGTTCAAGCTGTGGGAGGCACGAAACACTGCCCACTGGAGAACAACCTGTTGGGCATGGTGGTGCACACCCTCAATCCTAGGCAGGCAGAGCTCTGTGAGTTCCAGGCCAGCCTGCTCTACACAGTGAGTTCCAGCATAACCAGGACTCTTTCAAAACCTAACAGTCAACCAACAAATCAACTTCGGGTCTCAATTCTCTGGCTTTCCTTGTCAGATGGCATTCCTAAGCCAGCTCTAGGCACGCACGCCTCTGCAGTAGAGTGCTCGTCACTTGGCCAGAGGACTCGGGACAGGTATATTTCTGTACTGGAACCAAGTGTGAGGTCACCTCGGGGGACAGAGAAGATGCCAGGGAATGTGTGCTACACGCTGTGTGCAGTGGGGGAGGGGCTGGCTATGTGTACACATTCACTCACTTGTTCACATTGTACCTCTCTGAGATGTCCTCGGAGCTCCTGCTGAGGGGAGGCAGGCTGGCTGGAGGACAGGCCGAATGTATGCAGAGCGTCCAGGGCATAGGGCAAGGCCAACAGTATGAAACTGGTATTGGGGTGACGGGCCCGTGGTTCAGCCTGCTGTGCAAAGCAATCCTTTTGGAGGGCACATGTTGCTTGTGCTGTGTGGCATAACTGTAGGTGGCATGAGCTTCCTAACTGCTTCTTCTAGAGGAAGCATCAGATCTTGATGTCAGCTTTTCTTGTCCCTTTTTTTTTTTTTTTTTTTTTTACTTTTTCTCCTTGATGCTGCATCTACCATTTCTGACAGCCCCACTCAATTCAGAGTCACCCAGGTTGTCTGTTCCCTAGACTCTTATCCTGCCTTTAGGCTGTTTTAGCTGTGTTAGCATGAGCAGGATTGGAATCTGGTGTGATCAGACAGGTGGGCCTGTGCAGGCTGCAGAGTTTCCCTTCTGAGCCTTAGCTATGGTGTGGCCCAGGGCTCTGGCCTGCTTGCTCTTCAGATGCTGTGCAGGTGATGCTCACACAGGGGAGCGCCATGAAGATGTGCCTTGACTGCAGCTACTGTGCAGGACAACACTGCAGCAGTTTCTGGTAGGAAAATATACCTAATGGAAAGGTCCACATGGTTCTTGTTTGATCCACTAGCTAGAACTGGCAAAGTTCCTGAAATGTGGAGAGTAGACAGTGTAGACAATGTGGTCAGGTGGGCTCTGTCTTTGTGAGTGAAAAAGCCACAGGAGACGGGAATACGGATGGTCCCATTAAAGCTGCGTGGAGGGAACCAGGTGCAGCACCTGGTTTGTTCTGTGGCAGTTTGCCAGTTCTTGACAGAACTTTTGGCTTGCTTTGTTTACCACTGACCCATGTACATCCTCCTTGGGTGTGGTCCCACCTGTGCCTCTGGGAGAAAGAAGCAGTGAAGGCTCCCCGTACTCACAGAGGCCTTCTGAGTGCTGGAGTTAAAGGTGTGCGCCACCATGCCAGGGAAGAGAAATCCGCAAGCTGGACCACCCCTGAGTGCTGAGGTGCTGAAGAGAGACGCAGCACACGGCCTAGATGTGAGGCTGCAGCATGAGGGTGTAGGAGCAGGACACCTGAGGAGCAGTGTCCTGTCAAAGCTGCACACGCTCCTACAGAAGACCTAAGAAATGGCCTTAGATTCTTCTGGGAGTGCTTGACCTGGTTTGAATTATTCACTTAAAATTATTTTTCTTCCCCTTTTTTTCTCTCTTTTTCTTTTGTGTATCTCAATCCAGCACTCTGAATAACCCTGCTGATCAGATGGATGTGATTGGAGTGGGTGGCATTGACTTTGAAGATAACATCGCCCGCTTTTCTTCCAGGGGAATGACTACCTGGGTATGCTTTCTGAATTAGCCCTTGCTCTAAGAGACTTAGAGCAAGTGTTTTGTCAATGCACAGACAGAAGTAGCCAGGGCTGTGGGTACGTGCACACACACACACACACACACACACTCATCTGCCCCTGTGAGGACAAGGGATCAGGAACTTTGGTGTTAGCCACCTTAGTTCAGTGAGTTGAGCTGTCTTGAAGCTCCTGGGTGGATTCTGAGGGTTGTTTCCCAGTTCATGTCTTTTTACCATCTTGTGAAGCACAAGTGTAGGTGAAATAGAGGAAGACAGCAACTTTCCTCAGCACGAGCACAGATTATCTTTGGCCTTAAGTAACTTCTGTGGTTGGTGATGTAGCCCCGTGGGAGAACATTGGCTAGCCAGTTCCAGATCCCAGGTCCATCCCCAGCACTGAAGTCAAAATGAAAGTCCAGTATGAATAGCTGATGTCAGTTCTGTCACAGTCATTGCAGAGTGTTAGGGATTAAGCTGCATGGAGTCAGAGTGTGTCACTTCATCCTTCAAGGGGTGACTGGGAAGCACCTGCCCCTAGTGTTCTTTGGAGTTAGAATATGTCTCCTTGCTCTGACTATTTGCTAAGCTCTTAGATATCTCAAGAAGGGCCCAGACAGCCTGGGAGCACATAGGCCTTGTCTGCCCCCACCCCACGCCCTGCAGCACTCTAGAATAGTCTTCCATGCCAGCTCAGTTGTACATTGTGGGCCCCATTACCTGCTAAGTCTCTGTCCCTCGCACATAGGATGCTATCTCTAGAGGTGACCCATTCAGTGCCTTGATGCATGGTCTGGTGTGGTAGACCCTCCTCTGAGTCAGGCCTGCACTGTCCCGTGTTCATGTGTTCCCAACATGTCCTTTGTGCTGTCAGGTAGAACAAGCAGAGCAGCCGCCAGCATCAGTCTGTAGCTCCCTTCAGCTGTGTGTGATGTGGCGTCCTCGGCCTTCCTCAAGGGCTTGTTTCTTCAGTGCTGTGGAGCAATGCTCCTGAGCTGTCTCTACAGCTGTGCCGACAGCGTCTTCACGCTTTGCCCGTGTGTCTACACTCCTTTTATTACTGATTGTCAGGAAAAGATTTGCATTTCAAATAAGTATACTTTTTTTTTTCTCAGCAGAATATAATTTGCGTTCTTGGGCCGGTATAGTGGAACCTGTAATCCCAGCAGTAAGGAGACAGAACAGAAGAGACAGCAGGGTGTGGGGAAGAGACCAGATTTATAAGCAGTCCCTTTGTGTTTCTCATCAGAGTCCACTTCTTAGGGATATGAAGAGAGTGATGTCTGTGCAGGCGTGCCAGTCCTCAATGGTGCCTTACTCTTTGAAATAGCTAATCATAACCATAACTATTTTTCCTTATGAAGAAGACACTCGTAGTTTGTTTGTTTTGGTTTTAGTTTCCTAATTCTCTGCTATATTTCTTGACTGTCAGAAGATAGAGCAGGCTGCTGCTGTTATCTCCGTGACAAGTCAGTGACTGCTTTCTGATCTGAGCAATTATTAAAATATTAGCAAAGTTGCCGTTCCATGTTTTGCTATTTTAGTATTATAAAACACTAAAGCGGTTTTGCTTTCATGTTACCACTAAAGCTTGTCTTCAGTTTGCAGAGTATTTCAGACTCAAACTAGCATCTTCTCAGATGACTGTTTAAATCTGTCTGATTTTATTCATACATAACCCTTGTGGCTAAGGGCTGTTGAGAAACCAAGCTTCCCTTGTTTGTAGGAGCTACCAGGAGGCTATGGTCGCCTGAAACCTGATGTTGTCACCTACGGTGCTGGGGTGCGTGGTTCCGGTGTGAAGGGGGGCTGCCGCGCACTCTCAGGGACCAGTGTGGCTTCCCCTGTGGTCGCTGGGGCCGTCACCTTGTTAGTAAGGTGAGTATTGCTGTCTCTGCTCCCTCTGTGCCAGCTGGAAGCTGGAGTACACCAGAAAGCCCTGCAGGACCCTTTTCTACGGCTCTCCGTGGCTCTGTTGGAGATGCAGCTGGGCTGGGCCAGGCCATTCTTACAGTATGTGTGTATCAGGCGAGGACACAACACATGCAAGTTTCCTTGCTGAACCCCCTTGTTTCTTTAGCAATACATATTTTTCCTTATTAATGTTCTGTGCAAAAAGTTAACATCTGTAACATGTCATGAGACCCAGAAAATAACTGGTTTCTGCTGTGAAGCAAGTTGACATAGCCATCACCTGTTTTGTTTCCGTGCTCTTAGCTAAGCTGTGAAGCCACTTAGGTCCTGACAGCCAGCCAGTGTCCTTGATGATTGATGGGTGTCTCTGTGCCACGCATTCTGTTCTGTTGACTCTCATCTGTAGTTGGAGTGGACCTTAGTCCTCGGCCCTTCTTCCTGCAGGTGATGAAACCAGATGCAACTTCTAAACGTGCTAGAGCAGAACCGAAGCACGCCTGCCTGGCGTGTGTCAGATGGGTTCCCTTTTTCTCAGTTGTGTCTTTGAAGCACTTGCATTCCCCTGATATCAGGCTTTCTCCTCCTCTGTTGAGGTCTTTGTTGAGATACCTACCGTGTTGTAATAGCACACATCTCTACATATTTGAAGTTTGCATCCTATGCTCATTTCATAATCAAGCTAATTGCACGTTCAGTCTCTAAAAGCAAAGATTATATCACTGGTAACACTGATGGAGCAGTGCGTCTCATGCCTGACTTTCCCTTATAGGTCAGAGCCAGGTTCTTGAATGTGTCTGGGTTGCTCAGAACCCCGTGTGTGCCTTCTGGGAGCACTGCTTCGCTCTCCCTGGGAATCAGCAAAGGAGGGAAGGCAGACTCGCTTTTCTGTATGCTCTGTGCTGAGTAAAGAAACCAGCAAGCCCTGGTTCCTAGCACTGTGGATTCTAGAAACAGGAACTACTGGTCTGTTTTTGCCTGTCACATAATTGTTAGCAGGATGCCAGGCTTCCCATTTCTCTGTAGAGCCTATCTGTCTCCTGCCAAGTGAGTGGGAAGGTGAGGAGGCTGTGTTTGCCATTCCCAGTAACAGCTCTCAACACAAGTGGTTTCAGCACTGACAGAGCCTTCGGCGTACCTCTCTTCACGTCAGATACCATGGCACTAGTTGAACAATTGTGGTGGTGACAGGAGCCTGTACTGCTGTGGTAGATGTTCAGTGAGGAAGTGGAGTCTTACCTGTAACTTCTAGAAGTACTCTTGAGTCTTCCTCATGAAGGTCTAGCCCCACTGTCTCCTTTTACTGTCTGGTTACCCATTAAAAATCCTGCCTTGACTCTCAGGTTAACCTCCATCACTAGTTAATATTTAGGGGCTAAGTAGGGAAGTATGTTTTTCAGTTTTGCCCGACAACTGCTCTCATAATCTAGTTATTGAAACTTACTTGTATATGGTACATAGATTGGAAACGTGACCGTTTCAGAATTAGAATGAGCCTTGCTGATCAAGCAAGGCTCTGTGTTAGTGTGGAGCTGCAGTCTATTGGCAGCATGTTCACCGTGGTCCCAGGCCTCCAAATCCCAACCCAAAGACAAGGGATCGCCCTTTAGCCAGTGGTCTCCCTCACTGCACCTCCTGCCCACCCTGCATTGGGTTCATCTCCAGTCTCCACCTATTTCCTTTCCATCTCTCAGCCAGCAGGTTGTAACCTGTGTGACTGATTTATTCAGAATATCAGGGAACTATTATTTATGAGTTTTGTATTAATAGGCATGAGCCTACAAAGTCACTGCCAAGGAAGGTCATGTGGCACTTTGCCGAGTGGTCAGTAAAGCCTGCCACAGGACCGGTAAGTTCATAGCGTTCTCATCTCGTGATCCACTGGACCAGGGAGTCCGACTAGATATAACACAGACTGCAGACCACATACTGAGCCTGTTACCAATTGGAGGCTGTTTAGTTTTCATCCTATACTGAGAAAAATGTGCAAATGCTGCTTCTCCTCCCCAGCACAGTGCAGAAGCGGGAGCTGGTGAATCCTGCTAGTGTGAAGCAAGCTCTGATAGCGTCTGCCCGGCGACTTCCTGGTGTCAACATGTTTGAGCAAGGCCATGGCAAGTTGGATCTGCTGCGAGCCTATCAGATCCTCAGCAGCTACAAGCCACAGGCAAGGTGGGTCTGTGCTGGCATTCTCCAGGCTTTCCCTGTCCCGGGCTCCCTGCACATCATTGGAGCTAGCCGTCAGGGGTCCTGGCCCCCACACCAGTTCAGTTGTAAAGTTGTAAGCTACGTCTACAGGTGCTGCCTGCAAAACCCTGACTTCTGTTTGCTGAGTCTGTGTACCTTAATGGATGAAGCAAAAAGAATGATTTTCATTTAACACTTTTGAAACAGTCCAAGTTTGCAGAACATTTGTAAAAATAGAATTGTCATATACTGTTTGCTCTGCTTCCCCAGCAAGGGAGGGATGAGAGCTGACCTGACACAGTATTGGAAGTCACACAACACTGGCTTTGTAGATAGGGCCTCTGTAGCCACTCAGAATGTACCTTTCCCTTGTGTCCTTTACCTACTGGGGTTCCAAACCCTACATTGTGATTTCTTAACCTGGTTTCTGGTCACTGGCCCCTGATAGTTGGCCTGTTTTGTTATTCTTGCTTTGATATGGGATAAAGAGCCGGTTCTCTTCACGAGGGTTTATCTGCTAGTTACTCATGATTGGTCTAAGGCTGCTTTTTACTTTCTATTTTGAGATGATTTTAGATTTATATCCAAGTTTCACAAATAGTACTGAGAACCTAGAAGTTCTTCTCTCAGCGTTCCCTAATGCTGGCATGCTGATAGGCCAGAGCAAACTGCCCGGTCGGAGTGACACCTCACAGCATTGCAGACTGGCCTGCGGGTCACCAGTGTTCCCACGCAGGCCCTCCCATTGGGGTGCTTGTGTCGTGTGTGCTTTATTTGACTTTGTGTGTGTGTGTGTGTGTGTGTGTGTGTGTGTGTGTGTGTGTGCGCGCGAGTATGTGTTTACGCGCATGCTGTCCCTGAGCTCTTGGTGCTCAGCTGAGGATGTTGCCCAGTCTGTAAAGTAATTGCTGTGCAAGCATGAGGTCAGAAGCACCTCCCCAGAGTACATAGAAAAGGCCAACTGCAGTAGCCCACTCTTTGTAGTTTGCTGGGGGACACCCTACCCCACACGACAAGTTGGACATTCATTCTGAAGAACTATATCTGAAGTTGACCTCTGACCTTCATGTGTATACCCATATGTGCGCTTGCACATGAAAATTTGTACACAAAGATACTTTTAGAATTTTATGTAGTAATTCAGTTTGCCCAGATATGTTTAAGGTGAGTGCGCCACAGTGAGGTGATGTGGGGAATAGCCCATGCCGCTGCCTGCTGTTGCATACACTTCCTGCACATAGACATCTGACCCCAGTGTTTGCTAGGATGCTGTTAACCTGGCTCATGCATTTCAGACACAACAGATGAAAGAGCGTGCAGGATCATTGTGTCAGCACTGGTGTGCACCTCCCCAGGCTCAGCACTTTGTGGGGATGTTTCCTGGGTCTCAGCTGAGTGTGTCTGGTGCACCAGAGTGAGCATGAGCATCCCTATGTAAGCGAGGAAGGCTGCCGATGTGCAGGGAATCTGGGGGAATCCAGACTCGGAGTTCCTGTGCCGTCCCCTCCTGTCCAGCACCTGAGCAGGGTTTCGCAGAGTTGTCCCCTTGACTAGCAGCAGGCTGCATTGGTAAATGGGTGTTTCTGCCACGAAAGCCTCCTGAAGCTTCGGTCCATAGTCTACTGCCATCGAACTGACAGAGCCCACATGCAGAAGGTGGAGGTGCTTTCTGCACGTCTGCTGTGCACTGGAGCAGTTAGGAGCACCCAGTATCAGCCAGGGCACCCTACAGCGGTGTCCCCTGTGCCCAGCTTGCTTCCTGCTTCCGTGTTACTCTCTGATACAGTCTACAGTAACACTCTCTTCTTGTTTCAGCCTGAGTCCTAGCTACATCGACCTGACTGAGTGTCCCTACATGTGGCCCTACTGCTCCCAGCCCATCTACTATGGAGGAATGCCAACAATTGTTAATGTCACCATCCTCAATGGCATGGGAGTCACAGGAAGAATTGTGGATAAGGTGAAACTTCTCTGCCACATGGCCCAGACTTTGTACCTTAGTTATTATGCCTCCTGAAGTTAAGAGAGAACGGCTTAGCTGGGTGTGGTGCACGGTTCTTTAGTCCCAGCACTCAGGAAGCAGGGACAGGCAGAGCTCTGAGTTCAAAGACAGCTTGCCTGGTCAACAGAGCAAGTTCCAGGTCATCCAGGGCTGTACAGAGTAACTGTCTGGAAGAGGTGGTGGGCTTCTTTGACCTGGTCAAGCTTCAGATGGTGGTGGGCAGCTGCTCCACAGAAAGACAGACCGTCCTCTACAGAAAAGTCAAGGCCTCGGTTTGCTCTCTGGCTTTGGCTCCTAACATCGGAGCACCTTTTAGCTTTCACAGCTACTGACCAATGACAATGACCTTGCTCCTTGCTGAACACTTGTAGGCCTTGTAGAAGGCCTGTTTCTTGTTTTGAATTTGACTTTTATGATCTTCTAACCGCTCACTGTTTAGATATCACCAGGTACTTTAAAACATTTTTTAAAAAATATTTTTTTACTTTACATATGTGAGTATACCTGTCATTGTCTTCAGATACACCAGAAAAGGGCATCAGAGCCCATTACAGATGGTTGTGAGTCACCATGTGGTTGCTGGGAATTGAACTCAGGACCTATGGAAGAGCAGTCAGTGCTCTTAAACGCTGAACCATCTCTCCAGCCCTTAAAACATTCTTTACCAGACCTTATTGCAACTGCTTATCATTTGTTGTCATTGTGTGGTGAGCAAAAATGTATTTCAGTCCATTCACTGTAGGCATCTGAAAACAGCAGTGTGCTTTAGTGTCTCCGCATGATGGTGTTGGGCTATCACTGGCTCATTGTGTGCCTTCACTTGAGCACTTATGTGGCTTTGCCTATAAAGATTCTGCCCTTACACATAGAATTTTCTTTTCTCTATGTTATGTCTCTGAGTTATGTCCTCAGCATGTGTTCCTCTGAGAATCCTGAGTCATTTTGGATGTGGAGGTCACTGCAGTTGTCGATGCATACACTAAATTCTCTCCAAGAGAAGTGTAGCCACTAGACTGTTGCTGCTGCTGTTCATGGAAATGTCTGCACATCCTGTCTTGGGTGACAGATATGTCTTTCTCCTTTTTATATTTCATGAGGCTCTTTTAAATTTTGAGTATTCTCATGGCCGTGTCAGCAATAATGGCATTCAAGAACATTTCTTGTCACCCTGGAGATAGTATGTCCATCAGCATTTACTCCGTCCCTCCTACTCCTTCGACAGGATCTCTTTAGTAGCCCTGGCTGCCTTAGAACTGCTGTATCAACCAGGCTGGCATCCAACTCACGGAGATCTCCTTGCCTCTGTTTCCCAAATGTTGGGGTTGCACTTGCTCAGTCAGCTTTCCGTCTGCCTGCTCAGAACAGTCCATACTCGATCCGTGTGTCCTGCTGTGACTGTCTTGTCTCACTGAGAATGTCTGCAAGGCTCCTGCGTCACTCTGTTCTGCTCCTTTTTACAGCTGAGTAATGCTCTGGGTGTGTGTGTGTGTGTGTGTGTGTGTGTGTGTGTGTTAGAGATAGATGACCTGGTTAGTGAAGATTGTATAAAAGCCATCTGGGGTGGGCACCTCCGTGTTTACTGATTATGTCTCAGTGACCTTTGTGTTTCCTTGTCTACTTTGTACCGGAATTGGAGTTTCCCCTCTGCTGTTACCTTGCCCTATGTTCTAGAAAAGATAACTCTTGCTGTTCGGTTTATTTTTTTTAATTTTTTAATTTTTTGGCTTTTCAAGACAGGGTTTCTCTGTGTAGCCCTGGCTGTCCTGGAACTCACTCTGTAGACCAGGCTGGCCTCAAACTCAGAAGTCCACCTGCCTCTTCCCCTCCAAGTGCTGGGATTAAAGGCGTGCACTAGCTCTTGCTGGGTTTTTGTTTTGTTTCTTAGAGTTCTCCTCACCACTCCACCCCCAGGCCATTGTTTTCTTGTTCTTGATGAGACTTTCTGTGGTGGCTTTATTAATCCTCACTTCTGTAAAAGTTTTCTATTTTGATATTTTTGCATTTTTTCTTTCCTTTTTTTGAATTTATTTATTTTATGTATATGAGAGCATTGTTGCTATCTTCAGACACACCAGCAGAGGGCATCAGATCCCATTACAGATGGCTGTGAGCCACCATTGTGGTTGCTGGAATTGAACTCAGGACCTTTGGAAGAGTAGCCTGTGCTCTTAACCACTGAGCCATCTCTCCAGCCTCCTGCATTTTTTTCTTGTGTGATTTTGTTGGTTGTTGTTGCTGTTTGGAAAACTAGAACTCCTCCTTACAGAGGTACAATAAAGTCAGTCTTATATTTAGACTAATTCTGTACTTTTTAAAATATTTATATTAATACTATACTAACTCAGTGATTAAACATTGAATTTACTCATCTGTCGAAGTCTGTTACAAAGGAGATTAATGGAATTTTTCTCACAGTTGTTAACCAGTGGCCCAAGAGTAGTCATTAATGCTGGGCTTGTGGTGGTATGCCCTGCAGGGTCTTCTTTCCCAGAACTCTGCCTAGTCACTTGGGCAGGTGCCCTGGCTCTGTGACTCTGTGGCATGTGAGGGAGTCAGTGACTTAGGTCTGTCTAGTTGCCAGGTGCTCTCTTACTGCCCTCTTTACCCCTCTCTCCTCTGGCCCACGGAGGGTGTGCGTAGCACACTGCAGGGCAGTCATCTACAGCCAGCTCACAGACCTTCCTCCAGGTGCCCTCAGTACTTGTAGGATTTGGCTGGTGACAGCTGGCATCAGTGACAGTTCAGTGACACTGAGTACAGGTCTAAAGGTGTCATTGTGTTGGTTTTCTTCCTCTGACACTGGAGAACTCTGGACAAGTGCATCCTGTTTTCTTATGGGATGGCAGTTTTATAACCTTGCGGAACACGCGCAGCTCACGTCCTGTCTCTGAGACTCCATCTGCGCAGCCAGGCTAGCTCACTTAGGACTCATGCTGTGTTCCACTCTCCTCACTGCACTACTGACCTACTTTCTTTTTCCTGCAGCCTGAGTGGCGACCCTATTTACCCCAGAATGGAGACAACATTGAAGTGGCCTTCTCCTACTCCTCAGTGTTGTGGCCTTGGTCAGGTTACCTTGCCATCTCCATTTCTGTGACCAAGAAGGCAGCTTCCTGGGAAGGCATTGCACAGGGCCACATCATGATCACAGTGGCTTCCCCAGCAGAGACGGAAGTAAGGGTGCACCAGGAAGTGGTTTGTTTTTCTTTACCCTTTGCCAGCTCCTGTCCAGAGAACAGAGGGGAGCAGACTCAGTGCTGAGGGTCTCCATTTAATAAACCTGAGGTTGACTGGATCAGCCTCATGGCCATGAGCCGTGGACCAGGATTTGTCTCCAGAGCAGCTGCAGTTGAAGCCCACTCTGCTTTAGGCTCTGCTACTGCATCATAGCAGGCAGGACTTGTGGGCCTAATTTCAAACCCAGAATCAGTGCATCTGAAATTGGTCTCCAGGTAGGACCTCTGGGGTTGGCTTTGCGTGCTCTAGTGGCTTTTAGGAATAAAATGCCTGAATTTTAAGTTTTCAACTCTTCTTGGGTTTGAACAGAATTAATTTCAGCGCATGAAATTAATATATGTTATTGCCAGACATTCTTACATTTAAATTATGTCACTTAGGGCTAGAGAGATGTCTTAGTGGTTAAGAGCTCTGACTGCTTTTCCAGAGGTCCTGAGTTCAAATCCTGGCAACCACATGGTGACTCACAACCATCTGTAATGAGACCTGACGCCCTCTTCTGGGGTGTCTGAAGACAAGTACAGTGTACTTACATATAATAAATAAATAATCTTTAAAAAAATTATGTGACTTAAACTGGGAAATAGAAACAGTTTTTCTAAGTGTGGTATGGTACTATTGTGGTAATCCTAGCATCTGGAATCCACATCCTGAGTTTGAGATCTTATCTCAAAAAACAAAGGAAAGAGGGAAAAGATAAAGGTATTTTAAAACCCAGACTAAGACTTCTTCAGAAAGCGGGTACATTTCAAGTTTCCATTTTATCTGTTTCCTTTTTCAGTTAAAGACTGGTGCCGAGCACACCTCCACTGTGAAGCTTCCGGTCAAGGTGAAGGTCATTCCCACCCCTCCTCGGAGCAAGAGGGTCCTCTGGGACCAGTACCACAACCTCCGCTACCCGCCCGGCTACTTCCCCAGGGACAACCTGCGGATGAAGAACGATCCTCTAGACTGGTGAGCAGCAGCTCTGCCTGCACGCCGCCACCCTAGGGCTGTGCGTGCTTGCTCCTGGCCCTGTTGGGAGCCTGCGTCGTGAGGACACCAACTTCCAAACATGCTCTTGTGCAGCAGAAACTATGGCGCTATCCTCTGCTGTCCTGTTTCCCTGTCTGCCCCCTGTTTCAGAGTCAGCGGCAAGTCTGGTCAGTCCCACTGTCCAGCTGTCGCCATCCTCCCATGTGTGGCCGTCCTTTGGCTCTGTCTTAGGCCTGGGTGGCGTCTTTCCTCTCGACAGGTCTTGGTTCTGTTGCTCTTATGTCCCTGTGTTCCATCCTCTGTATGCTGGCCACCGTGGTCATCTGAAAGCAGTCACTCCTCGTAGCTCTTCGGCCTCTCGTGCGTGCCAGACCGTGTGGCTGCCATGACTTCCCAGGCTGAGGGTGCCTGCCTGCCTTTCCCTCACGCACTGCCCCGGCCTCAGAGGCAGGTGTTTCCAATGGAGGAAAGAGGCTCTCAAACCGCTTGACGGGGCTTGGTTTGGGTTACTTTAGTTTTAATTTTTTGAGACAGGGTTTTTCTGTGTAGCCCTGGCTGGCCTGGAACTCAGTCTTTACACTAGTCTGGCCTTGAACTCTGCCGCCTCCTTGCCGGGGTTAAAGGCATGTGCCAGCACTCTGGCTTGACCAGGATTCTGGGAATCAGAATCCTGATTCAGGGTCAGATTTGCCTTTTTTAATTTTTAATTTTTAAAATGTTATGTGTATAGGTGTTTTATTTGCATCAATGTCTGGGTGTCACTTGTATTCTTGGTGCCCTCAGAGGCCAGAAAAGGGCATTGGTTCCTCTGGAAATGGAGTTGCAGCTGGTTGTGCATTGCAGCTGGGTGCTGGGTCCTCTGTAAGAACAGCTGCGCTATCTCTCTAGCCCCAGATTTCCTTATAGATTAACATTTTCCTGAAAGGCAGGCGGTGTGGACCCAGATCAGAGACAGGTGTTAGAAATAGGGAAACTGACACCAGGCAAGGCCATGGCCCTGCACAGCAGCCTGTCCGGCGGGCATTGCAAGGAGATGGGCTTGAGGTGTTTCTGCCAGGCAGAATTTAGACAATTGATCTAGCTGTGCAGAGGACGAGGGAGTAGGTTTCGGAAGGAAGGCAAGACACGGCGATAGGCAGACATGTATGCCAGTCTCTGCACCCCATTGTGATTGTCACATGCAGGTGGCTCCTGTTAAGTTACTGGGTGCCTCTGAAGTGCTGCTCAGGACACTGTGAGCTTTGTCCCTGCATCATTTTATCATGTCACATCCCATGCACGCAGTTCTCTTGTCACTGCTGTAGCATGTTTGACCCAGGTGATGGAACTGTGGAGAGGATCAGCCCTGTGCTCCTGTCACTTCCTGCCGAGAGTGGTCACCTGAAGAGTGTGCTTGTTGCATTGCAGGAATGGCGACCACGTCCACACCAACTTCAGGGACATGTACCAGCATCTGCGCAGCATGGGCTACTTTGTGGAGGTGCTCGGTGCCCCGTTCACATGCTTTGACGCCACGCAGTACGGTGAGCAGCCTTGAGTGTATGTCGAGTATTCCCATGATGTCCACTGATAGGACAATAAGGGAGCGTGGCTAGTCCCTGTGTCACAGTGGAGGTGCAGAGCAAGGCTTCCCATGGTGCTCATGCTTACCAGTGGTCGGAGTGCTCAGCTGACTACAGAACTGCTTGTGTGTGTGTGTCCATTGAAATCAGGTTTGGTAGAAGGGACTTTTATACTCTGAACTATCTTGCAGGCCCAATCTTTTTTTTTTTTAATGCTATAACTATACTCTTTTTTCCTAAGTAAATAAGAAATATTATATTGAGCAAATGTAAAAACCAAAGCACACAGTTAACTGGCCCTCATGGCTTGTTGGCCACTGTGTGTCTAACCTCCTTCTGTACTGCTGCAGGCTGGCAGCAGCCAAACTCCTAGAGGCAGGACACCAGTGAGAGATGGCACTGCTGAATTGTCTCCTGCCACTCAGAAGTGACAGTTCTCAAAGTGTGGCATTGCTTCTGTCAGGCACTCTGTTAATGGTGGACAGTGAGGAAGAGTACTTCCCCGAGGAGATTGCTAAGCTGAGGAGGGACGTGGACCATGGCCTATCCCTTGTCGTCTTCAGCGACTGGTACAACACTTCTGTTATGAGAAAAGTGAAGTTTTATGATGAAAACACGAGGTACGGTTGCGCAGCAGTATGCCGTCGCAGCTCCCCAGCAAGCTGTTGTGTGACTGTCCTAAATTGGGGTTGTCTTTCTAGGTAGTGGAGTGTGGGTGGAAGCTACTCGTAGAGAGACAGGGTTCTAGACTCAGTGCTCACTAAGAGGTCATTGTCCTCCCTCGCTGAGCCCACACACCTCTTCTTTGCTTTCTGTCACATGATGTTCCTTCCGGCCTCCTTCATACTGAACATAAGATTCTCGTGCACCTAAGACCTGTTTCTCAGAGACCTGTGGTGCTGGGTGCTGGAGTGCGTCTGTAAACACCATGTCTTACGTTGTGGGTTTTCTTTAGCGTATCTGCCTCCTTCCTCGCTTCTGGTTCACTGGTCTGGCTGGATCCAGACTAGGCCTGTCTGGATTGCATGCCAGTGAAGTGTGCTTTTCATTTCATAAAAGAAAACTTCAGTGTGGCTATGTGTAGAGGCATATAATTGGCTGGAGCAGTAGGCTTGCATATTTTCGTAAACCAAACAGCTTGTTTAAGTTGACACTTTTATATGTATGTGTGGACTGGATTTTGTCAAGGAAAGAAGAAAAGTATGGGAGGATTTTAATTCTTGCCTTCTCTGTTCCTTCTGCCACTTTTATAGGCAGTGGTGGATGCCAGATACTGGAGGAGCCAACATCCCAGCTCTAAATGAGTTGCTGTCTGTGTGGAACATGGGGTTCAGTGATGGCCTGTATGAAGGGGAGTTTGCCCTGGCAAACCATGACAGTAAGGTTTTATGTCTGTGTATAGAGGCACACAATGGGTAGAGGAATGAGGGTGTGAGCTACATGCTTTTGAAGTCTAGGTTTCATTTATAAATGATGTGCAGTGTAGAAAGACCTAGTCATTGTTTCCAAAAAGCACACTTGGGCCTGGGCTGTAGCTCCGCGGTTACTTGTCTTGTGTTTGTAAGGACCTAGGTTCAGTTCACATCACTAGGAAAATGAGCTGGGCATGTCCCTTGGTATTTACTTAGCATTCGGTAAGCTCCTTCCTTACCACTGCATAAACTGGGCATGTAATCCTAGCACTTGGGAGCCAAGCGCCTGACAGGCGTTTGAAGCCACTCTGGAATGTATAACAAAACTCTTCAACAAACACATACTGCCAGCATTTTTCATTTGAAGTTTGAAATGTAGTTGATATGTAACAGGCAATAACAGTTTGTCTCTTCAGGTTAAAAAATGTCTAAATGTAAGTGGTAGAGACCATGTGTGAAATGCATGCTGGGTCAGTGAGTGAGTGTTGGGCATCTCCACTCCACTTCTAATGGTGAGCCACTGTCTTCCAGTGTACTATGCGTCGGGGTGCAGCATCGCCAAGTTTCCAGAAGATGGTGTCGTGATCACACAGACTTTCAAGGACCAAGGTAAAGAAAGGGTGCTGTTCACGGCCCTGGCACCCTTTCCTCTCTCTCTCTCCCTCCCTCCCTCCCTCCCTCCCTCCCTCCCTCCCTCGCTCCCTCCCTGTCAGCTTTCTGTGTCTTTACCTACTGTACTTACTCCTCTCTGTGTCGGGTTTAGTAGTGTTTGGTGTGTCCTGTGTGCACCTCACAGTCTACTTACACATGCTTTTCTGGGTGTTAGTGTCAGGCCTTCCCTCCCGTCTTCTCTGGCTCCTGGTAAAACTCACTGCAGTGTTACTGTATAGTGCTGACTGCGGCATGAATTCTGGGGATCCCAGATTAATTAGCAAGACAAACTCTTGCCAAATATTTGAATATATGTGTATAGTCTACCGAAAAAAGGTTGGGGGAGGGGCTGTGCAGAATGGGACTCAAAATGGCCTTTGTCACCATTAAAGGGTTCTTTAGTAACAGGTGTGCTGCCATGGCATAGTCTCGATGATTTTGGGAGTTCTTAGCCTCATGAACACTCAAAGGTTAAAACACCATCTTCCCTTTCAGGAGACATTGCTGATTGTCTGTGTTTGCCCACAGCAAACCCAAGCCTGGGCCAGGCCCCTAGTGTAGGCTGAGGAGATGAAATCCCCGTGAACAGTCCACCCAATCCACAGAGCGTACCTGCTAAATTAGTTTGGAGGAGCAGGGACAAGCTAGACAGCCTGTAGTTTTGAAAGTTATGTGCAGGGCAGTGGGACTGGACCACAGGAAGTTTTTCCTATGACTGTCTCTCCAGAACTGGGATTCTGAGCTGTGAGGCATGTCTCATATCTCTGCTAAGTTCCAGGAAACTGGCATGCTTCACGTGTCAGCCTGTGGAACTGACTGGTAGGACCATTTCCTCCTGAAAACTGATAGCCTGTCGTCAGAGGGACCAGCCACGGCACCATCGAGATGGTTCTTTTTCTGAGATTGAGAGACAGTTTTACTAATTGGAATGTGAGACTCCATTTCTCAGTTTAACTGTATGACTCATTTTGTCTCCTCAGCCTGGGCCAGCTCATTGTGATTAGGCCTTTCTGAATGTTGTTCTCACAGGCTTGCCGCTTCCAGGGCTGCAGGCTGTGGCCTCCTGCAGCTCAGGAATCGGGAGCAGGGGATAGCAGAAGTAGATTTAGTAATGCATACTTTATCTTGTGTTTTATATAATCTAAAAGTCAACTGCTTGATGTTAGCTCAGATAGTGTTTGGCTGTAAGGAAGGCCCTTGTAGAGCATGTTACGGCAGAGCAGAGGAGGCCTGCCTTTCAGAGCTCAGCAAGTTAAAGCTGAGCAGGATGTCCCACCCAGCTGGGACAGAGAACTGCAAGCTTGAGGCCTGCCTGTGTGGCCTCGCAGGACCGACACTGTCTTATCTAACCTTAGAGATGGGGTGGGGCTGCAGTGCAGTGCAGTGTGCTTACTTAGGCCTAGGTTCGCGCCCAGGTTTCACCAAACAGAACAAGACAGGGAGAAAAGATAGGAAAATATCCAAACTCTTGTCTAGCTGTGGGGGCTAAACATCTGTCATGGTAACTCCTTGTTTCACACAGAGGTCAGGCGTCTCAGCTGATATACAGGCACATTCCTGGAGTCTCATGCTGTGTGGCACCTAGTGCTAAGGCAGCTTAGGTTAAATAGTGCAACTCCACTGTTAGCAGCTGCCCAGGGCTACATTCGTTGAGCATTTCAAGTTGTGCTGTCTGTTTGGCAGGCCAGAGGTTCTAGTGCTAATGCATGTGCTTACATCTTATGTTGAAATGGCGTGTGGATGGGCACACATTTTAAAATTTAACTGCGAGCTGGGCGGTGGTGGCGCACGCCTGTAATCCCAGCACTCTGGGAGGCAGAGGGAGGCAGATTTCTGAGTTCAAGGCCAGCCTGGTCTACAGAGTAAGTTCCAGGACAGCCAGGGCTACACAGAGAAACCCTGTCTCGAAAAAACCAAATTAAAAAAAAAAAAGTTAACTGCGCTTGTCCTACTCTTATAAATACAGTTTTGTGAGAGTTGGATTTTGTTAAACTCAAAATTAATAATGCTTAAAATACTGCTTCCCTGTTCTAAGGATTTGTACTGTTTGATTGATTGAATATTGTATTTTGCTAGTCTTAGGCAGGTCAAATTCAGGTTAAGTGGCAACTAGAAAATCAGTAATTTTTTCATGAGAACTCACTGCTGTTCTCATTGCTTACTGCAGGATTGGAGGTTTTAAAACAAGAGACAGCAGTTGTTGAAAATGTTCCCATTTTGGGGCTTTATCAGATTCCATCTGAAGGTGGAGGCCGGATTGTGCTGTATGGAGACTCCAACTGCTTGGATGACAGTCACAGACAGAAGGGTAAGAAAAGAACACATAGGAGGGCTGGGGTTGTAGCTCGGTGGCACAGCGCTTTGCCTCAGCCATGCAAGGCCCTGAGTTCAGTACCCAGCATGGCCAGAATAAGAAGTTCCTGGGCTTGAAGACTGGTGCACACAGCCCTCTTTGCTTTGTCCCTGGGATGATACTGGCCAGAGGCTGGAGAATAAACAGGTACTTTGATTGCTGAATATTTCTGCGTGTACTTGAAGGTTAACACACAGGATACACAAACCTCTACAGACCTCAGAATCCCAGGCACGAGTCACTGTCACTTGTTTAGTACAAAGTCCTTTAACCCAATTGACCGAGGTCCTGCCTTTCTCAGGCTTACCGCTAGGTTGTGTGACCTATGTGTGTCTTCTCTGGCCTCTCAAGTCATATGTCTTAGAGCCCTGTGTAGTGCTCTCCCCAAGACTGAGAG
The DNA here is from genome assembly GCF_947179515.1 of Apodemus sylvaticus. Classification (NCBI taxonomy): domain Eukaryota; kingdom Metazoa; phylum Chordata; class Mammalia; order Rodentia; family Muridae; genus Apodemus; species Apodemus sylvaticus. Next base: position 9,967,168 of record NC_067492.1, read on the forward strand.
TTTGGGTGCTAAGAGCTTTTGTCAGTGAGGGGCCTCTGTTATCTTTTCAAAGACAAGAACATAAAGAAGTCAGACTTAGTTCTATTATGCCTCCTCTGCAGCTGTCTCTTGTATTCTCCAAGTGTGTAGCTCATGTATTTGTGTATGGACTTCCATTTTCTTACCTTAGGGAGAGAACAGTGGGAATGCTGCAGGTCTCAGCTGGGAAGATGCTGGGAAATCAGGACTCAAGTCTCATCTGGGACACTGCAGAGTGCTCAGGACAGGGGTGGTGTGGACACGTGCAAGGATGCTGCGTCCTTCCCCAATTTCAAGTTGATGTTGACAGGATTTCAGTAGTTTATATAAATCCTGAGTGATTTGGTTTTTAAAAGTAAGGCTTAAAGTCATAGCAGATAGGAGATTAATGTTTTATTTTCACAGAAATTCTCTTTAAGAGCTGAGCTCTCCTGGTAAGAGTCTTTATTAAAATTTGAAGTGCCTAAAGGGACTGTCTGTGCCTGTACATTTCAGATGGCAGCTATTTGGGACTTGGGGCTTTTGGCCCTTGGCCAGAAGTGCATGCTCTTCCTGGGCAGAGTACTTAACAACCTTTCCACTCATGAAACTGCTGTCATCCAAATAGGTGCTAATGGGATTTGGACTGGGTAAATAGGGGAGGGAGGGAGGGAATAGACAGAGACCAGGTCTGGGACTCCAGCATCTACAGCTTCCTTAGGAAGGAAGCTTTGGGTAGCTCTGAGTGATAGCTGCTTGTATTCTCAGACCTGGACTCAGATGTCCAGAGAAGAGTTGACCATCCTGGTCAGGACCACTGACTCAGATAACACACTTTCCCCTCTGATCCTGGACTCCCCTTCTCAGGTATATTCCCTCATAGTTCCCACAATGGCTTCAGGTCATTGGCAGCTCGTGTCCATGGCACTTCTTTTGTGGAGGCCATTCTTTTTCGATGGGTATCACATGGTTTTGCCATCCCTGAATGAATGCCGTCCTGTCTTCGCCCATGAGCTGTCTAGAGCTGTGACATTCAGGCAGGTGGTCCAGTCCAGTCACATTGTGCTGAGCTGCCCAGAGCCCTGGGACATAGAGTAAAATCCGCCTACAGTCAGCTGGTGCCAGAACAGACTGTCCTGGGTGTCGAGAAAATACTCTTCTCAAAAGTCAGACAGCCTGGTGGGAGTGTCAGCTCCACACTGACCTGAACTTCTTACCTGGAGCCTCCTCTCCAGAGCAGCTAATGTTCTTCAGTTTTCCTGGAGGGGTTCTGTTGCAAGAATTTGCAACCCCAATATACCTGTATAAAAAGCACACAATCCAGTTACTATATTTATAAGCCTAGACTGGGCAGGTCTATCACTACACTGACTTAGTCCCCAGCTATGAGAGCCTTGCTGCTTGCAGTTTCTCCTGGCTGCGTCGTTCTGCTCCATCCTCACTTCCTCCTCCTCTTCCATCCTCTCTCTTCCTCCTACCTGCCCCAACTCCCAAAGACCTCCCATCCCACCTTTTCCTTCCACTGCCCAGTTACAGCCTCTAGCCTTTATTTGACCAGTTAAAATGGGCAAAAAGGTTCACAAGCTATCACCTGAGTACATGATCCACTGCTTGTTGTCCATGGGGGGCAGCCCCTCTTGAGGAAGCAGAATTAACATCAGAACACAAACTGCACCAGGGCAACCACAACAGTGTTCTCTTTTAAAACTCAGTTCCTAAGCTGTGTGTCTGTTGACTTTGCAGACTGCTTTTGGCTTCTGGATGCGCTCCTTCAGTACACTTCCTACGGCGTGACCCCTCCCAGTCTCAGCCATTCAGGGAATCGGCAGCGCCCACCCAGCGGCGCTGGCTCGGCCCCTCCTGAAAGGATGGAAGGTGAGCATCTCTCCTGGTGCCCAGCAGAGACGAGCCACTTCAGTGCTGCCGCATCAAGACTGGTGTTGCCGGGCGTGGTGACGCACACCTGTAATCCCAGCACTTGGGAGGCAGAGGCAGGCAGATTTCTGAGTTCAAGGCCAGCCTGGTCTACAGAGTGAGTTCCAGGACAGCCAGGACTACACAGAGAAACCCTGTCTCAAATAAACAAAACAAAACAAAAAGAGATGTAGTGTTGGCAGTCCAGGGACCTGCCCTTTAGGGAGGGCTGTGAATCCTTCCCAGTGGTTGCTGGTAGGTCATCAGGGGGCTCATCTACCTCTTCCCAGGGTGCGCAGGTTGCGGGTCCTATGTGTGGGTACTCTCCTGGAGGCCAGCATCTTTTAAAATAATTTTGTGTATGGGGATATATACATATGTGTGCAAGTTCCTGGAGAGACCAAAAGAAGGCATTGGCTCCCCCACAGAGCCTGAGGTGCAGGGAGTTGTAGGCTGTCCAGTGTAGGTACTGGGCCTGAACTCCTGTTCTCTGCAAGACAGCAGCGCTCTTAGCTGCTGAGTCATTCCACCCCTAAGGCACAGTACCTTCGGAGTACTCTCTGGGCACAAGCACTTGGCTGGGTACATTGTAAGGATTAGCTCACAAATGCCTCTCAGTAATCCTGTGAAAAGAGATAGTATTAATTTTTGTGTGCAGATAAGGAAACAGGAAGTAGAGAGGTTAAGCAGTTAGCTCAGGTCACTTGGGCCATGTGAGGGGAGCATGCAGGCCTGGGCGGGTTGGGCTCATGTCCTCAAAGAACCGAATGTTCCCTCCCTGACAGCACTGTCTGCAGAATCAGGATGTAGGCCACAGATGCCAGTTAGAGTGTTAGAGCAGCAACCCGTGTGTCCTCGCACTCGGGTGGCCAAGGGAAGACACTCCATGGAGGCAGACTGGCCTGTTAGAGTGGGACCCCAGCTCAAGAAGAAAGGAAGCTCAGCAGCTCCATCAGAGAGAGTGTAAGGAGGGCTGGGAGGTGGAAAGCCTGAGAACTTGGGTCAGACCCGCCCTCGGCAGCCTCCGGAACCCTGGGTGCACGCACGGCTGTAACCCCAGCTCTGCGTGAGCCAAGACGCTGGCCAGCCAGTCTAGCTCTGAGTTCCAGATCCCATGAAAATAATGTAGAGTGAGGACGACCTCCAACATTGAACTCTGGCCTACACACACATGTAACACACGAACACGATGGACACATACCACACAAAGTCGAAAAGATAAGGGATGGAGAGATGTCTCAGCAGTTAAGAGCATTGGCTGCTCTTTCAGAGGTCGTGAGTTCAATTCCGAGCAACCACATGGTGGCTCACAACCATCTGCAATGAGATCCGATGCCTTCTTGTGGTGTGTCTAAAGACAGCTACAGTGTACTCATAGACATAAAATAAACCTTTAAAAGAAAATAGAATAGATAAAATTCAATTTGATACTATATTTCAACCAAATGTTTAAGGATTCCTTAGGGTGTGGCACCCATTCCATTTGCCCGGCAGCCGTGTGTGGACGGTTGTAGTGTGGGAACACGGGTTAGAGTATGTAAACACCAGCTGGATGGACAGGGGTGTACACATCTGCAACCCCAGCCCTTGGGAGGCAGAGGCAGGCGGTTCCAGGGCTGCAGTACAGTGCGCTGTGATGAAGGAAACCAGGCACCCTGTCTACAGTAGCCCTGAAGCATGCAAAACACAGTGAACTGTCACCAGAAAGATACCGTCACTCAAAGCCACCTTTTCTCCTGTATTTCTACAATGGTGACCACCTGTCCGTTTCTTACTGCTGCTTACTTCAGGAAACCACCTTCATCGGTACTCCAAAGTTCTTGAGGCCCACTTGGGAGACCCGAAACCTCGGCCCCTTCCAGCCTGTCCACATTTGTCATGGGCCAAGCCACAGCCTTTGAATGAGACGGCGCCCAGGTCAGTGTGTGCTGTGTTGTCCTTGTTCCCCAGGGCCGTGACTCAGCCCTATTGTATAGGAGAGAATGCACTTTTGCTGACATCGTTGTTAATGATCCGGTCTAGTTCTCATTTTCTGACAATTGTATTGATCTTTGGAAGTGTACTTTGGTGGTGTCCTAGAGTACCTTGGAAAGAACAGTGCTGTCCAGCCAAGTACTGTCACTTGAGCAGGAGCTAAGCCAAAATTTGAAGGTTGCCATTTGTAGCTGTGCTTCCCATCCAAGGTGTTGTGTATGGAATTCAGGTCGTTCTCTCCTTCTGCACCCAGGGCTGAAGCTGTTCCTAAGAGGTATGGCTTCTGCCGTGGCAATCCAGTCAGAGGTGCATACCATGTAGGCAATGGCCTGTGTGTACAGGTGCTGCACCCATGTGTGCCCCGTGTGCTCTCCCTCTCTCACCTGACATGTCATCTGCTGTCTTAGTCAGGGTTTTACCGCTGTGAGCAGATAGCATGACCATGGCAAGTTTTATAAGGACAGCGTTTAGTTGAGACCGGCTTACAGGATCAGAGGTTCAGTCCATTATCATCAAGTGTGGAGCAGGGCAGCATCCAGGCAGGCGTGGTGCAGGAGGAACTGAAGACTACATCTTCATCTGAAGGATGCTAGTGGAAGACTGACTTCCGGGCAGCTTGGATGAGGGTCTTAAAGCCCATGCCCATAAGGCCACACCTACTCCAACAAGGCCACACCTTCCAATTGTCCCACTCCCTGGGCTAAGCATATACAAACCATCATATTTGCCTTATCCCATGCCGTTTTTCAGATCTACATTCCACTGCAGTTTCTGCAGCCAGGCAGGCCAAGCTGTTTTTCCAACTTGCTCCTCTGTCCGTCTCTGGCGTCTTCCTTAAGCAGGACAAGATGGGAGAAGGTTAACAGGACTTGGTGTCCCAGCGCCCTGCAGACCTCCCCTTGCAGGGCCATGGCTACTCCTCTCTCGGCCTCTCCTGACACAAGCTTCCTTTAGAGAACGCTGCCTCTCCTCTCGTCTCCCTCCCTTCATAGCTGTTGCTAAGCTTGGTAGAGTGATAGGCAGATGTGGCGTAGCCAGAGGTGGGGTCCCATCCATGCTCCGCAGACAGCCTGGCCTGCTGTGAGTCTGTGTGCTTTCCTCACCATCCTGAGCTCAGGTCCTCGGTGGGGTGGCCTGCGCAAGGACCGTGTCTTAGAATATGTCACAGGAAACAAGAAAGTTGGTGCCATCGAGGCGGCTTAGTAAGGAGCTTGCTGTGTGCCGAGCTTGATCCTAGAGCCTGTGAGGGTCTCTTTGTTTATTGGTTTGTTAAATTAAAAAAAAAAAACCCTGGGAACACCAGCGTGCCCCTGTAATCAGTGTCGGGGTGGAGACAGCGCCTGGGGCCTGCTGGCCGGCCAGCTGAGCGGAAACAGTAGCCACATCATGAGATGCCTTTTGCTAAACCAATCAAGAGCAAACCCACGGTTGCCCTCTGCTGTGCATGCCTAGGTACGTGTGTGCACTCACAGTCGCACGCATTGCTTGGTGTGTTCTTCCTGCAGCTTCCATTGAGGAGTGCTTTGCCATCCCAGTCACCCTGCAGCATTAAAACTTATAATATATTTCATTTTTGAGTCCTTATTTATCTAGAATCTTCTGGTGTCTTAGCATTCACAGCAGACTTTATATTCTAGACGTGATCAGCACTTCATGCTCAAAGAGCAGCCATGTTAGCTGGAGCCCAGGAGCCCAGCTCTTCCCCTAGTGCACGCTGACAGCTGAGAACACACGACTGGACTGTGCCTCCTGTGCTATCTGGCTGGCCACATCTCATAATCCTTCCCACTTTAAGTCTCTCCAGGGTGCTGATAATGCCTGCCGGCTCCTAGGATTTCATTCTGACTTGCTCTGGCAGCCGTCTCCCTCCATGCCACACCGCTGCACTGCTCTCTTATCTCGTGTCGCACCCGGAGGAAAATTATTCTCAGAGACTTAGCTGGGGGGATTCCAATCCCTTGGAGATTCTGGTCCAGTGTTAGACAGTTGCAGGTGACATACCAAGGGAAGTTCCCATCTCTGTGAGGTGAGGCTTCTCCCTAGGTCTCGACTGGGCATCAGGTGTTCTTAGCAGTTGTTGCTGTGGGAACATTGACACGAGGCAGAGTCCCCATCCCTCATCAGAGTGCTGTGAGATTCCCGTGGTGACATGAGTGCTTTTACCTCAGTGCCCTGCTAGGAAGTGGGGTTAGTGCCCACTACCAGCCCCAGGACACAGGGTGCCTTTAGATTGTCTGCTTAGCATCATATTTGGGAGCCTAAGATGCCCCCGGTTTGATGACTTTGTCAGTTAACATTTCAGACAGATTAATTCTGAGCAGTAGCACTTAAGTTGTGCAAAACAGACTGGTGAAGTTGTGTCAGAGTTGGCCAAGCTGTGCTCAGCCAGGAGCCCCGGGGTCTGTGTCCCACCCCTCAGCAGTGACATGCTCTTACCTGACTGCTGCTGCTGGGACTGATTGCCTTCCTTCAGCAAAGTAAAGAAGACACAGCCACTCTTTCTAGAGGACTGACTGCAGGAAGAGAAGGAATTCATCTGCAGACACCTTCCTTCTGTTGGGTACTTAGCTCTCCCTAAGATGTCTGCAGGATGCCCACTGCTGTTCGCAGTACATCAGCCACTGTATTCTTCAGCTCTAGTTTCACTGACCCAACCAGCTTCCCCGGTTACTCCCACCCAAGCAACCACAGTTCCAGCACCCAGGTTCTGTTGGCTGTCACCAGAGTAGGCAGATGTTTGGTGCTCACCTGTATGTACTTCAGTACCAATTGCTTGCAGATCTGTCCAATTCTTGTTGCGGGTGATGTCTCTTAGTCCTCCAGGCTGTTGGTCTGGCCCCATTTCTGACCATGGTTGTACACTCCCTTCACTGTGTTGCTTTGCATTGCTGCAGTTACTTGGAGCCTCAGAAAGGCCTTCTGTGACACCCTAGGCCCTCTGCTCCTTCCAGAGCTCCAGCCTGGACTGTCCTCCCGCCTTGCTTGATAGTGTTCCCAGTGTTGAACAGAAACGGGCTTGGGTGGACTGTGTTACACATCTCATAGCACAGACCGTCCTTGGGCACTGGGATCTGAGCACTGGATCTGACCTGGACCTTTTTCAGCACCAAGAAGCAGTCACTTGCTCTGGTCTGGCTTGGGCCTTCCTCAGCCCCAGGAAGTAGTCGCTTGCTCTGGCTGCTCTGCTGGTGGCCAGGTGACCAGAGGCAGAGGGTCTCACGTGGCCCTTAGGTGGCTCAGTTTGCTGTGTATCAGCTAAGCATCCTAGATGAGAACAGCTGCTTACCTTTTTAAAATTTAATCTATTTCCGGAAGTAACCTTTGGAAACATCAGAAGCTGCTCTCCATTGACCTGGACAAAGTAGTGTTACCCAACTTCCGATCCAATCGCCCTCAAGTGAGACCTTTGTCACCTGGGGAAAGTGGTGCCTGGGACATTCCTGGAGGTGAGTCCTTCATGACGTTTTACTGGGCTGGATCCTGCTGTGTTCCCCTCCCCAAGGAGGAAAGCCAGGCCTAGAAATGAAGGTGCCATTTCTCTTAGGAATTTTTATATATACATTTTAATTTATAAAAGTGTTTCTTTTTATGTGCGCTCTCCTTCAGACCCTGGGAACTACAGTTGGGGGGTGGGGGGTGGTTGTGAGCCACCATGTGGATCTGGGAGGCAAACCCAGGCTCTGTAGCTACAACCACAGCAGGTGTGCCTAACCCCTGAGCCCTCGCCACCTCCTGTACACACACACATGTTACATTCTGGTTTTCAGTGTGCTGGCCACTTGGTACACTGAAAGTTTTCTAGAATAACTTGGATGCTCTTTGTTAAAGTTTTGCAAGTAGATATGTATTATGGACCTCAGTAAACAACTTCTCTCTAGGACGTTTCTGTCATGCTGGCCCCTGGGGTCTTTGATATTGTGTAGCCTGTCCTAACAGCTGGACTGGCACCTGACTGAGCTGCACCAGGCTCCTGAGGTGACCCATCTTCTCATCTGTTTGGATGAGCTCTTTAGCCTGAGCATATTTATGACTCCGGGTTCCCATATTTTAGCTGGGAGACTTGGTCCCAGTCCCTCCAGCTGACTGACTGTATGTGCTCCTTTTATTCTGGAAACTCCTGCAACCTCCTCAGGAGCCAGAGCTCCTGAGGAGGTCTTCTCTGGGTCTCAGAATTTGGCTGGGAAAGGTACCCCAGCCCTTGGAGGCCAAGGCACCTTGAGGGTCTGATGGCACCTCCAGGAGGCATTGCCCCTGGGAACATGGCCGCAGGCCTCTGGCACCTCCCTGCCTCTCTTCCTCAGCCAGTGGGCCTCTAGCACTGTCCTCTTCCTCTCTGGATTGAGATTAGTATATCCATTGATCTCTGGGGAAAGAAGCTTCTCTTGACCCTGCTGGTGTGGCTGGCTGATCAAAGTCCTTCTCCCCATCCCCACCCCCACACCCGCACCCGCCCCCACTGCCAGGGTTAGAAACAGTCTAAAATGCCTCTCACCCATACCACGGTTAGCAGCCTGGGCATGTCTACCCTGCTAGCCCAGCCAATGGAGTTTGGTCTCGGATTCCCAGAAAGGCTGTAGCTGTAGTTCTGTGGCACCATTGACCAGTTACTGTCCTCTTGCAGGGATCATGCCTGGCCGCTACAACCAGGAGGTGGGACAGACCATCCCTGTCTTCGCCTTCCTTGGAGCCATGGTGGCCCTGGCCTTCTTCGTGGTACAGATCAGCAAGGCCAGGAGCCGGCCGAAGCGGAGGAGGCCCAGGGCCAAACGGCCACAGCTTGCACAGCAGTCCCATCCCGCAAGGACCCCATCAGTGTGATCATCACTGTGGCCAGAAACAGAAGCTAACAAGCCTTGAGCCACTCTGGTGGCCACACAGCGCATCAGAGAGCATCCTGGGAAGTGCCGGTTTCCAAGGAACCCTATGTCCAGCTTGTGGCTGGCTTAGTGTGTTCTGCCCAGGCATCTATGAGATACATCCTGCAGTGCCTCTCTGTGCTTGGCTCTGGCAGAAGGCCCAGTAGCTCAGCCTCCAGTGGCATCAGGCCCAGTGACAGTGCACCAAAGACACAGAGCCTGGAAGAGCTGTCGGGACATACTTTCTATGTAACTCTACAACCCTGACCAAGCGAAGACATGCTTGTTACAGGCTATTTTCTATATTTATTGTGGGAGAGTCACTTTAAAGACTTGTGCTAGTTGGAAGCAGAGCTGTTGTTTTTGTCAGTCGATTGCAGTTTCTGACATCATGAGGAATCAGATTCTGTGACCTCCTTTTTGATGAGAGGACACACTGAACTGAAGGAACTTGCAGATGTGGGAGAGATGCAGGCCTTCGCTTTATTTTTTATAACTATCAACTGCCACCATGTTTTGTAATTTGGGGTCTTGACTTCACCGTTGTTGGTGAAGGAAATTTTCAATAAATATGCATAACCTTACAAAGCTGGAGTATCTGCACCATGCACCAGACCCCTGCACCTTGCCATGCTCCCTGACAGGGTAGGGTCTGCTTTAACTAGTTCATACACTGTGACAATGTCCGTGTCAGGCAGTGCTTGGGTGAGCCCTGCTGTTCTCACTAGCTAGCCCGGCCAGTGCCACTCCACTCTTAACTCCCAAGGAAGCCATGGGCCTGTCAGCAGTCACCATTTCTTACCTCTTGCCCTGCAGCCAGTTCGCTCCTGTAATTGCCTGCTGTGGTGTTCTCTGTTAATGACATCACAGCTGGTTTCTTTCTGTTTGCATCCTGTCTTGAAGCGTCTTTCATGGCGTAGCAGGTATCAGAGACTATTCCTTTTCTTTTCTTTGATATATTCTTTATTTACATTTCAAATGATTTCTCCTTTCCTGGATCCCCCCCTCCCTGAAAGGAGGCTATTCCTTTTCATGGCAGAATAATATTCTCCAGTGGGTAGACCGCTTGCCAACTACCGTGGATAGTGTTGTCATTCACTGGGGAGCGAGCATGTGTGAATTTCTCTTGAGAGTCTTCCTAGGAGGGATAACATCATGCGTTTGGAGGAACTATCAAACTTCCCTGTGTAGTAGTTCACACCTCTGCCAGCAGTGTGAATTCTAGTTCTTTGTATCCCCACCTGTGCACAGCTCTGCTGTTGTAGTTACAGTGCTACAGTGGCATCCTTGTGGTTTCACTGTGTGGTCCTGAACAATGAGGCGAAATAGCCCTTTAGGCATCTTTGGAGTAATGTCGGTTCCACCCTGGGCTTGGTTTTTGTCGGGGTCATTTGACTCTTTGTTACCGACTGGTGAGCTTTCTTTATGTGTCCAGGTAGGAGTTCCTCACTGGACTTGAAGTGCATCCCTCCTGCCAAGTGGCCTGAAAACATGAACATTATTAACTTTTGGTCAGGTTTGGCCTTTCTCGTAACTCGCTTCTTTAAGCATGCTGGGTCCCAGCATCCTCAGCATGGTACCCCTGTCTGAGCAACTGGGTCGTGGGCAGGAGGATATCCAGGGAGGAAAGAGGATTCCCTGGGTGTCTTGCCCGTGTAGCTCCAGCTGCTCTCATGGCTGCTGTTGGCCTGAGGGGTGTTGGCCCATGAAGTGCAGGGTTGCTGTTCCAGTTACTTCAGGATGTCACAAGCCACCTTGACTAGGTGTACAGTGGACCGTGTTGGCGTGTAGCTCACTTGCCTAAGAAGGAGTGACTAGTTTGGAGTCTCTGTGTCACTCTCGGGCGCACGGGTTCACTATCGGCAGAGGAGGAATGAGAAGGGCCGGGTGCTGAGGGAGGTCTGGCCACTCCAGCCTCGTCTCAGGCAGCATTGGTTGTGTGGTGACTTTTGAGCCTGAAGTATGGAATGCGTGAAATCCTCTAGCTCAGATCTCATCTCTGACGCTGGTCGTGACTGCAGGTGACGTCTCTGAGCTTGGTTTAATGTGTGAAACGACCTGTGACACAGCTTCTTCGCATTGGCCTGTGAAGGTAAGCTGCTGTGGGCCCCTGGGCTTGCTCAGCCCTCTGACAGCAGGCTCATTACCCGGGATAGCTCCTGCCTGCGCACAGCCGATCCCTGCACACTTGCCACAAAAGCCACAAAATCACTTCACCACCTTAACACGGCTTCTTTGCTTTCTGTGGCTCTAGACACCTGAACAACTCAAGGCCAGCCCTGCCAGTTCCTGCGTGGTGCGTGATCTCTGTATGGGACACCCGTAGCCAGGGCTTTACACACTCAGGTCGGGCTATGCTGGACGCATACAAAATGCGGTGACTCTGGAAGCTGAAGACAGGCCTTGGGGGTGGGCCAGCTCCACAGCAGCTTAGACTGAACCTGCCAAGCCTTCGCGCCCGTGCCCGAGCCCGTGCCCGTCCCCCCCCTTCCCCCCAACACCAGCTGAAGTGGGCAGCAAGCTGAGGCCGCCTAACATCCTGCAGTGCTGGGCTGTCCTTGGGTTGGGCTGATTTGGCCTGAGCAAGGAAGCCACTGAGGTGAGGCAGGCTAGGCCCTGGGTCTGCTGCTGAACACACCTTGCAGGTGCTCCCCTTACTGCACCGTCCTAAGGATGATGGCTTCATTCCCTGGTGCCTAGAGAGCACAGAGGGGTAGCGTAGAAACACTAGTTCTAGGGTCTTGCCCCCACCGTCCTAATCCATCCGGAAGGATCTGGATCAGTGGAGGTAGTGAAACCTTGCAGCCCCTTTCCTGGATGTGGCCGGATCGAAGCCACAGGAGACACGCATAGTGCTACTAGAGCCCAGTGGCAGAGGCCATGATGTGCTGATGGCGGAGGGAGACGGCGAACTCGTCCCGAAGGATGCTACAGCGCAGATCAGCCATAACCGCTTGCGGTGAGAAATGAAAAGCTGTGTCTCCTGTGCCTGCATCGTTGTGAAATGTCCGGAACAGACACATCCATGGAGACCAAAGCAGATTAGCTGTTGCCGGGGCTGGAGGAGAAGGGTGCTGGGGAGAGGAAGGGAGCAGCTGTTGAAAATGCTCAGGAATTAGTGGTGACGGTGGCACAGTACTGGGAATCTACCTAAGCCCCCCCTCCCACCCCCGGGGTACACTCGGTGTGGTGATTATGTCCCCACTTCCTTTCACAGGCTCACACGGACCTCCCCAGGGGGCCCTTGTGATCGGGCCAGCTCCAGAGAGCAGCTAGCTGGGACACTGGAAAAGGGTCTCTGGCTCTGCAGACCTGAGCAGGCCATGGTGGGTGCAGAGGCTGTGGGCTTGGCAAAGGCTCTAGCTCTATACCCTGTGCCCTGCCCTAGCTGTGCCCTGCCCCAGGCCTTTCGATTACCTAGCCTTCAAGTTTTTTCCTGGAGACACTACAAGAGGGTGATAAACTTGAGAGCGGATTTCAGAAGATGTCCTTGAACCTCCCCGGGATTGTGACCACAGACCCAGCCCTTGTCCAGGAGCTTCCCCAACGTTAGCTCCCGCTGAGTGGCAGGGATGCCACAGAGGCTCCTAGAGGACCCGCACCTGCCTGTCCCACCTCCAGTGGCTGCCACACATCTTTGGCTCATGGCCGTCCTCATCTCCCAAACTCTAAACTCGCCACTCCAGACCCTTCTGTCCGTGATGACCTCTGACCTCCTGTACTCTTAGAAGGAGACCTGTTACAAGTGAACGTCGGTGAAGAGACACAAAACCACCCGTACACCATAGGGAGGACACTAAGGGCCTGGTTGAACCATGACCCCATTGGAACATGGGTGACTCCGTGATGCCCACCCCACCGTGGGTGTTGAACCCTTCAACCCTCTGCACACTGTGCCCCTGTAGGAAGAAGCGAGTATTAGCATCTCAGACAAGGGTCTTATGACCGCATCTAAGTGGATCTCAGCAGGCCTGACCTCCATGAGGGGCGCTTGTTGTGGTCACATGACCTCTCCAGGCCCTCCTCTCCACGTCAAGGGTCTTTTATCTCATCTGCAGACCCCCTCCGGCCATGTGCAGTTCCATCACAAAGACTGCAGGTTAGGATGGAGCCAGCCACACTGGTTTTTTAGATCCCTAAGGTGTCACATGTTGACCAAAGGGGGACCACGGATCCCTGTGAACTGGCATTTGAAACCTAAGGGACCTGCCCTGGATTCTGAGCCCTAGCTCTGTGGCACCCGCACTCATTGGTTTGCCTCTGCAGGCTGTGGGGCCCCGGGGAGCCCCACCTACTCAGTGTGCCTCCTTTTCAACACATCAGGCTTTCTTGGACAGCTGTAAGGAGCCCTGTATCAAACCAGTGTAGCCTGGGGTGCTGATGGACTGGCGCTGGCAGCTCCTAGAGGCTCCCTATGAGAACCTGGCAGGGGTGGGGGGTGCGGGGGAGCCAATGTCATGTGACTTGCATCATGCTTTCAGCAGTGACTGCTAACAATGTTGGCTCTTCCTTGTTAGTCGTGAATGACTACAGACAGGAGACACCGTTTTCACAGGTGAGGTCAAACCAGAGAGACCCAGTGCCAATAAGGTGGCCACGCCCACCTGCTTCCTGACAAGATCAAGAACTTTCTAAGCATCAGTGGGAGTTCCCAGCATGCACTCCGTGGGGAGGAACAGAACAGCCCTCAGGAAGCCCCTGGTGGGACAGGTACCCAAGCCAGCAGGAGAATGAAGGGAGATGGCATGGGTGCTCCAGACCTGTGCCCTGGGAGCCACCACAGGGTGCCCGTGCACCCCCCACCCCCGCCTGTCTCCTCCTCCAGTGCTGTGCCCCCTCCCCCCGCCCGCAGTGGGCTGAGCAGAGGGTGGCCTCCTGCCCTCCCCTAGCTACAGATGGAGCCCTGCAGGGTGCCCCCTCCACAGCTTGGGAAAGGTCACAGCGCTCTGGGAGGGCGGCAGGGGGTGGATATCAAAGCCCCAAAGAATTAAGAGATCATGGAATTTTACAGCCTGGTGGCCAATTCCTAAGTCATGCGCACTAATGGGCAGCTAATGAGGGTCCCTGGGCAGGGACCGGGGAGTGCCCTGAGCCCCTGAGCCCCTGAGCCTGATTAAGGACTACAAAGCTTTAGCCACTAACTGGCCAGGCACTTAACAGGCATCCTTAGGAGCCCATTAGTGTGGGTAGAGGTGGGGCGGCGAGCCTCCTGGCTCCTGGAGGGTGTGCACCGGGGTCACCTCTAAGCTACTGTGTGTGGTCCCTCTCCCTGCTAACCCACGCTCCTGCCCTGCCCCACTTCCCACGCCTCCTGTAGCATCCGATGCTACCTGGCCCAGATTTAATAGCCTCACTCTGGTGAGGAGGAGGTGGAGTTGAAAGGAGGCCTTATTCAGCTCAGCAGGGCCAATGACCGCCAGACTCCAGGCCAGTGTGTGAAAACCCCGGCCTGCAGCTGTGGCAAGCGGGTGACCCTACCATGAGGAGGCCAGAAGCAGTATTCCTCAGATCCTGTGGAGGAAGGATGGCCCTATCACAGCCTGACCTCAGACCCGGGTCCCTGCTGTCACTGAGCGTGTGGGATTTAGTTAGGGGCTTTCAATAAGGGCGAGATCTGTGAAAGTGACCTTCCAGTTCTTTCTGGAGTCCCTCCCTCCCCCTTCCTTTCATCCTTCCTTCATCCCTCCTCCCCCCTCTTTCCTCAGGTACTTCCTGTGTGCTGACTCTTGTCAGCACAGGGCAGGGGGGCCAGTGGAATCACAGCCTTCACGCTGAGGTGCTGTCAGGCAGTTAGTGAGCACCAGCTGTGTGGCGCCTCAAGGAGGTCACCAAGTCGGGGTGGAGATGCTGGAAACGCAGGAGACAGCGCTTTGGGGGTGCCCCTGACAGGCTGATTGGATGGGGTGGGCTCTGGGGCATATCTGAGAGAAAGCCCTTCTCAGTGGGGTCCCTGCGCCAGCAGCAGGAAACCTCTGAGACAGGCAGATTCTCAGAACCTATGCCTGGCCCACTGAGGCAGAAATTCCGGGGATGGACTGGGCGCTTGTCTGCAGGAGTCCCCCAGGGGATTCCCGAGAAGCGACTTGAGGTCAGGCTTCTAGCAAGAAGCCAGGTTGATCCTGACATCTTGACGTGTGTCTGCCAGCGAAGGGGTTTTTATCTTTTGCCGCCTTAGCAGCCACTCACTACTTCAGAAGGCGTCCATGTCTGCCTTCTACTCAGTGTGGCCCCTGCCTGGAGCTTGTTAGAAGGCCTTGGGCCTCCCCAACATGCAGGAGATCAGTCTGCCTTTCCTCAAGGGCCCGGGCACATCTGAGGCACGGGGTTAGTTTGAGGAGCACCCACCCCTGGCCTTCTAAGAGACGGGGAGTGAGAGGACCTACCAAGGATGTTTAGCGACCCTTCCACGGATGGGCGTCAACGAGACACACTGCCGACAAGTGACAGCCAGCAATGGTGGTAGACTTAGCCTTCTTCCATGACCCTTCCCAAGCCCAGGGCGGGCTTAGAGGAGCCGCGGAAGGCGGGGGCTCTGAAGGAACTGACCCCTGGCCGGCAGTGGGTGGGGTCTGCTTCTGAGGACCCAGATGGATCCCAGCTGAGCTCTGCCCACCAAGCAGCTGACAAAGCCACACCCCAAGGAGGGGCTTTGGCCGACCACAGGAATGTAGACAACCTGATCTGGTGAGAAAGCTCCAAAATTGCACGTTCTTGGGACAGGTGGCCTTGCCTGTCTTCGTCCCTCAGACTGGGATCCTTAACCCAACACATGACCTTAGGGCCCCTCAAGAGCCTGGACCTGTGGAGATAGACTCTCCCTCCACCTGCTTCTCAGGGCTGCAACGTTGCGGCGGAAACACTAAAAGGAGGCCTGAGTTTGAATCTGCTGGCCCAGGCCCGTGGGCCACCTTACTGGGTTTGGTAAGGATTAGGGCTCAGCTCGGGGCACTGTGGGAGCTGAGTGTGGAAACACAGTTGTGGGTGGGAGCTGGGGAGAAACTCTCCACCAGGGGAGGAAGCCAGTGCTTCAGCTAGAAAGGGGAAGGAGAAATAAAACCAGGGTTGCCTCGGAGTTAGAGGGAGGACCGGAGAGAGAGCTTAAGTTACTGGGCCATGTGGGCGAGCATGACCTGCTTTGGAAGCGGAGAGGAAACAGAAGAAGATGGAGGTGGGGGGAGTGAAGAGTACCACTGTTGTCCTGGCTCCTGCTGACCTTGTGACTTTGAGTTTAAAGGATCAGAAGGGAAGGTTCGATGCTAGCCCACTCCCCCAGCTGTCCCAGTCATGGAAGGGCAGAGCAGAGGGAGCCCAGGCCTTCCGGAGAAGCCCCTCCCTGCCGCCGCCCGTCCCTCTCTGTCCTCACTGGGCGCCGTGTTCATCCTCCTGAAGTCGGCTCTGGGCGCCGGCCTGCTCAACTTCCCCTGGGCCTTCTACAAGGCAGGAGGCATGGTGCCCACCTTCCTGGTGGCACTGGTGAGTCAACAGAGGTGTCCGGGGTTGGGGGAGGAGGCAGGTCGGTGATGGCTCTGCCTCTTCCGGGTGGGACCCCTACTATTGCTTCTGCAGAGCTGGCTGTCTTGTGTGTGTGTGTGCTGTCTTGTGGGATCTTAGTCCTGAGCCTTGGCTGGGTGCCAAGCGGCTTGTCTTGGGATGGGTATCCTGGGGCAGTAGAGGCCCTTCCCTTTATGTTTAGCCCATGAAGGAGGGGTGTACAAGATGCTGAGCTTTCAACAGTGGGTACCCAGAGCATCCTGGGGAACTGACAATCCCTGCAGGCCACTCATGTGCGCTGCGGAACGTGTCTGAGCACGGTAGACGCAGGAGGGAGAGATCTGGGATGAATTGTGGGTTCAGAGCCATAGCCTAATTCAATGTGCATGTGAAAATTGTTCATTCTAAATGATGGAGAGGGGCTGGAGAGATGGCTTAGCGGTTAAGAGCACTGACTGCTCTTTGGAAGGTCCTGAGTTCAAATCCCAACAACCACATGGCGGCTCACAACCATCCATAAAGAGATCTAACGCCCTCTTCTGGTGAGTCTGAAGACAGCTACAGTGTACTTACATATAATACATAAATAAATCTTTTAAATAAATAAATAAATAAATGATGGAGAGCGCCCTGGAAGGCCATAAAGAGCCCCAACCCCACAGACTACCAACCCTGCCCTTCTCACAGACAGCCCACCCTGAGCCTGCACCTGAGTGCACCAGGAGGCTTTGTGAAGTTTCTTCTGTCCCGTGGGGCAGAGCTGCCAGGTTCCCAGCTGGCAGCGCCTACCTCCCCTGAAGCTCCCGGGTAGAGCTCACGCACAGCCCTTTGCAGAAGCTTCATGGAGAGGCACTCTTGGGCCACTGGCCTGTGAGTCACCACGCCTCTCAGGTGATGCCCCCTGGTCCCCTCTGCAGGTATCTCTGGTCTTCCTGGTCAGCGGCCTGGTCATCCTGGGCTATGCAGCATCTGTCAGTAGCCAGACCACCTACCAGGGTGTGGTCCGTGAGCTATGTGGCCCCGCCATGGGGCAGCTGTGTGAGGCCTGCTTCCTGATCAACCTGCTCATGATCTCTGTGGCCTTCCTCAGAGTGATCGGGGACCAACTGGAGAAGTGTGAGTTCCTTTCCCGGCATTAGGGTGATCCAGGATACAGGACCTAAAATGACTCTTGGGCCCCCAGTTGGGGAGCAGGACCAGTGAGGAGGTGGAGGACTGACCTGAGGACCCAACATGGTGAGGGAGGGACAATGGCTACAGATGGTATGGCTCATGGAGACAGCCCATTTCACAGAAGGGGAAACTAAGTCAAGTGCCAGAAGACTCTCCTGAGAGCTTCCCAGTAGCACCTTTGATTTGGGCATAGCGAAGACACACGATCATGGCCTCTGGTCCTCTACTGAGGCTTCTCTAAGCGTGGCCGTAGCTGCACCTGGCCTGTCTGTTCACCCTCCTCCTGTTTGCCCCACGCCATGCGTGGGCTTAGAACCTGCTGTGCCTCCCGCCCTGACTCACAGGATGTCTGCACCACCTTGCTTCATTTCCATTTCTTTGTTGTTCAGATCCTCCGGTTCCTGTCTTAATTATATCACAGACGAGACTTTCCTCTGGCACAATTAAGAGATTTAGGGAGTCTTGAGACTCACTTGTGGTCCAGCTCTGGTCAGGCTTGGTGAATGTTCCACGTTGTTCTGTTTTGAAACAGGGTTTCATGTAGCCTAGGCTGGACTACGTAGGATGATCTTAGCTCCTAGTCCCCCATCCCGCCTCTTTTTTAAAAAATATTTTTTAATGTATGTGTGTGTGTGGGGGGGCGTGTGCGTGTGAGTGTGAGTGTGCGTGTGAGTGTGCGTAAGTGTTCAGAGGCCAGAGGTGTCGGATCCCCTGGAGGTGGAGTTACAGGCGATGTGAGCCATCGGATGTAGATGTTGGAAACCAAACTGGACCAAGTGAGGGCCGTGCGTGTCCCTTCCCCCGAGCCCTCTCCCCAGCCCCTTTGCCCCGAGTGCTGTGATGACAGGCTTGTGCCACCATTGCCTGGTTTATGGACTGCTGGGGATGGAATCTAGGACTCCGGCTCCATTCACGGGGCCACATCCCCAGCCTTTTTTTTTTTTCTGAGTTTCGAAGTGCCCTGGTTACCATTGTCTAAGAGCCGGTGTCCAACCTCCAGCTGTGACTTCCAGCCTTGCTTTCGCACCCTTTAGTTCCAGACGCTGCCCCAAGGCTTTTGAAGCCCCGTGATTAGATACATCTTTTATTAATATGAAATATTCTGCTTTATCTCCGGCATGAAGCCTCCCTCTCTATTAATAGACCCGCTGGCTTCAAGATCAGCGTCCATGGGCAGCCCTTCTGTTCTTCCCTGAAGCTAGCTACAGCTCGGGGTGGTAAATGCACTCCTTGAAAACAGCATATGACTGAGTCTTGTGGCTTTTCTTTTTTTTAATTATCTTGACAACCTCAGGCTTTTAATTGGAATCTTTAGGCTTAATTGGACTATATCTGTTGCTAGGGTTAGATGGTAGTCTACTGTGTTGTTGTTCATGTCTTTCTCCCATGCCCTTGCCTGAAGAGGCCCCTGGCTGAGAGGGTTTTAGAACCTCTGACACTGTCCAATACCTAAGAATGTGGAGGATGGACTCTCCAGACCTTTCAGTGAGTAAAATGTTGCACACAGGCAGTAGAAAGAGGAACCCATCTCCCACCTCAGATCCAGGCTGTGGTGAGAAGTCAGAGTCTCCAGGATGGAGCACTGTGCCCAGAGTCCTGACTGAGAGATTGAGCTACCCCAGGTCTCAGTGGACTGACGGAGAGAGAAAGCACACAACGTCTCTTTCTGGTCTGTCACTGGGGATCAGAAAGTTCTTGACATCCCACACTCTTGGAAAGAAGATGCCACAAGTGGTCTGAGAGCATGGGGACAGTCACTGTGTGAGTTAGGTACGCAGGTGACCCCACCGGCGGAGGACTCATGGGCTCTCTAGTCAGTTCAGGTTGATGGAGAAGGAGTTGTCATCGTGCTGATGTAAGGGCGGTGTTTCCTGACTGCAGGTAGCTGAGGAGGTGGGCGAGGGAAGGGTTCGCACCCCACCCTATTCTAAGCCCACCTAGAATCTCTATGGACCCTTCATTACCTGCCTCTTCTTGGTGGCACAGGGGTGAAAGGGAGGCAGCTCTCTGCAGGGTGACCTGGCTGTGGGACCCTTCCTCACCTCACCAGCTGGGGGAGCTGGTCTCCCAAGGCAGTTATTTCTACGTGAGGCCACCTTTGATGAGCTCAGAAAAGGGTTTACTCACAGGACAGTGCCAGCCAGCCAGCCTCCCTCCCGAGCCGAGCCGCTGTCCAGTGGTCACCCTGCCTGTGACTCCCGGTCACTCCAGCCTCTGGCTGTCTGCCACTCCCCTGCTTCCATCCTCCCCCATCTGCTCTCCCTCTCAGTTCACATTAGCCATCTTGCTGGTCCCCTCCCTGGTACTTTCACTGAGAGGCTGTCCCTGCCCTTGAGGCAGGCATGCTCTGTCCTGCAGCGTGTGACCTCACAGCTCTGTCCTGCAGCGTGTGACCTCACGGCAGGTCTCAGTGTGGCTTTTAGGATTGGCAGTGTCCACCTTGGAGAACTCCTGGCTGCCGTGAACAAGGCTGAGCTAGTACGAGGCCCCTAAGTTGAGACAGAAAACCAAGGGGAAGGCTCTAGGCTCTCCAGCAGGCACCTGAGTGGGCTGTTACAGTCCAGGGCCCCCAGACCAGCTCTGTCGTCCGTCAGCCAGGTGCCCGCCATAAGGGTTCTAACCGCCGTCGGTAGAACAGAGGGGCCAGCTGAGCTCCCCCTAAGGTTTACCCTCCAATTGGCAATGTGGGTGAGATTTATGGTCCTCAGACTCCTAGCTTTGGCGTGGGCAGTTACTGAGTAGCTATGCAGAGCTGCAGAAAGAACCGAGAGGCCCATTCTTCACGGAGTGCTTCCAAGTCAGCCTGAAAGGGGCTTTGATCAGTTCTCAGTGCCACAAAAGCTCAGTGTGTGTTTGTTGAGTGACTTCATGGAAAAATGGGGTTCCTTCCTTCAAGGGGGCATGGGATTTCCCCCATTCCATTTCTTTTTTTTTCTTCTTTTCTTTTTTGGATTTGGTTTTTTTTGAGACAGGGTTTCTCTGTCCAGTCCTGGTTGTCCTAGAACTCACTCTGTAGACCAGGCTGGCCTTGAACTCAGAAATCCGCCTGCCTTTGCCTCCCAGAGTGCTGGGATCACAGGTGTGCGCCACCACCGCTGCCCAGCCCCCATCCCATTTCTGATCTCTTTACTCCAGACTGACTTAGTGACTGGTCCACGTGTCTGTGCCCCAGTGTTACTGTGAGAGCCAAGCCTGACTCCCATCCCTGTCTCTCACAGTGTGTGACTCCCTCCTGCCTGACACCCCACAGCCCTGGTATGCAGCCCAGAGTTTCACCCTGCCCCTGATCTCCGTCCTGGTCATCTTTCCCCTGTCAGCACTTCGGGAAATCGCCCTCCAGAAGTACACCAGGTATGGGGGCCTCGTGTCTTCCGGGTAGTCCAGCCGTGTGGCAGGGCCGCACTGTGGAGATAAAGGAGGGTTTATCTGTCAGAGATAAAGGAGGGTTTGCTTCCATTTGAGAAGAAAACTGGAAGTTTTACATGTTCTGTGTACCCATAGTAGAAAATATAACTAAGCCAAGAAATACTGATAGAAAGTTCTTTTAAAAAATAAATTTTAGTACCGGGCCTGGTAGTACATGCCTTTGATTCCCCACTTGGGAGGCAGAGGCAGATGGCTCTCAATGGGTTCAAGGCCAGCCTGGTCTACAAAATGAGTTTAGGACAGACAGAATTATACAGAAAAAAACAACGTGTCTTGACAATCCAAATTAAAAAATAATAATAATAACTTGAGCTGAGCAGTGGTGGTGCATGCCTTTAATCAGGAGGCAGAGGCAGGTAGATCTTGGCGTTCAAGGCCAACCTGGTCTACAAAGAAAGTTCTAAGACAGCTAGGGCTACACAGAGAAACCTTGTTTCAAAAAAAAATAATAATAACAATAATTTTCATTTATTTTCAATAATTTCCTACACGTGTCTGATCATTCCCATGGCCTGCAGCATGTGGCGTAAGAGAGCTCAAGGCAGGACTCAGGGTGGCATTTAGGAGAGTTAGCAGCACCCAGATTCCAGAGCTCCTGGCTGCCATGGGCCAAGTTGAGCTAGCAGGAGGGCCCGAGAGATGCGTCAGAAGTCTGGGGGAGGGGCCCCTGGATGCTGGCATTAAAGGCACATTCCACTACACCCAACTTAAATGCCTTTACAAATATTTTTTTAAAAATTAGCTTACAAAGTAGTTGTCTTCTGTAAGGCGTTTTCACGGGTCCTTAGCTTTGGTTAGAGTTCACACCTTTTCTCTCCTCCCTCCCCTCTTTTCATCCATTTTTTCCTTCCCCCCTTCCTTTCTCCCTCTTGCTCTGGCCCCACTCGCTCTAGCCCATAGGTTCTTTGTTTCTGGTTGTGAGCCACCACGTGGTTGCTGGGATTTGAACTCATGACCTCCAGAAGAGCAGTCTGTGCTCTTAACCGCTGAGCCATCTCTCCAGCCCTCCATCCATGTTTTAACCTTTAACCTCAGTATCACCTCCTACATTTTAATATCCTGTGTGCTCGCCCACTGCCTTCTCCACCAAGGTTCCTGGAACCCGTGTGAGAGAGAAGGAACAGTAGAACTTGCCTGC
This sequence comes from Apodemus sylvaticus, assembly GCF_947179515.1. Lineage (NCBI taxonomy): Eukaryota > Metazoa > Chordata > Mammalia > Rodentia > Muridae > Apodemus > Apodemus sylvaticus. Next base: position 9,989,137 of record NC_067492.1, read on the forward strand.
CTGGGTCTGGGTCAGCTTCCTCACCATGTCTTCCAGTCTCGTCCATTTTCCTGCATGTCCTTGCAGCTGAGTTAAATGCCATCAGAACAGACACATTGTCTTCTGACAGAGGCAGGCTTCCCACACACCCAGCCTTGCATAGGCTATACAGTCAGATGGCACAGTTTTTAGTTCATTTTTGACCTTGAAGCTCCTAGGAATGGAGCCAAAACACCAAGACCCAGTGGCAGACAGACTTGGTCCAAGTTCATGTTCATTGCCTTTCCCTTGTGCATGGATAACATTAGTCTTTGTAACCCCCGAGAGAGCAGAAGCCTCACAGCCCAGTCCCTCCACACCTGCAGGCCACGAGGCTCCTGTGGCCCTCAGGCCACACCAGGCTCCTCTTCCCCTCCCCTGGGGCCAAGCCTGAGGATGTCCTGACTTGAATGTCAAACTTCAGCAGCTGACTGGTGCTCTCTGGTTTAAAGAGAGCTCTCCCAGGTGCTCTCCCCAAGGATGCTAGGACTCCTGGATCCCACACCTCTGAACTCTGGACCAGAGCAGCACTGCACGGCAACCTCCTGGTCCTCCCCGTATGGAGAGGGACTGGTGGCTCTGGAGTAGAGCATCCTAGCTTCCCGCTAGCCAGGGCAGAGCTGGGATGCCGGTGTGGGCATTCACTGGCTGTGTGCCTCTGGTGCAGGGTCTCTGATTCTGCCCCCATGTGTGCCAGCATCCTAGGTACTCTGGCCGCCTGCTACCTTGCTCTGGTCATCACCGTGCAGTACTACCTGTTGCCCCAGGGCCTCATACGCCAGTCTGGTCCTTCGCTGAGGTGAGTCTACGGAAACAGTTTTTCCTGCTTCTCAGCTGGGAATAGGATTCTGGAAATGGAATCCTCTAGGGCTTGTTGCTGAGCCCTGGCCCTTTCCCATGAGGTCCCTCCTGTCTCTGATGTATAATAAAGCCAAGGAAGTTTCTCCTTCAGGAGAGAGAGAAAAAAAAAGACACTGAAGACCACAGCAGCCTGGAGCACTGTTTATATGGAAGCTGACAGGTACCCAGGCTTAGAGAACAGTGGAACTATCGAGCAGCCCTTACTGGGGCTGAGAGTGAGGTAGGGTGTCATGTGGGGACTCAGAGTTGCTCTGAAGACTGTTGTTTTTGCCATGGGTAAACCAGGGCACCCTTGGTATTCTGGGTACAGCGGGCATGGAGTATGGCTTGTTCCTGAAAAGAATTGCCAAGTGAACTATGGGAGTCAGGTGCAGGAATAGGGGCCAGGCAGGATGTCCCAGCCCAACCCGATGCCTCAGACTGGGGAGCATGCCTGGCAGGTGACATGATGTGGTCAGATGCCAGGTGTGTGTGCACCTCTGTTTCTTGGGTCAGGGACAGCTCAGGGCACTTAACTATATAGTCACCGCTCTTGGAATTTTCAGTGATTAAACTGGAGTCCATCCTGTATCGGGACCCACAGTGATGTGGCTGTCCTGGCCAAGGGCTACAAGAAGCAGGGAAATGGGAGACAGAGAATGCCTGTCCCAGATGGTGAAGCCTGAGAGGCAGGGTGAGGTAAAGGCTGAGGCAGAAGGGGTTTGGGGACATCTGCCTGGTCGCTGGTCAGCTGGGTGTGGTTACAGTCTGGGGGAACCAGGCAAGGGGAAGCAGAGATTGTAGGTGACGTGCCAATGTCTGCCTGCGCTGCTGCTCTGTGGAGCTGTGATAACTGGGGTGGGAGGAGTTGAAAGAACCTGGGTAGGGTGGGGTTTTAAGACGGGTGGGTTTCCTGGGGCTCCTGTGACAAACCTCTACAAACCAAGGAGCTCCGACAGTTAGGGGTGTTTCCCCTCACAATGCCGGGATCAGAGATCCGGTTCATATGTTCAATCAGACCGTGGTATAAATGGGTCTGTTGCTTCTGGAGCCTCAGGGAAAGCCTCTTGCTTTTCCTTCCCTCAGCAGGTTCCCACAGTCCTTGAACTGTGGCTGTTCCTCCTCTGAAGGCAGCGTGCTGTAGCTCTGATCTGCTCCCTGGTCATGGCTTCCCCGTCACAGCTGGGCTGGGGGGCTGTGGCCTCGTTAGCCGCAAACTTCCTTTTGCCCCAGGGAATGTGTTTGCAGAGTCCTGGATACTATCAGGACGGGGATGCTTGGAGATCTGTTAACTCTTCCACAGCCCAAAATGCTGCTGGTCATGTTGCTGTGGGCTGTGTATCTCTGTGGGTGTCAGAGACTGGCGTGAAGAGCTGTTTAGCAAACAGGGTCCACCAGACAGAAACCAGAGGAGGGGAGACTCATTCACTGAGGTGATGTGGATACAAGACCCACCAACCTTGCATTTGGGAAGATGTATTGGACAGGGGCTGCATGTGACCTAGAATTCTACAATATTGGGAATAGACAGCCTTTAGAGGGATGTTGGGGGTCTATTTTGCCATTACCTTGCCCCCCACCACCACCACCCTCAACACAGGCAGTGTCATGTCACCAAGTGTCCACAAAGATGTATTTAGAAAGTGCAGCACTGAACCGGCTTCCTTCCGGGCCTGGAGCACGGTCACAGACTCAGCCATTTAAAACACACCCTGCAGCTCCCTGCCGTCATATTTCCCTCATTTCATTTAAAACAGGCACTCTGGAGTTGAAGGTTGTTTCTAGCTCCTTAATGAACACCTGTCCCTGTCTATTCGCAGCCCGTCTCCCTGGACCTCTGTGTTTAGCGTCTTCCCTACCATCTGCTTTGGATTTCAGGTACGTTCAGAATGTGACATTTTCAGGCTTCTGAGCTCTCTGGAGAGCACCCGCTCACACACATACCCTGGAGGGGGGGATGTTGCATGGGGGTGGAGGGAGAAGGCGGACTGCTTGCTCAGGTCTCGGGGCTCCACCTTGCCTATGGGCTATCTTCCAGAGTCTGGGACATCTGGGCCACCTAGAGGGGATGTGGGCTGTCCTTGAGTTTCTCCCCCACACCCAGCATCAGGAGTTATCACGTTGGTTGGGTGTGGGGTCCAGAGAAGGGGCGGGATCTGAAACACGCCTCTCTGTGAGTGATCACAGAACCACCACCAGGCCTGGGGACAGAGCCACCCACATATGCTCGAGTGTATACTTGCAGAATAAAGAGAAGAAAGAACCTACCTTCTGAGGCTTTATTGCCTAGAGGGTATGGGAAGAAGACAGCGGGGCAAGCAACAGGACAGGGGGCCAGACAGGCAGAATTGCTAGTAGATTATTACTGGATCAAAGCCACCATTTTAGTACAACCCTGTAGGTCTCCCCGGCCACTCTTCTGGATTGTCGACTGATTTGGTCCGAGGGAGGGGGGCGGGGGGGAGAGGGCGTGCAGCGCTTGGGGGAAAGGGAAGGGGAACCTGAAAGCCCTGTGCTTCGTCGTATGCAGAATGAATGACCACGCCGGGACCAGCTATCAGGAGACAGATCAACTTTACTTAGAGTGGTTCAAGGCTTGTAAAGTTCTGGGGGACTGAGGGTAGGCACATCCAGGATGGGCAAAGGTCTGGAGGCTCAGGGTACCTGGAAGGCCTCATTAGCATTGGGAAGCATTTCAGGAATCTCTGGTGCTGCCTGAACAAGTTTTATCAGGGGAAAGGAAACTGGTCCTGTAATCTAATCGAGGCCGTGATATTCTTCAGGTAGAGGCATATTGTGGGGGCTTAGAGTTCCCCAGACAAGGTCAGAGAAGGAGAAGCCCCTCTCACGAAGGGAGTCTCCCCATATTGCACCCAGCCTAGAGGCTATCCGGTCATGGTGGACTTTCACCTTAATCAGCAGTTTTCCCACAGAACCCAGCGTAGGGTGAGTGAGGGGCAGCACAGGGATCTGGTGGGGTAGCCTCAAGGCCCTGGTGCCTCCTGCCCTTGCCCTCCCGTTCCGTCCTCTGGCTTCCACTTGCTTTCAGAGCTGTTTTTGATAGGCCCTGCAGCATGGCCACTTCTCAGCCTGTGACAGACTCGCTGCCACTTCTGGGGCTCTGTGACTGGCTCACAAGAAGCTCTCATGTCTGATATTTTGAAAGTGGCATGGGGCTGATGTTTCTCTGAGCTGTTCCCCCAGTGTGGCCTACATGGAGTGGCCAGCAGACCGCGGAAGCCCCCTTCCGAATACTCACAGACCTTGCCTTGACCTCGGCTCCCTCCTAGTGTTCTCCTAGCAACCAAGCTGTCGTTTCCAGGGTTTCCAGGGCTACTGTGCTTGGGGAGCAGGGAGGACAGCATGTGGGGGTGGGGTGGGGGTGGGGCACAGGCCAGGGGTGGATGAAAGATCCAGGAATGGAGGAGATGCAGGAAAAGGAAGGCTGCTTGGGGCTGTGAGGAAATAAAGGCAGCCAGGCTCATGACTGTCAGGACTTCTGACAGGATCCAAACACACCACCTTTCTCTGAACACCTTTAAAAGTAGGCACCTTGCATCCCAGCCTGAACTGGATCAGTACAAGGCTTGGAAATCGGGGGGCTAGAGACTATGTCTTCAGTCATCCTGGCCATCCGGCACCCCTGGTTCTGTTTTAAACAGACTTACTGAGGGTCGGTTCACCTCATACAACTGACCTCCTCCTCCTCTTCCTCCTCCTCTTCCTTTTCTTATTCCTCTTCTTCCTACTTCCTCTTCCTTTTCTTCCTCCCCTTCCTCTTCTTTCTCTTCTTCCTCCCCCTCCTTTTCTTCTTCCTCTTCCTCCCCTCCTCCTCCTCTTTTCTTCCTCCTCCTCTTCCTCTTCTTCCTTCTCTTCCTCCTTTTCCTTTCTCTTCTTCCTTCTGTTTTTCCTTTTCTTCCTCCTCTTCTTCCTCCTCCTTTCTTCTCTTCCTCTTCCTTCTCTTCTCCCTTCCCTTCCTCCTCTTCTTTCTCCTCCCCCTCTTCTTCTTGCTCCTCCTCTCCCCAGCATGGCTCCTCTGTCGGAGGATCTTCCCACCCGGGGACATCTGTGGTCCTCCCTGTGCAATACTTCCCTCTTGTCGCCTGGGCCTTGGATATCACTGCACACCTCATTTCTTCTGGTTTTGTTTTTCGTTTCTTTGGTTGCTTTTAGTTTTCCAACACGGGGTTTCCCTGTGTCGCCCTGGCTGTCCTGGAACTCGCGCTCTGTAGACCAGGCCAGCCTCACACTCAGAGATCCTCCTGACTCTGCCTCCCAAGTGCAGGTTTAAAGGTGTGTGCTACCCTTTTAAAAGCCAAGTGACATTCGATTCTATGGACTGAGGCTATCACACTATTTGGCTCATGTGTCCCCTCTTCTGGGGATTCTGGGGAGTCTTACTCCACTTTCTGTCCCCAGATGCTGTCTTCAGATAGACACATAGAGAAGGCAAGCTCCCAGATGTGTCTGTGCCCCTGAACATATCCATGTTGTGTTGGGGTTTGGCTGCATTGCAACCTGCAGAGCTGAGGAGATGGGTCCCTCAAACAGGGCACTGTCTCTGGTTCCCTAAAGCATAACCTATGACAGGGCCAAGATGCAGGGTCTCTTAAGGAGTCCCAGGGGTGTTAAGTGGCCCTACAGGGTCCATTGTCTGTGCTGAGAGGTACGCAGGGCAAGCACAGAAGTGCTGCTAGACACAGGAGGAAGGCCCACCCCGAGGCCCACACTATCAGCCAGGGATCTGGCACAGCCACCAATGCCTGGCTGAGCGTGCCTCCTTCCCAGGGCCTCAAAGATGCCCAGGGCAGATGGTGAGGGTGCACCACTGCCCCAGGTTTGTGGGTCAGGGTTAGTGTGTCTGTGCTGTACCTGGGTTGGGCCAGGAAGAAGGCGGCTTATGTTCAGCCACATTGTCCCCGTGCTCCAGGGCCCCTGGGAGCACTGTGGTCCCTCCCTCTCACACCAAGTAGGAACCAAGCATGGGCTATGGGAGGGCTGGTGGAACTGGTGACTCGTTTCTTGGCCTTTGACCACCAGTGGAGTCAAGAGACTTAGTGTGTTTTCCAGGCATGGTTCTGAGCTGGGCGTGGTGACTTTATAGCTGACAGAGGCTGAAGAGACAGAGTCAGGGACACTCGTGGTGAGGGCTGGGGCCATGCAGGAGGAAAGAACTCCGGGATGAGGGCAAGGATATGACGATGGTAGGTAGGTAAGAGGGATGCATCCTGACCTACATCTCTACCCTGTGGGCTCCTTAGGGTCCCTCGCCTGCTTGTGAGATACCAGGGCCAGGGCCGTGCCAGGTGAGGAAAGCCAAATTATAATGGCTGTGACTACGTCATCATGATATAGCATATAACTTTAACATTACTTGCTTTCGTATTATTGTGTAAGCGTGCGTGCGTGCTTATCTGTGATGATGAATGTTTAGAGGTCAAAGGACAACTTGTGGGTTCTGGGAATCAGCTCAGGGCAACAGACTTGACCGTAGGCTCCTACCTGTTCTGAGCCACCTTGCTGACCCAGAACTTGTTTCTGTTTGAAGTGTCAATCACGAAGGTGGGGTGTTCCCACACAGTCACCCTAGAGGGCTTTCACCACCTTCTCCATCCTGACACCCACTCCTCCCTCTGCCGCCCTGGCCTCTGTTGTTTATTACAGATGCGGGGTCCCAGCAGCTTGATGGTGCCCCAGAGGTGTCTGGATCTATTTTGGGTTTTTAACATGTATGGGAATCCAGCAGTCCAGGCAGAGATTGCTGCTTGATGCCCTCCAACATACAGGACGGCCCTCACTGCAGGAACGATCCCTTCTCCAAGTATCAATAACATCACCGATGCTAGGACCCCCCCCCCGTTATGATTATAAAAAGATAAAGGGATATTAAGATAAAGGGCTACTCTAGGGGGGTGTGGTGAGGTGTGGGAAAGGGGGTGCCTCAGCGGGTCCATGCTGAGGCATCCCTTCCCCCTGAGGGATTAGCCACAGGATGACAGTATAGTTTAGAATAGAGTTTATTCAGGGCATGGAGAGGGGGATTAAGAAGGTAGTAGAGGCTGAGAAAGGCAAAGAGAAGGAGAGAGTAGAGAAGTAGAGGCTGGCCATGACTTCGTGGAGGGAGGGGGGAAGGGAAGGGGGAGAGAGAAGAGCCCTAGAGGGCAAGAGAGAGGCAGGCAGGAAACAGGAGTAAGAGAGTAAGAGAGGGAGGAGGGGACAAGCAGCCGCCTTATAGTGGTTCAGGCCTACCTGGTTGTTGCTAGGTAACTGTTGGGTGGAGCTTAGACAGAATCCTAATATTCCCGACCCTGCTGTCGATATTTGTCTTGTGATCTGAACTTCAGGCCTCTCCCTTGCTTAACATCTTTCCTTCAGCCTTGTGTTGTTTTATGAAATTCTTCTGCACTGAAATGGGGGAGAGGGGGCATCAAGGGCAGTCCTTTTGAGAGCTGTCTAATACTCCACTCGTCGAGTGTTCTGACATTTGCCTATGCTGTTAGTGGACACTCAGGCACTTCCCGGACTTGGGGATTAGCACCTCCCCAGCCATCCTTGGAGGGTCTAAGCCGCAGGCTCTCTCCTCTAGTGTCACGAGGCGGCGGTCTCCATCTACTGCAGCATGCGGAATCAGAGCCTCTCCCACTGGACCCTGGTCTCTGTGCTGTCCTTGCTGGCCTGCTGCCTTGTCTACGCACTGACAGGTAGGGCCTGAGGGGGCGCCCCAGAGGGGAGGGGAGTGGTCATGGGAGTAAATGGGGCAAAGGGTTTAGAGAGCCCATCCTGTGGGCAGGATGCTTTGGGCTGTCAACACCTTTGCTCATTAATTCTTGGTATCCTGTAGGAAAAAGTTGCAGATGGGGAAACTGAGGATCAGGGGAGCTTCCATGGCTTTCCCCTGATCTCAGAGTTCGATATGCAAATCTACGCCAAGCTAGTGTCCCAAAGCCTCCATTCTCACGTGGGGCGCCTCCCCTGCTGTTCTGAGGTGTGCTTGTATTTGGGAAGTGGCTTGCACACATGCATGGATTCTGAGTGCCCACACACTTCGTGAGGTCGGCAGAGGTCCTCAGGGGTGGTAAACACGTGACCCAGAGCGTGGCCATGAGAGGCCCAAGGTCAACAGTGTGTATGAATTCAGACTTGGGTCTCCGTACAGCTGACTTTTAGTGGCTACTGATGTGTTTAGAAAAAGATAAAGAGAGAAAGAATGTGTTCTATGGGTGAGGTGTGGGGGAAGGGGGTGTCTCAGTGGGCCCACACAGAGGCATCCCTTCCTCCTGAGGGACCAGCTATAGAATAGAGTTTATTCAGGGCATGAGGAGGGGAGTTAAGGGGGGTAGTAGAGGTAGAGAAAGGCAGAGAGAGAGAGAGAGAAAGAGAGAGAGAGAGAGAGAGAGAGAGAGAGAGAGAGAGAGAAGGGAGGAGGGAGGAGGGAGGAGGGGAGAGGAGAGAGGGGAGGAGAGAAAAGAAGTAGAGGCTGGTCATGACCACATGGAGAGATGGGGAAGGGAATGGGAAGGGAGGAGGGAAGGGAGGAGGGAAGGGAGGAGGGAAGAGCCCAAGAGACAAGAGAGAAACAAGAAAAAAATGAGAGATGAAGGAGGGGGCAAGAAGCCCCTTTTATAGTGGGTCAGGCCTGCCTGGCTGTTGCCAGGTAACTGTGGGGTGGAGCTTAGACAGAATGCTAGCAGCACTGTCTGATGGCCTTCCCTGCTTTCATCTATTGGGGCCTCCTACTTGGAAGGCTCTGGGCTGTGTGAAGCAGCTATGCAGTCTTAGACTCCTACGGTCACCTGAGGGACTTGACAGGAACCTTTTCCCCAGCCAGCGAGGGAATCTGTCATTCTGCCACCCCAGGCTCTAAAGGCTGTGACTGCATTATCTCCTCCAGATGTCCCTAGTCTCAGGGTCAGTAGGATCACGGGATTTCCTAGATAGGCCCTTAAGTGACACCTACATGCTTAGGCCAGAGATAACATCCCAGGACAGGACAAGGGACCTGAGTGACAAGTGGTATGGTGCTGTGGGAAGGAGCTAGCTAGCTCTCTGCCCAGGCTAGCTGTGTGACTGTGGACAATCACGGATAGTCTAGGCCTTAGCTTTCCCATCCGGAAGGTGAATGTGCTACCAGCTGCTACCTTGGCTGCTCTTGCCTGGAGCTAGGTGACAACGTGGGTGCCCACATGTCTATTTCCCAGGGCTCTGGGTGCTTCTCGTCAATGATCCTCACCCTGGCCCCAGCCATCAGCAACCAACCAGTCTGCAGGAGTTTAGGATGCAGAGTAAGGAACCCTTCCAGAACCTTCCAACGATACCAAAGGATATCCTCAGGGTATTCCGGAGGGGTCTCCGGATGGGGGAGTGTATGGAGGGGGAATCTTCTCATTGCAGACGCATGCCCGTCTTCCCCACCTGCAGGGGTTTATGGCTTCCTGACCTTCGGGACCGATGTTTCTGCCGATATCTTAATGTCCTACCCGGGCAATGACACGGCCATCGTCGTAGCACGCATTCTCTTTGCGGTCTCCATTGTGACTGTGTACCCCATTGTGCTGTTCCTGGGGAGGTGCGTCTGTTGGGGTGCACCATGGGTTGTGTTCTCTGTGTGTAGGGTGTGTAAGTGCGCACAGTGGGGCTGACGTCACCTCCAGTGGACAGAGTGAGGGACACGGGCACGGCGAGTTTAGGTGTTGCCCAGAAAGTAAGCATCGGAACTGGGCCAGGAGGGACCTTGTCTTCTCTACCCTTACCCCACAGACCCCGAGGCTGAGGGGTGCCCGGGGGAACACACAGCTGGCTGGGTGTGGAGCAGACCCTGCCGCGTGCAGCGGCGTTCTCGGAAGGCAGGAGGTCGGCAGCCACAGACCGAGCACTGGTATCTGTGTAACTACAGGTCTGTGATGCAGGACTTTTGGAAAAAGAGCCCCTGGGCAGCACGGGGCCCCCCAGTGCTGGCTGATCCCTCAGGGCCTTGGGTCCGGCTGCCACTGACCTCCCTGTGGGTGGCAGTGACACTCGCCATGGCTCTGTTCCTTCCGGACCTCAGCGAGATCATTAGCATCATCGGTGGCATCAGTTCCTTCTTCATCTTCATCTTCCCAGGTGAGTGGAGGCTGACCCCCAGCCTCCGGCCTTCATCCAGCAAGAGGCCTTGGTCTACAACAGTGGTTCTCAGCCTGTGGGTGGAGACCTGTTTGGCAACCAAAAATATTTACATTAGGATTCATGGCAGTAGAAAAATTACTATTGTGAGTTGGGGGTCACCACAGCACAAACTGGCTTAAAGGGTCGCAGAACCGGGAAGGTTGAGGACCACTGCTCTTCAGGGTCTGGAGGTGGGACCCTTGTGGGATGAGGGCCTGGGTTACGGAGCCAGGTATGGGCCAGGATTTCCAGACCTTTCCTGGTTAAGTGGCTCTACAACCTTAGATGGATGTACTATGTCGTCCCATCCCACAAACGGGAAGACAGAGGCTCAGGTACCAGGGCACACCTGGCCTGTGGCAGAATGGACAGGCTATCTCCTGGTCCATTGTCAGTGCCTCCCACTGTACGGATGGATGGTTTGGTCATTTTTAAATACCGTCTGTGTGAAACTTGTAAGGCCCACCGTGCAAAAGAACATTCCATGAGAGTCTTCTTGGCCTCGCAGACTTGGAAGGTAGGTACCGTGCTCTGCAGTGAGGCTTTCTGAGGAAGCCTTCCCAGAAGCCTTCCTTCCCAGAAGCCTTCCTTCCCAGAAGCCTCCCTTCACAGTGTCCATGAGCTGAGGTGGTAAGTTCCAGAAGCTATGGCCCGTGTATTTTCCAGATGGGAAACCCAGCAGGGGTAAGACTGGAGAAACGTGTCAGAGAAGTCGTCAGGCTTCAGCATACAATAGGGGCCTGGGCGCACAGTAGGTGCGCAGCACACAGTAGGTGCGCAGCACACAGTAGGACTTCTATGCGTAGACTATACGATTCTGCTATGGGAAGATCTGTACTAGGCAGATATTGAACTTGGGGGATCATGGCCAGAAGTTCTTGGTGCCCAACAACCCAGGTTGTCTCTGGGACAATCACAGCACCACAGGGTGTGGCTCCTCTGTCTGCAAGTAGAAGCCAGGTGGGAGACTGTCACTGTTCACCCTGCTTTGGGGTACAGTTTGATGATTTCATGACGCCTGCCTCTTTCGATGCCCTGGTCTGAGACTACCTCTTTTCTTTTTTTTTCTTTTTTCTTTTTTCTTTTTTCTTTTTTCTTTTTTTTTTTTTTTTTGTTTTTTGTTTTTTGGTTTTTTGGATTTGGTTTTTTTCGAGACAGGGTTTCTCTGTGTAGCCCTGGCTGTCCTGGAACTCACTCTGTAGACCAGGCTGGCCTCAAACTCAGAAATTCACCTGCCTCTGCCTCCCAGAGTGCTGGGATTACAGTGTGCACCACCACCGCCCAGCTGAGGCTACCTCTTTTGACTGTGGCTCAGGTCCCAGGGAAGCCTTTCAAAGCTGCAGCTCAAGTGAACTGCCTGGGGACAGTCAGCGTGGGAGCAGCTGCGTGGGAGCTCCAGGCAGAGCTGGCAGGCTCTGAAGCTGGACAGAACTAATGCAGTGCTGGAGGAGGAACCCAGGGCTGCATGCCGGGCCAGTGCAACCGGCTAATGCACAGTCTCAGATACGCTATACTGTGTGTGTGTGTGTGTGTGTGTGTGTGTGTGTGTGTATGTGCAGATAATGCACAGTCTCAGATATGCTATACTGTGTGTGTGTGTGTGCAGATAATGCACAGTCTCAGATACGCTATACTGTGTGTGTGTGTGTGTACAGATAATGCACAGTCTCAGATACGCTATACTGTGTGTGTGTGTGCAGATAATGTACAGTCTCAGATACACTATACTGTGTGTGTGCACGCACGTGTGTGTGTGTGTGTGTGTGTGTGTGTGTGTGCAGATAATGCAGTCTCAGATACATTATACTGTGTGTGTACGCATGTGTGTGTATGTACAGATAATGCACAGACTCAGATATACTGTAGTGTGTGTGTGTGTGTGTGTGTGTGTGTGTGTGTGTGTATGCAGCAAATGCAGTCTCAGATATACTATGTGTGGATGCATGTGTGTATGTATAATTGTGTATGTGTTTGTGTGTATATATATGTGTGTATGAGTATCTGTGTATGTATGTGTGTGTACATGTTTGTATGTGTGTAGATGTATATGTGTATGCATGTATGTATGTAGATGTGTATGCATGTGTGCATGTATATGTGCATGTATGTATGTATGCATGTATATGCATGTATATGTGTATGTGTGTATGTGTGCGTGTGTATGTATTATGTATTATGCATGCATGTATGTATGTGTATGCATGTATATGTATGTGTGTATGTGTGTATGTATGTATATGCATGTGTATGTGTGCATGTGTGCATGTGTATGTGTGTGTCTTAGTCAGGGTTTCTATTCCTGCACAAACATCATGACCAAGAAGCAAGTTGGGGAGGAAAGGGTTTATTGAGCTTACACTTCCACATTGCAGTTCATCACTAAAGGAAGTCAGGACTGGAACTCATGCAGGTCAGGAAGCAGGAGCTGATGCAGAGGCCATGGAGGGATGTTTCTTACTGGTTTGCTTCCCCTGGTTTGCTCAGCCTGCTCTTATAGAACCCAAGAGCACCAGCCCAAAGGTGGTACCACCCACAAGGGGCCCTCCCCACTTGATCACTAATTGAGAAAATGCCCCACAGCTGGATCTCATGGAGGCACTTCCCCAACTGAAACTCTTTTCTCTGTGATAACTCCAGCCTGTGTCAAGTTGACACACAAAACTAGCCAGTACAGTGTGTATGTATGTATTGTGTATTATGCATGTATGTGTGTATATGTATTATGTGTGTATGCATGCATGTATATATGTATATGCATGTGTATGTGCATGCATGTGTGTATGTATGTGTGTATATGCATTATGTGTATATGCATTATGTGTATATGCATGTATTATGCATATGCATATGCCCATATGTATGTATGGGCATGTGTGTATATGCATGCATGTGTGTATGTATACATGTATGTATGTATCTGTATGTGTGTATGCATGCATGTGTATGCATGTATGTGTGTATGTATGCATATGTGCATGTATGCATGTGTGTATGTATATATATGTGTGTATGTGTGTATGTGTGTATGTGCATGTATGCATGTGTGTATGCATGCATGTGTGCATGTATACATGTATGCATGTATCTGTGTGTATGCATGTATGTGTATGCATGTATGTCTGTATATATGTGTATGTGCATGTATGTGTGTATACATGTATGTATATGTATGTGTGTATATATGTGCATGTATGCATGTGTGTATATGCATGTATGTGTGTACATGTATGTATGCATGTATATGTGTGTATGTGTGGGAAGGGCTAGAGGCAGCAGACAATCTGAGGTATTAATCCTCAGGCACCCAGACAGGGTCTCTCATTGCTGTGGAACTCACCATGGAGACTAGGCTGCCAGCAACCTGCCTAGGCCACACTCCTGCCCCCGCCCCCTTTGCATATAATGTATGCATGGATGCATGCGCATATGTGTGAGTGCATGCAAGTGGAGGTCCCAGATTGACACCGGCTGCTTCATCAATTGCTCTGCCCTACAGCACTTGCTGAACCTGAAGCCTGCCGCCTCAGCTGCTCCCACAGCCCCTGTGCAGCCATGGGGCCGCCTCAGCACCAGGTCCTGAATTCCTGGGGAGCTGAGCTATGGTCTTCATGCTTGCCTTGCAAATGCGATACCCACTGAGCTATCTCCCCAGCCTCTAAACATATTAAAAAACAAAGAAGGAGGAAGCAGAGGAGGAGAAAGAGAAGGAGGAGGAAGAGAAGGGAGTAGAAGAGGAGAGGGGGAGGGAGAGGAAGTTGAACAATAGCAGCTCTTGTCTGTCATCCCAACAGATAGCCTGAGATGAGCTGGAGAATCCCAGGCCAGTCCGGGCTATGTAGCAAGATTATCTGAAAGAAGGGAAAGAAAAGGAACTAGAGGTGGCTACAGTCCACAGGTGCATCCCAGGCCTGGGTATCAACCAAGTTCCTGCCCCTGGAAGGCGGAGGCCTGAGAGGCGATGCTGTTCGGCCAAGTCATTTTAGGGGTGTTTAGCTGGGGCCTTCATTGGCTTCACTAACTCCAGGCTGGCCCCCTAACCACTGGGCAATACCACCTTTCCAGGTATGCCAGTCTTCCATTGGGGCCCTGAGGTCTGTGGGACACTGGCGCTCTCGGCACCCCCAGCTCAGTAAGGGATAGCCAAGGTGACCTCACGCCTCCTTTGCAGGTTTGTGTCTCATCTGTGCTGTGGACACGGAGCCCATGGGACCAAGAGTCAAGTGAGTGTGCGCAAGATGAGGGTGACAACGTGACTGTATGGAGAGGCTGGGAGCTTGAATGGTGTGTTCTCGGGGCCTGGGAAACTATAGGTGGTGGGTGTGGCCCGGTGGTGGGTGTGGCCCGCATGAGAACCGCACAGCTCTCCAGCCGCCTTCACCAGTGTGCCTGGGGGCTCTGAAGGTGGATTGAGATCAGCTAATGGCAGGCCTGCTTTGTGGCTCTCAAGCCTCTCCCAACTCAACCCCTTAGGAAGACACTTGATCATGGACCCAGGCCCCATACCCTGCAGTCATACCTCAGACCCTAGGACCCTGCTGGAGAAGGCCCTGCTCCCATGTAAGGATGCAGTGTGAGGTACCACTGAGCCCATTTCGGATGCCCCTGGCTCGCATAGCCATGGGTGTGGGTACCTGCCCCAGGCCTGTGACCCCATCCTTCAGCCATGGTAAGCCCCAAGGTCTGTTTTTCCAGGGGAGAAGCTATGGACCATGGACCCCTCTTGTCCTGACAGGAATTGCTTTGTGCTTCTCTTTGCTAACTGACTTCTCTCTACTGGAGGGTTCCCTGGAGCAGCAAGATTCCCAGGAATCTTGGCATGGCCAAGCTCGTTATAGATTATTCCTGGGCTTTCAAGATGGTTTTCTGAAACTGCCCTGTGTCCTTCCCACCTGTGGGCCAGTGGCTTTGTGTCCTGTGGTCTTCTGGGGATGCTAATGCTGTTCAGTCAGAGCTGTCCATCTCCGGTGACGGGTTTTCCTGGCCCTGGTTAATCCTACAGTGATGTCTCTGGAGGCCCTGCCACTTGCTGGTCCATTGATCACCAATTAAGAAAATGTCCTACAGGCTTGCCGACAGCCTCATGGATCTTATGCAGACGTTTTCTGGATTGAGGTTCTTTCTCTAAGTGACTGTAGAAATCCTGGTTGCCCCACATTTCTCCGGTCCTATACCCTAACCGGCTCCTTTTCTGATTGTGTGTGGCTCAGGGCCTCAGGTATCTTCCTCACTGTTCCAGTACATGCTGTGTGGAAGAAGGTTTAAAGTTGTTCCTCCCCTGCCTCATTTCTTTTCTTTGATAAAGGAGGGATGAGGCAACACAGGGAGAGATGTTCTTCCTCCCCACCACCCCCGATATCCCCCTGATAAAAGAGAAAGAGGATGTCCCACTTAGAGTAACCGTTGCTTTTGCTGTGATGAATCGTGACCAAAAGCAACATGGAGAGGAAAGTTTATGCTCCCATAACATAATCCATCACTGAAACAAGTCAGGACAGGAACTCAAGTAAGGCAGGAACCTGGAGGCAGGAGCTGATGCGGAGGCTGTGGAGGGTGCTGCTGACTGGCTTGCTTGGCCTGCTTTCTCATGGATCCCAGGGCCACCAGCCTAGGGATGGAACCACCCAAAGTGCATCGACCAGAACCTCTCCCACCAACCAGCAATTAAGAAAATGCCCAACATGTTTACCCACGCCCAGTCTTATGGAGGCATTTTCCCAATTGAGGTCACCTCCTCTCAGATGATTTTAGCTTGTGCCAAGTTGACAAAGCTCTCCAGCACAGGGAATCTGACCTATCGCAATGGCATGCCTGGCCTGCTAGCACTACCTAGCCGTGTATACTGTCAGCCACACAACCCAGGTGTGTTGCTTTGTAGGTGCTGCCTGGAGGCCTGGGGCATCCTCTCCGTGCTGGTGGGCACTTTCATCTTTGGGCAGAGCACAGCTGTGGCTATGGTGGAGCTGCTCTGATGTGGACTGACACACTCACACCTGCATCTGGCCCGAAGACCCCTGGAGGTTCTTGCCGTCCCAAAGGTGCCGCTCTGTCTATTGAGCTCTGCTCCTCCCACGACTCACGGGACCCTGGTGAGGAAGGACAGACTTCTGTGACAAGTTACTGCCACATGGTGACTCAGGACAATAGAAGGCCTTGCTACTGAAAACTGGAGTGTGGGCTAGAGAATGGTGGGTCATGCTGCTTCAGAAGGTTCTGGAATGTTCCTTCCACTGTCCTCCTCTGGTGGTGGCAGGAGCTCCTTAGTGTCCCTGGCTTATAGATGTATCACCGTAGTCACAGGGTCGACACTGGCCCTGTGCGTCCTTTCCCAAGCAGGATGCCAGCTACCCAGTCTAGGGTAGCCCATCTCAAGTTAGTGAGAACTTGTCTGCACTGGCTTATGTCTAAAGATGTGTGTCTTAGTTACTGTTCTGTTGCTGTGAAGAGACACATAATCAAGGCAACTCTTAGAAGAGTTCATTGGGGGCTCACAGTTTCAGAGGGTTAGAGTCCCTGACCATCGTGGCAGGGAGCACAGCAGCAGGCAGGGAGCACGGCAGCAGGCAGGGAGCACGGCAGCAGGCAGGCAGGCGTGGTGCTATAGCAGTAGCTGAGCATTTGCATCTTCATCTGCAAGCACGAGGCAGAGAGTGCGCACTGGAAATGGTGCAGACTTTTGAAATCTCAGAGCCCAGTTCCAGCGACACACCTCATTCAGCAAGACCACACCTCCTAATCCTTCCCAAACAGTTGAGACCAACCATTCAAACATGTGAACCTGTGGGGGCCATTTTCATTCAAATCACCATAGTCCACTCCCTAGTCCCCAGAGGCATGTAGCTACGTCGTAATGCAACATGCATTCAGTCCAACTCTGAAAGATCCCATTGTTGGAGTCTGACTTAAGGTTATGTGAGGATACGATGCATCTGAGACACAAGTGTAAGAACTAATGATGCTGCCTCTCAGGAAGTAATTTTGGAATGCCCACAAATGTGGGAGGGAACACAGAAACCCTTGTGACCTTCCTCAGTTTCTACAAAATAGTCAACCATATCACCTCAAGAAGTTTTTCTGAAGACAAATAATATTGTCATGCTTTATGTAAACCTGAATATGCCAGGCTGCGAAGCAGGCCTCTCTGCAACTGCCACCTCCTAACTCTGCTATCAAAGGAGCTACAATAATAAAATGAGTCTTGTTGTGCATGCAAATCGCTCTGGACTGCCTCCAATCCCCTGGTGTCCTTGTGTCTGTCTGTCCAGACAAACTCTCCTACCCATGTTCTTTTAGAGGCTCAACAGTTTAAAATTCAAAGTTTCTTCTGAGGCTCAGGACAATCTCTTATGTATGTACTTCAAGGTACAATGGCACGGAATACACATTCCAAAATACACACGGAAGGAAGGAAAAGGGACGAAGGAAGACACTGCACTAAAGCGAGACTGAAACCCATCAGGGCAATTCTGTAACTCCATGTCTGATGTCAAAAGGCTTAGGCGGCTCTATCCTTCCAGCTTTGCCAACTGCCACATCCCCCTCCCCTTGCTCTCTCTGATCAGACTGGTCCCACGCCCAGCATGCCACTCCCCCCGGTAGGCACCCATGGCCCTGGGTCTCCAACACAACCCAGGTTTCACTTTCACAGCCTCATGCAACAGCCTCTCAGGACTTCCATGCAGAAACTCCCGTGCCTGCCACACACCTGGCCCCAGCATCCTTTCCGCAGGAGAAGATTCCACCCATATATTTGCTCCTGTATCCTTTATGATTCTAAAGCCAGAACCACACTGATGCTGCTGCCTGCTTGGGATGGAGCCTGGCCCAGCTCTGTGGATCACGTTTGCATAATCTTTGATAAGTTGTTGCTCTGTAGGAGCAGAGAACCGCAGAATTATCTGGGTGGGGTACAACCTCACCCTAAGGGTACAACATCCTCTCCTTTTCTCTTTCAGCTCACATCGCAGCTCTAACTTGGGATTTCCTGGTGTTCTTTTCTCTTCAGACTTTTTATTTCTTTTTGTCCAGTTTGCTCTTTTTCATTGTAGACCTGCCTACGATCAGATCACTTGTAGCCACACGACAGACTCAGTACTGGGCTGTCTTGAAATCTTCATCCAAAACTTCAATTTAGCCTCCAGCATATTCTTACCTTGTTTTTGGGGGGAGCTACGCGTGCCAGGGGAAGGTAAGGGGGAGCCTGGCTGTTCCTTGGGCCCGAGTGCTTCCTGGTACAGCTGGGGTACGATCCTTTTCTCCAGTTCGGTGGAATCTCTGTGCCAGGCTCTTCCTATTTGTGCCATGTTTTGTGTCTGGGACCTCATGAAGCTGGTGTAACCAGTGTGTGGTTTGATATCCCCACCACCACCTGTTCGCAGGCATGGAGTTTCAATATAGAGAGGCAGTTCATGCACTGTAAGACTCACCCTTTGAAGACATGCTGACCTTAGTAGTTCAGCATACTCAGAATTCAGCCTCTGTCACAGCCCAATTCCAGTGAGCATGTTTGCCCACCTCCAAAAGACTCCTGAGCCCTTTAGTGCTCCCTTTAGTGCTCACTCCTCCACCTCGCAGCGGTGCTGGGGGGGGGGGGGGCAGGCTCCTCTCTTGTCCTGTGTCTCACTGGCTTAGCTATCCCATGAGCAGACGCTACAGCAGTTGGTTGTAGGTGGCTGCCCTGGTGTCATGTCACAAATCCTCACCTGTAAGTTTAACCTCGAATCTATTGGAGCAAGGAAAGTCCAAGCCACCCCTCCTCCTGCAAGGACCTTTATGAGAGCAGACGGCTTCGGCCTTGAAGTCCCTTTCCTCTTCCTCTCTGCTATTCTGCACTGTGGAGTGGTCAGAGGGGTGGGCCTCCTGTCTGCCTCCATCCCATGGCCAGCCCCGTGTGACCTGCCGGACCCTCACCCAGAGGCTCAGGATCGTCCTAGAAAGGTTGGCTTTTCAGAAAGAGCCCTGCAGAGTGTCTGAGGACTTGTTAGCTCTTTGGGACAGGCAGTGGCCAGGCTGCCTATGTCATCGTTGTGAAGGTTTGCGGGCCTGGTCAGAGGGTTGGGCCCCTGTGAGACCCCTTGCTGTATGTACTAGGTAATATCAGGTGGTGGGTAGTAAGTGCCTGGTGAAGGAGGCTGGGGAGGCTCTGGAGCCGGGAAAGAGTGTGCACCTGTTCGAACAATGGAGCAGGGGTGTGTGTGTGTGTGTGTGTGTGTGTGTGTGTGTGTGTGAGAGAGAGAGAGAGAGAGAGAGAGAGAGAGAGAGAAGTGTTCTGTGTGAATCATAAAGGTATAAAAGTTGTTCCAATCAGCTGGAGCGATGCCATGCTGAGGCCCCAGCTGAGGGTGAGAAACGGGAGGAGACTCTGAGCTTCCTGGCAGCCAAGGGGAAATAAAGGCAGCTAAAGTATGCTTCCCCCCTCCCAGGGACACACTCTGTGGCTTCAGCACAGAGCAGAAGTCACTAGCTCCCCATCAAAGGTGACTGCTGCGCCCGAGTGTGTAGCACGCTCTTCCCATGTCACTGCTATGCAGAGGATGTGATGTTCCAGACGGAACATCACAAGCTATGGGGGCGCTGTGTACCCGGGGAACCTCTTTGTAGGCCAGGGCAGCCTCGGCTGCTGCCTGCGACCTCAGGAGTAGGCAAGACACAGGCTCACAGGATCCTAGCAGGATTGCCTCGAGCATCTCCTGTAGAGGACCATGGTGTGGTGTGGTGTGGTGTGGTGTGGTGTGGTGTGGTGTGGTGTGTGTCAGCCCAGCAGGAAGGCACCTGGCCAGGAGTCAGGCAGGAGACTCAGGAGCTGAAGGCATCCTGAGGAACCACGTGTGACACAGCCTGTCACTCCAAGGCCTCTGGGGCATCATCTCCTGGGACTCTCTCTTCCCTGTGAGCATCCTCTTCCCCAGCTGAGCCACAGCCTGTCAACCTGCCTGTGGGTTGTACAATCTGTGGCCACCTGTGTCTGGTGGCTGTTGCCAGCACAGTATTCACCAGGTTCATCTGAGTTGGGGCAGGT
This sequence comes from Apodemus sylvaticus, assembly GCF_947179515.1. NCBI lineage: Eukaryota > Metazoa > Chordata > Mammalia > Rodentia > Muridae > Apodemus > Apodemus sylvaticus. Next base: position 10,009,154 of record NC_067492.1, read on the forward strand.
GTCATGTTTCACTGTGACTGAATGTAGCCATCCCTCTGTGTCCACTGTCCCAGGGCCCACGGATCTGTCTGTGGACTGGGAGTCTCTCATGTAACAGGTACTGTGTAGAATACGACCTGTGTGCTGTTGTTTTAAAACAAAATCCCAGACTTTTGATTTTGCCAGTGAAGACTCAGGAGCCAGATGGTGAGGTGAATGCCTGCTAGCCCAGAGAGGCAGAAAGAGCGCCCTGCTGGCCTTCCTACTCCACCATGTTCCATAAGGGAAAACTACCCCCTCCTCCTCCCCTCCTCCTCCCCTTCTTCCTCCCCCTCCTCCTCTCCCTCCTCCTCTCCCTCCTCCTCCTCTCCCTCCTCCTCCTCCCCTCCTCCTCCTCTCCCTCCTTCTCCTCTCCCTCCTCCTCCTCCTCTCCCTCCTCCTCCTCTCCCTCCTCCTCCTCCTAGTCCCCCTCCTCCTCCCCCTCCTAGTCCCCCTCCTCCTCTCCCTCCTCTCCCTCCTCCTCTCCCTCCTCTCCCTCCTCCTCCCCCTCCTCCTATTTGTCTTCCTCCTCCTTCCTTCTTCATCTTCATCTCCACACTGTCCTCAACACCCTTCAACTCACAGACCTTCCTTTCGCTCTCCTGGCTTCTCTTAGGTTCACTCACTGTCCACTGGTTGCTTGCACGCTCTGCTTCTTGAGCTGTGGTTGACTTCTTTAATCCTCTTTACACAAAGCTCTCCGGTCGAAGGTGTGCACTAGGGCTGAGCCACATGATAATAAGAAACAGGTTTTTCCAGTTCACAATCTCTGGGTTCAGGTTCGCAATGTGATCAAATATCCTGCAACAGTGCATGCCCACTAATTACTTACTTACTGTCTATTTAAACTATTGCCCGCAGAGAACCACCTGAACGGTCACACAGCTTAGGAAGCATGTTCTGTAAACACTTGGCAAACACTGCAGCCTGCATACACAGAGCATGTCAGCAACAAAGAGGCGTTTCTATTTGGCCCACGGTTAGCTGAATCCTGGATGTGAAACTTTGGATACAAGAGACCAGGGATGGCTCTGACAGGGATGGGGGTGGGGTGGGGGGTGGGGAGAGCAGTATTGGTTAGTTTTTGTCAACTTGATATGCTAGAGTCTTTGGGAAGAGGAACCTTCTTTGGAGGGATTGACTAGATGAGACTGGAATCTGAGTAATTGCCTTGGTTGCTAATGGATGTGGGCGTGGCCGGCTGACTGTGGGCAGGGCCATCTTACTGTGGGTGGGGCCAGCTGACTGTGGGCGGTGCCATTCCCTAGGCAGCCGTCTTGGGCTTCATCAGAGAGGAGCAAGTCAGTGAGCAGCCCTTCTCTGTGCTTTCTGCCTCAAGTTCCTACCTTGATTTCTCTCCATCATGGACTGTGACTTGGAAAGGTAAGCTGAGAAAAAAAACAAACTTTCCTTTCCAACTTACTTTTGATCAAAGTGCGTTATCACCACAGCAATGGACAGGGTCCGGGCTGCTGCTCTAGTTTGCTGTGGAATTGCTACATGGGGTTTTATCTGGTCACGGACTGGACTAGCGTTCTCCCCATGAATGTTGCCAGGCATTCATATCTCTCTCTCTCTCTCTCTCTCTCTCTCTCTCTCTCTCTCTCTCTCTGTCTCTCTCTCCCCCCTCTCCTCCTCCTGCTCCTCTTCCCCCTCTGTGTATGTGTTTCTGTCTCTCTCGGCCTTTTTCTCTCTTCCCCATCTTTTTATTGTCTGTCCGTCTGTCCGTCTGCCTTTCTCTGTTTCTCTGTCTTGATTTTTTCTCCTCTCTCTTCCCTCTCTCTCTCTCCTGTGTGTGTGTAAAGTGCACACATGGAGGGCAGAGCTTCCAGTGCCTTCCTCTTTCACTCTTCACCTAATACCTGAGCCTGACTCTCTCACTGAACAGGAAGCTTGCTGTGTTAGCTAGGCCGGGCTGGCCAGTGAGTTCTTACCCTCTGCCAGCCTCTGTACCACCTTCCCTCCACAACGCTGGGGTTACACGCATTCATGGCCATGCTTTCTACACAGGTGCTGAGGACTTGAACTCGGGTCCTCATACTTGCATAGCCAATGTTCTACCCACTAAGCTTTCCTTCACCCCGTGTTGGCATCTTCTGTGCATCTTCTAGGACTAGAATCACTGGGTCATGAATGGTTTGAGGAAGCAGGCACAGATATTAACAGGACCCTGGAGCTGTTCTCCCAAGATGCTACTGTTGCGTGGTGTGGTATGAGCACAGGATTGTGGGTAGTAGGCTCTGTCCTCGGATCTTCTTGACGTACTACCATGCTGTGTGACCTTGGTGAGTAGCCTGCCCTCTTGCTGTCTGTGTGTCGTCTCCTGGGTGCTGGTGCCTGGCAGGTGCTTGACTCTGTACCTGGCCCGTGCAACTATAATGGAAGGCAGACAACCTGACAGGGGACCTTTTCCTCAGCCCATCCCACCTCCCCAGAGCGAGGTTCTTGAAGCCTTCCAGTCAATGTGCTGCACTTTGGAGGACTTGGGCAAAGTGTGGTGAGTGGAGAAGGTGTGCTGTGTTCTGCTAAATAGGACCCTTCAGCCATACCTCCAAGACAGTAGCCTCCTCACAAAGCAACCAAACTGTGTGGGAAAGCGGCAGCCTTGGGCTGGTAGGGCGACATTTACCCAGGCTGAGGGTGCCAGCAGGAGCCTTCCCTGTGCTGAGCCTGGTAATTCTTGACCCGTCACAGGGTGGCGTTGCTACCCACTCTCTGCAGGAAGCCTCTGATTTTTCAGGGCTGGTGTGGGATATTCTAGTTAGAGCCAGAAGCTGGCATCTGAATCCCCCGTACTCTCCCTAGGAGTGGGTTTGTTGGAGTGGTCTGTGAGTAGCTAGCAGCTGACTCGGGATGGGGTGGAACCTGCCAGGGAGCAGAGGACACAAGGCTCCGGGTGTTCAGGGGGAGGGAGGGAGGGGAGAGGGTTTTACAGGTGGTGGCTGTTGGCTGGGGTGAAAGGCACAGTAGTGGTGCTGCCTGTCCCCAGCAGAGACCAGGCAGTGCCCTCCTCTCCCCCCAATTCTTTCCAAGCTAGAGGGAGATCTGCTGCTTTCTTTGATGCTCAAGGCTTCTGTGAGGTCTTTCCTGCTGATTGGGAGAGAAGCGGAGTGGAATGTGCTGCCAGATGGCACCGTAAGCGTAGGATCTTTTGGAGAGTCCCTGATTGACAGGTAAGCAAAGGTGGTTGGCAGCCTCTGTCCCGGGCTCCTGGGAAGCCAGTTCTAAGTCCTGCTGTCGTAATGATGCTTCGATTTAGACTGAGGCCCTATCAATGGAGGGTGGGATTGAAGGTTGGCCACCCTCCACAGACTCCCTTTGGTCACGTGCAGTTGTGCCCCTGTGGCCTGGAGGCTCTCTCCTTTACTGACTTCTGTTGATGCCCTATGCTGTCAACCTGCAAATGACCCCGCCTGTCCCACTGCACCCTTCCTGTGAGCTGCTACAGTGGAGGTAGCCCGGGCACCACCCAACTCACTCGTCAAGATACCTGTCCTGAAGCACGGCTCCACTAACCACTAGGAGTGCTGAGGCTAAGGGAGAGCCAAGAGCCACCCTGGCTCTGCACCGCCCACAATGGCATTCCCAACTCCTGCAGCTGGGAAAGGGACAGAGACACGACACGCACTGTTCCTAACCAGACTTTATTGGTAGTGTGGCTGTGGGCCTAGCGTGGTGCTGGGGACCTGGGCTTTACCCAAGCCTAAGTTGGGTACTACGGGGTCACAGCTCCTACTAGGTAGCAGGCCATCAAAGAGGACAGAAGTAGAGGAGCAGGCCTATCCTGAGGTGGGCCTTGCTGGGCCTGAGCTATTCAGAGTCCGGGACACCAGAGGCTGGCTGGGGTGAGAAGCCATCCCTACTAACTGTGGCCTCGCCAGCATTGCAGGAGTACTCTGCCAGGTCTAGTCAGGTGTGGGGACGCCAGGGGATGGGCCGCCTCCATGCCACAGCAGGGGGGAATAATATAAGTCCTTTGATTAGTATATTGAAAAGACAGCTGTTTACCAAAGTCTCTAGAAAAGGGGTAGGGGGTGGTAGGAGGGCTTCTTAACAGGGATGGGCTCAGTCTCGGCCAGAGGTGCACCAGGCAGCTGTGAGCAGGGGAGAGAAAAATGGCGGTCAGTGGTTGGGCTTATGAGAAGCAGGGTCCCTTCCCTGGAGGCTGGGATGGCTAGAGGTAGAAAAGCAGCCTTGGGCAGAGTACGCCAGGCATTGTCACCCCACGCTGCTCACGCAGGCCCCAGAGGGAGGAGTGCGGTGAACTTCTCCCGTGAGCCCCCATCTGCATTGACTGGTGTCCCTGTCTGTACACCAAGCCTTGGGTCAGGGGCTTACATCTGGACCAGGATTCCTGATAGGAGCAAGAACTCCCTGTAGGCCCAGGAGGCCCTTCTCTGAGGCTGGTGTTGATTAGAGATACGGGGTACCCCACCCTCACGCGTTGTTCTGTCCCTCTACCTGGCACAGAGATCTGGGAGAGCGCCTCAGGCTGGCTCAGCGTGTCTACCTTGACGTGTCGGAAGGCCTTGCACACGGGGCTCTGCAGGTGCCTGCGAGCCGGGAGCACAGGTTAGTCCAGGGTGTGTCTTGGAGGTGGGGATGAGGGGAGCTTTAGGTGTGGGCCCAGATCTAGTCCTGCTCTGTCTGGGAGAGAGCCTGTGACCTTGGGGGCATCCATCCAGGAATCTTTTGCCCCTAGCCTGCCCACGGGAACAGGATTAGACCTCTAGCCCTGGCCTTTCCCCTCCTGATCAGCTGCAGCTGCAGGAGACAGCACTGTAGCCATAGGAGTGAGCCTCTGTGCTCACTGCACCCCAAAGTCCTCAGTCTCATGGCCCTTCGTATTCCCTGAAGGCAAGAACAGGGGCAGAAGTGACCCCCTCTGTCCTTGTTGTACGTGGGAAACTAGAACCCCCTGCAGGACTATGGCTCGATCTGGGGAGGTCAGCGAGGTGTCTGGGCTGTTGTGCGCTAAACCAGCCTTGTGGCTAGCCAGCCCCAGGACACTCAACAGCTCTACTGACAGCAAGACTCCAGGACACAGGCAAGGAGGCTATGGGAAACTGAGACAGTCCTTAGAGCGGAGATTTACATGTACTGTGCCATATGGAGAACCTGGGTCAGGGGTCTCAGTGTCTCAGAACCCGGCTGCCTCTGGGTGACAGCTCTTCACTGTCCTCCCCGCCCTTTCCTCAGGGTCAAGAAACAGGAGCCTAAAGACAGTCAGCCCCACCTCCTGGCATGGGGTAGGGACAGGGCTGCACCAACCTCTTCCACTCCTCCTCTGTCTCCCAGAACTCATAGATGACGAAGGTTAGGCCGTCGGCCATCCTCACTGCGGCAACACTGCGGGGAAGTGACAAGCACATGTGTGGCCACCAGTGACTGCCCATTGCACACCACAGCCCTGAGCCTCTTCCTTCTGGTCTTCCACAGGGCAATGGGAGCTGGAGACTCGGAGACCACCATGACTCCAGCCTCCAGGAGCATCCAGGCCCCCTGGCTCAGCACCATGGTCCACATCGAGAGCAGGCAGATTTCTGAGTTCGAGGCTAGCCAGGGCTACACAGAGAAACCCTGTCTCGAAAAAACCAAATCCAAACCCCCCCCCCCCAAAATACGCCTGGTTTTGAGGGGTGGAGAAATGGTCCAGCTGGCACACAACTGAAGATCCTGTCTCAAGAAAAGATCCTGACTCAAGAAAACAATGTTGGGGCCAGGAAGATGGCTCGGCAGGCAAAGGAGCTCGAAACATTGACCAAGAGACTGAGTTTGATCCCCAGGACCTACACAGTGGAGGACAGAACTGACATCTTTAATCCCAGTATTTGGGAGGCAGAGGCAGGCGGATTTCAGAGTTCGAGGCCAGCCTGGTCTACAGAGTGAGTTCCAGGACAAAAACTCTGCCTCGAAAAACAAAAAAGAAAGGTTTCCAGAAGGCTGTGTGCGAGCCTGTAAGGCATTTTCTTACTCAGTGAATGATGTGGGAGGCCCCGCCCACGGTGGGTGGAGTCATCCCCAGGCTGGGTCCTATAAGAAAGCAGGCTGTGCAAGTCAGTAAGCAGCGCCCCTCCATGGCCTCGCCATCAGCGCCTGCCTCCGTGTTCCTGCTCCGACTGCCTTTCATGCTGAACAGTGATGCAAATGAAATAAACCCTTTCCTTCTCGAGTTGCTTTTGGTTGTGGGATTTCATCGCAACAGCGGCAACCCTAAGACAGACCTCATGAACTTTCCACACCCCAGCCTCTGGTATGTACACATACGCACACAAGCCAGGCACTCATCTCAGAACAATCCCCTACATTGACCTCTCTCTGACCTACAGACAGACAGACAGACACAGACACACACAGACACAGACACACACACACACACACACACACACACACACGCATACAAAATACCTGGGTTTTTAAACCAAAGCACACAGTCTGTGCCTTAGTCTCTTTTCTGTCTTTCGGTCTTAAGACAACCCCAGGAAGCTCAGATGGGGACTGAAAAGAGGGAGGTCCCAGACTGACCTGCATCCAGGCATGTCCCCAGAGTGACCCGGATGTCACTCCATCTCAGAGGGGGCTGGGGCAGTGGTGTGACCATGTGGGCTCTGGTGGAGTCCCTGTCCTCTCCAGATCCTCCCAGCCCCCCTGATGCCTGCCTTTCCCACATGCGGCAGAAGTGCACCTGAGCCCCACAAGAAGGGACTCTCTTTAGGGTGAAGGCTGTGAGGGAACCCGGCTGCTGCCCCTATGTTGGCTCATTTGTTAAGCACCAGCCTAGAATCACATGCACAGCTCAGGGTCCTTGAGTGGAGGGGCAGCTGTGTGCCTGACAGCATCAGCCTATGCCAGCCCGTGCAGGTGCCTGCTCTGGTCTCTGGCTACCACGGACAGTTGGCTGCATAAGAGTGTGGCTCACAGCCTGGTGACTGCCAGCCTGGTGACTGACTGCCTTTGCCTGGCTGATGATGGTTTCTCATGAAGGAACTTTTGGCAGGAAGGCACAGCATGGTGGACACATGGAGAGGAAACCTTGTGCACTGGTGTAGCTCAGGGTCCCATCCTTCAAGAAGGACTTGGGAGGGGGGGTGCAACCAAAGCAGGAAGGCCCAGGTGAGGGAAAAGGGGTGCCTGGAGTACAGGGTGGAGTTCTTCCCTCTCTTCCTTTAAGAGCCATCATTGCCCCCAACATCAGTCAGACCAGGGCTCCCCTCCTCACCTGAGTGTGGTTTCTCCCTGTCGCCCTGCTATTTATCTTCACACACAAGACAGGGAGGACTGACCTGGCCCCTGATGATGCCATTCCAATGCATGGCCTCTGGCAGCCCTCCTTAGGCCATTCAGCCATTCCTCTGGCCAGTCAAACCACCGTCACCCTTTCTTGATGGGGGCAATGTACTGACCCCTCACTGGTGGCCACAGTCCCCTGCTCTGCCTTGCTGAGCTGCCCAGGGTAGTGGGACAGGAGTGGTAACAAACAGCAGGCGGCCTGCAGTCTAGAAGACGCAGGCCATGTCACTCCTGGAGGCTATAGCGTCTCCCCTTTATCAAGCAGGCACTGACTTGGGTCAGGCTCTGTGTTATATAACAGTGGTCACACTGGGTGAGTGGAGTGGGAACCAGAGCGGCCTCAGCCAGCACACCGTTTACCCTCCCGACAAACTGCTTGATGAGGAAGCCAGGCCTGGGGGTGGACTTACCCATACTTCCTACAGCTGGCATGAAGCTCAGCTCCCACTTTCTAGACTTTCCATATACGCCCGCCCTAGGAGAGGGCTGGCTCTGCTATGTCCCACCCCCCACCCCCCTCCAGCCAGAGACCCTAGCCTCCCCCATTTCCCCCACAGGAAGCTCTCTTTACTTACTGAAAGCAGTTCCTTTCTTCAGCGGTGCTCCGGAGATACTGTCTCAGGGAATCCAAGAACTCACTCAGCTGCTCGGGGCACACGGCCATCTCCTGCCGGACCAGCTGCAGGTGCTGCGAGCCAGAGTGGGCGTGAACACGTGCGCCAGGCCCTTCCCCAGCCACGTGGGCACCGAACCAATCCCGGCAGCCTGCACCTTGCTTCGGAGAGGTCAAAATAAAAAAACCCACCGCACTTTCTATTGTCACATGCGAAAATCAGCTAAAGGTGACAGGCCTGAAAGGGTAAAGTCCCCGTAGGGTCCCTACAAATTGGGCAGTAAGTAAGAAGGCTGCAGGAAGCCCCACCAAGAGGCACAGCCTGTGACCAGTAAGCTGCCTTTCTGACAAATGCACCTTCTGATGACTGGACAGGCCAGATAGGCCAGACAGGCTGGACTCAGAGCTGGGACAGATGCTTTTTGTTTTTTTTAAATCAGTCCTGAAGTCTCTGCTCACCATGCCCCTTGGGGAGGGGCAGGCAGAGAGGGGGGCCAGAGAGCTAGAGGAATAGGTCAGAGGAGAGGGGTGAAGAGGGAGGGCCTCACCATGTTGGTGCCTTCTTCATCTGAGAGGCGCTGCTGTAGATCAAACGCCAGGGTCTGGAACAAAGCAGTCATGCCTGGGATGAAGGCCGCCTCCAGGAAGGCCCCCAAGACCACTCTCAGGGTAGGGGTTTCTGAAGTCTCCCAGGATGGAAGTGGGGTTCCCAGGGCCAGGCCTAGTGGACAACTACTTAGTTCCCAGGCATAGACAAGTCTGAGAGGGGACCCTAGAACCACAGAACTAAAATAATGGCGAAGAGTTGGTTCTGGTCCAGGCCTCTGAAGGCCTGGGAGATTCAGAGACAAAGATGGGCCCCAATAAACTTGGCATATGTGGCTGGGGCAGGAAAATCTTAGTAACAGGCACCTGGCCCCCCCCCCAAATCAGGACCCTGTTTCTACCATGATTTCCTAAGAGTCCTAAGATCCCCTAATGCGCGTACCTCACCCGTAGCAGTGACCTCGGGTTCCCCATAAACCCATGGTATACACAGGGTGGCCTGCACGCCGCCACCTCCCACAAAGCCCTGAACCGAAAATTTTCCACTTACATCCTATTTCCCAGCCTCCCCAAGCCAGCTGCTGCCTGATTGTGCTCTGGGGACGGAGAAGCCTTGCCAGCTCCGCGGGTCACCAGTACCTGGCGCCCAAGCGCACACACTGATATTCAGTCATTACATCATAGCACAGAACCCCGGGCCCCAAAGGTCCCCCAAGAGGGCTAAGCAGTAGGCTCTGGGTTTAAACCATTTCTCTTCGCCACCTGAAGACATCCATTCTTCTTCCTTCAGTGTGGATCTCCCAACAACCCCAACCCCCCTGCCTGTTTACCCTCCCAAGCGGCAAGCGTGTAAACAAGCAAGAGGGCTCGTTTCTATAAGGGCCTGCCCCTGAATCACATCTCCATCCTTGACTGCTTGTCCACACATCTCAAGAGAGGGCCCGGTGGACAAGAATTGTTTGCAGGTGCAGGTTTGTTTCTGTCACTTAAACAGGCACTCGGGCGGCTCCTGGAAGGCTGGAGTCTCATCAGGAACCCTTTGGCCTCTCTACAGTGGGATGCAGATCCGTCCACTGCCCTCCATGCTCAGTTGGAGGCGGTGCTTGGCCACATGGGGGGCGGAGCCAGAATCCGCCCATGTTTGTGCTTAGGCCAATCAGAGACCTCGGAGGACCCCGCCCCATCTCCAGGACGCCTAGGTGCTCCTGGTTACCAGCAAACCTCGTTGTTAGGGCGACTGAGGTACTAAAAATAAGCTTCAAAGCGCCTCCCTCCTGGGGCCCCCACTGAGTTGTTATGACAACCGGGCACAAGGTCCCCCACCGCGCTGCTCTCACCCGGGGCAGCAGGCTTAGAAGAGGTGTGGGAGGGATGACCCTCGCTTCAGCCACAGCCCTGCAGCTGGCGATACATTTCCGGACTGGATTGCCTCTCCTCCCATCAGACCGCCTTCCAGTGAGAAGGCCCGTGGCTCCCTCCCATGAGTCGCTCAGAATGAACACGCAAGCCCCGCTAAGTGCCAGAGTTCGTTGCCAAAGAAATACACCAAAGCTGAAGGAATGTTACCTCAATCTCAGGGCTCTGACACACCTGTCGCTGGGTGTAGGCAGGTGCGGAGGAGTCCTGCGCGCACATGTGTGGGGAATTTGGTAAAGGGTGACTAGCTGTGCAAAACAGCACTATGTCAGATCCTAACCGGGACAGCAGCCAGAATCCCAGCTCCAGCAGAGGAACCCCTGAGCCTGCTCGTCTGCAAGCCCTTTGAGAATACTGTGTGTGGGTCATATACTGTCCGTAGAAACGTCTCTAGAAAGGCTGGTCTGCTCCATCCTCCCATAGTGCAGTAAGTGGTGAGCTTGGAATGTGCCCCGGACCATCGTCCCTGGATCCCTCTCGCACCTGCTTTTTGCCAGCGTTCTTGGAAATATCCACAGCACAGGCCCCCGGGGTTACTCTCCGCTGCCTGCCCTCCCACAGTCAGGAAGGACCATGGCCCCAGTCTGACAATCTACAACCCACAACCCACCAGGGCGTTCTCTAAACTGGATAAGGCTGGGAAAAAGGTGCGATGGGGTGGGGCGGGCCTACCTTGCTCTCCAGTCTGCCAATCAGCTCTGCCAACCGGCTTATCTGGCTCTCCAGCCCCTCCTCCTTTGGCTCCCCTGTGGCTGAGAAAGAGAGAGTGAGAGACCCTGGCGGTGGGCGGGGCCGTGCTGAGCGGGCAGAGCCCCGGCCCCCAGGCTAGGTCCCCGTGCAGATGACTTGGGCCCCCCTGGAGGGCAGTGCCCACCGGTGCTCTCTCACCCACAGGCAGGCTCTTCACCGGCTCCGGGGCCGGAAGCTTGTGGTTGGGGACGTAGGGCGGAGTGGGGCCTCCGTAGCGGCTCTCGTTGACGGCATGGCTGGGTTTGCAGTGGTCCTGTCTGTAGTGCATGAGGGAGGAACGTGGTGTTGATGAGGGCACCCTATGGGACCACAGCTACCTCTACTGCCTTCACCGTGCGCTTACAAAGCATTGACCGTGTCCTGAAATGTGCCCGGACCTGCCCTGTGGACCCTACATCTGCAGGATGGGTGGCGGGGCCTTCATTTTCTCAGAGGAGGTAAAACCATCCACGAGGCAGGTGACTTGACCATAGCATAGCTCCATGCCAGACTCTCCAGTCCAGGCCTCTGTGCCTCACAGGTTCATTTCCATGGCTGAGGTAGAGCTGGACCAGGCATCTATCTGGCAGACCTCATAATTGATAGCTTCCGGCCAGAACAGGCTACGTCCAGGCTACACCCAGGCTGAGGAGACACCATTTACCTTTTTCCCTTCCTATCTCAGTAGAGGCCACTGTGCTGTGATGGAAGACCTGGTTTTGTGTCAGTAGACCCCGACCCCCAAACAAGGCAGCAAGAAAAAACAAAAAACAAAAAAATGGAGCCTGGCCTGAGTCAGACTCGGTCTCTCTAGCCTACATATCCTTCCTCCAATGTACAAGACTCAACAGGCATGCTGTGCCCCTAGCACAGCGACTGGCACCCAGCAGGGTCTCCAAAACTGCAGGGGGAAGCAGCCAATCAATTCCTTACCACAAAGGGGGCCTTGCAAAATTAAGGCTTACCAATCAACAGGGTGTGTGGCTGACACCCCCATACCCTGCCTCTGAACCCTCTGGTGCATTTTAAAACCTGTCTCCTGGGATCCTTGAAAACTTAACAAGCCTGTCTCCTGGACTGAGGCCTCCTTGTCTCAGCTCCCTCAGAGAGACAAGGCTAGTGGAGGCTTTGAGCTGTCAATCACAAAGTCTGTATAAGCCAGCGACAAATGCGGTGTCCCTCAGACCGTGAAGGGTTGAGTGGGAGGCGCCTCAAGCAGCGGGGGGTCTGCATAAAAGCTTTTCCTGGAACACAGCACCCTTGGGGGTGCTGACACAGGGCAGCCCTGGGGAACTCGGGGCCTGGAAGCCAGAAGCGTTGATGTGTGGGCCAGCATGAGGTGTCTGTGGGTGTGGAACAGATTTTCCATTGAGACACACCACCCACTCCTTCCACTGACACCCCAGGGTTGTTCCCTCCCTGTGGGACAGGCGCGCTGCTATCTGTCTGCAGCAGGAGAAAAAGGGGTGACTGTGAGGAAGATGATAAAATAATAAATCAATAAAGGGAAAGCTGTCTGTTCCCAGAACAGTGACTGTTGACACTGGGGACTCGGGATGGCAAAGCTGCCCATATATGAAGGGTCGTGAACTGTACTTCTGGGTGCTGAGAGCAAACATATTTGGCAACGGTATCGTTAAGAGCCCCCTCACACCCCTACCTGATGGAGGTCCTCACTGACCAAATTTCACCTGCTCAACCCCTACCCCATAGCAAAAAGGACACCCTGGTCACACTGTGACTCTCCACCAGGCACGATGAGAAAGCCAAGGCCATGGGTCTGGGCTTCCTGGCAACTGCCCACCCGTGTGTTGTTCCCCTTTCTCCTTTAGTGCTCTGAGGAGACAGGAGTGTGCTCAGCTAGCTACAGGCAGCACAGGGGCGGGGCTCAAAGCTGAGCAGGCCCTTCTTAGGTAGAAAGACTGAAGTGTTCCAGTCCAGACACCAGACACACAGCACCCAGTGTCCATGAGAAACCTCTGGTGCCTGCCAGCACACCTGGAGAGCAACACTCTGAGCCCCATCCCTCTCCAGAGTCTCCTTAGTTTGGTCCCACCCTGCCTTCAGTAGCTGCCTCAGCCTTCCTAGATCTACAGGTAACAAGGTAGCCCTTGGAGACCCACAGGGTTCCTGATAGGAAGACACTTCCCTCACACACTACACTTCCGGCATGTGGCATTGTGTTCCCAACCTGCAGCAGCCAGATCCCACTTCCCAAACTGGTTTCCAGTGTTCAGAAGCAGCTGGGGCAGCAGGACATTGCCATGTGAACAAAAACTATGGTAAGATCTGTGCGTCTCAGGCGTGCACGTCCCATACCAGACATTCTCCTAAGCACATCCTGTCCCACGTAAGCCTCATGACCCGGGTTCTAGGTCCCAAGTTTGTCCTGAGATTGCAGGAGGAGAAATTGGGGAACCCACGGAGAGGTTCAGGGATGTGTGCACCCAGACCTGAGGGGCACAAAGAATCAGGCTGCTGTGGTACCCCAATATGTCCCACAGACACACCGGATCAGGCTGGTCTGTTCTTCGATGGCTTCCACAGCGCTTTCCACAGAGCTGAGCAGCGACTGGATCTGATTGGCTGTCTCCTTCAGAAGGAAGCGGGTCACAAACTGGTCCACATTGCTCCCACCTTCATATACCTGGGGATCAGGAGAAAACCCAGAGGTGAGTGGGCTCAGGGGCCGGGCGCACCTTGGCCTAATGGCTCTACCTTTGCACGGAGGGAACCTGCACGTTCTCTTGCATCTTAGAAACCGCAAGGTCCCCACCTCCAGAGGCCAAAGGTGGAACTCCGGTTTCATTTGGATCACCTCTGCAAGCCCAGAGAGCAGTGGTACTATCTTACATCTTACCCCTTGGTGACAGGAGAGGACACTGGGCATGAAGGTGGTAGCGGTGTGACAGGATTAATAATGGTGACACTGCTGTTGCTGAACCGATGCTGGTGATGGTGATGATGGTGGTGGAGATGATGGTGGTGGTGATGATGGTGGTGGAGATGATGGTGGTGGTGATGATGGTGGTGGAGATGATGGTGGTGGAGATGATGGTGGTGGTGATGATGGTGGTGGTGATGGTGGTGGTGGAGATGATGGTGGTGGTGGTGATGGTGGTGGAGATGATGGTGGTGGTGGAGATGATGGTGGTGGAGATGATGGTGGTGGTGATGATGGTGGTGGAGATGATGGTGGTGGAGATGATGTTGGTGGTGATGATGGTGGTGGTGATGATGGTGGTGGAGATGATGGTGGAGATGATGGTGGTGGTGATGATGGTGGTGGTGATGATGGTGGTGGTGATGATGGTGGTGGTGGTGATGGTGGTGGTGATGATGGTGGTGGTGGAGATGATGGTGGTGGAGATGATGGTGGTGGTGATGATGGTGGTAGAGATGATGGTGGTGGTGGTGATGTTGGTGGAGGTGATGGTGGTGGAGATGATGGTGGTGATGATGGTGGTGGAGATGATGGTGGTGGTGATGATGGTGGTGGAGATGATGGTGGTGGAGATGATGGTGGTGGAGATGGTGGTGGAGATGATGGTGGTGGTGATGATGGTGGTGGTGATGATGGTGGTGATAATGTTGCCAATGGTAAAGACAGCACTAGAGATGTTGGTCATGACAGTTTTGATGAGGGAGTGCGGGGAGTGGTAATGGTGCTAATGATAAATAGTGTTGCAGGGATGATGTTGGTGGTGGTGATGATGATGTGGATGGGGATGGTGATGATGGTGGTGATGATGGTTAGGGAGAAGGTAACAGTGCCATCAATTATGGATGATGGTGTTTTGGTTGCTGCAGTAGGCAGAAAGCACCATGAGAGATGGCCTCTGCTCCCTTCTTTCTTCTACAAGAAAACTTCTTAGTGCCTCTGAGTCTTCATGTTGTTACTCAGACAGCTACTAAAGAGAATTATGTTGGTAAGAGGGCTGAATGGCTCCCCAGGAAATCCCCTAAAGCCTGTGCTCAGGAATCAGGGACAAAGCAGAGGAGTGGGTGGGTGGGTGCATGTGGTGAGGAGCAGGCTCTGGAGAGAGAAGGGCGAGGGGCTCTCCTGCAGGCTCTGCCATTTGGTGCATGGCGGAGCCTCTCCTGGCCAGACTGGCACTGACGTCCCTTGCTGTGATTCCTGACTCTGCAGAAGGTGCGGAGAGAAGCTTGACTTCTTAGCCTCCTCGGAGTGCAGAGGTAACCAGCACTGGGGAGAGGCGCTGGACCTCGACGACCGAGACGTCCCCTCCTCTGGAGCCACCCCTCCCTCTGCACACTGGAAGGCTGCCCAGTCCCTGGCAAAGCAGGGAAAAGCAGGGCTCTCAAGGAAAGCAAATTAAACTATCCATCACTCTGACTGGGAATTAATTAACAATAATTACACATTGGGAAGCAGGAAGACAGAGAACCGAAGGAACAGGCGTGGGGGCGGCGCAGCAAGGGTACGCGAAGGTGGACATTCTGTCCCGAGGCCTGGCTCTGGGCCACTGTGGGCACACCCTGTTGGAGAAGTCATCCTAGCCTGAGGAAGAAGCATCTTCTAGCTGGCTTTCTAACAACCTGGCTAGCCATGGGTCTAGGGAGCAATGGACTCCAACAACTGAATACCTCTAAATGATCATGGTAACAGAACAGGGTAAAAACCACCACCATCACCACCACAAACATCAACAACAACAACAAAACCCTAAACCCACAGGAGAAAGGCGGGCTCTGGATAGGGTAGGAGTGGGACATATGCTCATTCACAACAATCAGACGGGGGCCTGACAAGGCAGTCACCAAATGCAATAAATGGGAATTCCAAAGACCGGCCACCTTCTTAGGGAGCTGATGAAGACATTACCCTTTTCTCCTCCGCCAAGAGTCACGAGAGCGGCTCCTCAGTGGAAGGGTCAGGAGGGCTGTT
This sequence comes from Apodemus sylvaticus, assembly GCF_947179515.1. NCBI lineage: Eukaryota > Metazoa > Chordata > Mammalia > Rodentia > Muridae > Apodemus > Apodemus sylvaticus. Next base: position 10,024,675 of record NC_067492.1, read on the forward strand.
CTGCATGCCCTGTGGAACACTCTGATTTGCCAGATGGCTCTACAGACAGCCATTGAGAATCTCCAGTCACATCCATGCTTCAGCCACAGGGAAGTGTCCCCCAAGAGGGAAGCTGTAGGTGAGCAGTGGCTTCAGAGGCGAAGAAGGAGACCTATTAGCCACTAACAGTTCACTCAGACTTATTTATTTACATGTGTACATGTGTGTGTGTGTGTGTGCGCGCACATGTGTGCTTGTGCCGTAATGCCTGTATGGTGGTCAGAGGGCAACCTGGGAAAATCTGTTCTCTCGCTTCACCATGTAGGTTCTTGGGATTGAACTCAGGTCCTTAGGTTTGGCGACAAAGTCCTTGACCCGCTGAGCCACCTCAATGACCAAATTAAGCCAATAAACTATTGAGATTCTATCTTCGCATGCCAGAATTCCCAAAGTGAACAGGAAGTGTTTTTTATGGCCTAAGAATAGGATTTAGGATGTTTCCAGAGATGTTTCTTGGGGGCGGTGGGTGTGAGTGTGCATGCGCGTACATGCGCTTGCGCTTGCTTATGTGTCTGTTTTGAGACAGAGTCTCACTGTATAGCCCAGGCTAGCCCGCATTTGCTATGCAGCCCAAGCTGGCCACAAACTCACAAAGATCCACCTGCCTCTGCTGCCCAAACGCTGGGATTAAACGTGTATGTCACCACGCCCGGCTTCAGAAGCCACTGAGATAAAAGTGAAGTTTTTTTTTTTTTTAATCTTCTAAGCCATACATAATCAATGAAGCAGAGCGTGAAGCATTATCAAAAAGAAGAGTGTGAAAGAGGTGAAGAAAGACCAGAGCTGAGCAGGAAGAGCAAGAATTATCAGCCGAGAGCGAACATTCGAGAGGGAACATTCGTTATGAAGAAAGGCGTTCACGGTCGCTCCCCCGCCCCCCCACCATTCCAGAGCTGATTAAACAAGAGGCAGCCGGGCGCACCCCATCAGAGCGGCAAGGGCTTTGCAGAGAGAAGCCGGAGCAGAAGGTTCTGCAATCACACTCAATCAGGCAGACAGGGCCAGCTGCAATGCCGCCAGGACGATAGCGCTTAAATGAGAAAACACGGCAAGAGATAAGGAGGCGGAGGACTCCGTGTGCGGCCAGGCTGTTATTACATTCTTCAGGGCTGGAGTGGAGGCTGTTGTGAGCCTGGCTTACCTTGGGGACAGGGACCCAGCTGTCATATAAAGCCGGCTGGCTGAGTATCAAGAGGTTTCGACTCTTCATATATTCTTTTTTTTTTGAGTCAGGGTCTCTGACTGGCTTGGAACTCCTAACAATCCCCCTGCCCCAGGAATAGCTAGCATGTCTGGTGTGTATCACTACATCCAACTTGTTCGTATTCTTTCTTAAGAGTTATTTTTATGTGTCTGCAGGTGCCTGCTGAGGCTAGAAGAGGAAGCGGGAGTCAGAGGGGTTGTGGGCAGGGAACTGAACTCGGGTCCTCTGGAAGAGCAGCATCTGTAACCACTGAGCCATCTGCCCAGCCTCTTCTTCATATTCTTTAGCCCAGTAACCCTCCACGCCTGCTCACTGCCCCTGAAGGCTACAGCAGGGAGGGAGCAGATCTGTAAGCATTGGGTGTCAGCCATGGTATGATATGTATTTTATATATAATATGGATATATTTATAACAGTAAGGTCTTAGAAATCAACTAATATGCCCAGTCACAAATGAAAAACAAGTGAGTTCAAGTAGGAGTATTAAAGAGATGCTCCCAGCCACATGTGGTAGCACACACCGCATGCTCTGTTCTTCTACCTCAACTTGGCACAGGCTAGAGTCGTCTGAGAGGAGGCGACCTCAACTGAGAAAAACACCTCCATAAGATGAGGCTACTGGCAAACCTGCCCAGCCCGATGTAGGTATTGTCACCCCTGGGCTGCTGGTCCTGGGGTCCTTAAGAAAGCAGGCTGAGCAAGACGTGAGGAGCAAGCCAGTGAGCAGCACCCTCCATGGCCTCTGCATCAGCTCCTGCCTCCAGGGTCCTGCCCTGCGTGAGTTCCTGTCCTCACTTCCTTCAGTGATGAACAGCAATGTGGAAGTGTGAGCCGAAGGAACCACTTCCTCCCCAACTTGCCTTTGGCCGTAGTGTTTCATCACAGCAACAGAAACCCTGACTGAGGCACACCTATAATCCCAGTACCTGGGAGCAGAGGCAGGTGGATCTCTGTGAGTTCAAGGCCATCTAGGGGTTTGGGATAAGACCCTGCCTGAAAAATAAATAAATAAATAAATAAAAAATTACAGGGAAAGTGTTAAAATATTTGGTAAAAGGAAGCAAATAAAAATTTTCTGGCAGCATATTAAAAATATTGGGTGTGGAGAGATGGCTCAGTGGTCAAGATCACTATCTGTTCTTCAGACAACCCAGGTATAATTCCCAGTACCTATAGGGTGCCTCACAACCCTTTGTAATTCTAGTTCCGGGGAACCTGACACCCTCTTCTGGCCTTTGAGGGCACTTAAAGTAAAAATTTTAAAGAAATTAAAGAACCACACATTAAAAGTTGCCAATATCATCCACCAAAACCTTCTCTGTCCTCGAGGTTCTGGGTGAATGACCTGAACCTGTCACATCATAGTTTGTATTCTGAACCTTGCTTTACTGAATACCTATGATTTGGTATAATAACAAAATACAATAAAAGTCTAAATGCACCAAACAAAATTGATGAAAATATACAGAAGAAAATAAACAATAATTAAACGACAAGATACTATTTAGTGTGAAAAGTTAGCTCTCTGCTGTTCCACAAGAAAGATGTGTTAGAAAAATCATAATAAGGCCAGCGAGCTGGCTCAGCAGGCAAGGGCACTTGTAGCCAATTCTGACAACCTGAGTTCCATCCCCAGGACCCATGGTTGTGGAAGGAGAGAAGCAACACTCACACCCACACACGTATGCACATGCACACACACCAGCATGAATGCGTGCATTCACACACATACTCACCTGCATACAGGCACCTCCCCCAACACACACACACACACACACACACACAGTTCTTTGACTTCTCCAAAGGAAGCTGTAGCATCTCAGAGATGTCACTCTAACATGCAGAAGAGACTGGCTTTGTATTTTTAAAGAGTATGTTTTTAGCTGCATGCGTTTCCCAACAAAGGCACAACATTTTTTTTTTCCGGTCTGATGTCCCACAGTCTCCACATATTCCTCTTAGTCTCCTGTGACAAAGTGTCAGGTGGCCAAAATATGGGTCCACACAAGACATGATGGGGAGGAAGCTTACTGGTCATCTGTCTTTATGACCCTGGCCATATGTCTTGACAGTGAATGCAAGAGATGGTTCAGAAAATGCTGGGGACAAAGACACTGCATGGTAGCATCTGTGATGGCCGTGAACATACCTAAGGCCAATGGTTTGTATTTCAAATTTTCATATTTACCAAAGCATTCCATTCACGTGACAGAGAAAAGACCAGTCATGACCATGAACCCAAGCCGACAGAGAACAGGAATTATAAGAAGAAGAAGCACAAATAAATTAGCAAACATGACACACATTAAATAAGTGTAGGGGGCTGGCTATGAGAAACAGCTAGTTAAAATAGACAAGACTGTCAGAGACAGTTGGAAGTGTCACATGCCCTTACTCCCAGGACTGAAGAAGCTGAGGCAGAAGTATGGTAAGTTAGAGGCCAGCCTGGTCTACACAGCAAGACCCTGGGTCAACAAGCAACATGAAAGAAAAGGAGGAAGAGCCCGGAGTGGTGGTGCATGCCTTTGATCTCAGCTCTCAGAGGCAGAGGCAGAGGCAGAGGCAGAGGCAGAGGCAGAGGCAGAGGCAGAGGCAGAGGCAGAGGCAGAGGCAGAGGCAGAGGCAGAGGCAGAGGCAGAGGCAGAGGCAGAGGCAGAGGTAGGTGGATTTCTGAGTTTGAGGCCAGCCTGATCTACAAAGTGAACTTTAGGACAGCCAGGGTTACACAGAGAAACCCCATCTTGAAGAAAATGAACAAGTGAAAGAAAGAAAGAAAGAAAGAAAGAAAGAAAGAAAGAAAGAAAGAAAGAAAGAAAGAAAGAAGAAAGAAAGAAGGAAGAAGAGAAAAGAAAAGAAAAGGAGAAGGAAGGGAAGGCAGGATGGAGGGAGGAAGGGAGGAAGAGAAAGAGGGAGGGAGGGGTCAAGTCTTGGAGGAAATGGAGCCATTTCTGAAGTATTCTGAAACTGTGACAGCCCCGACCTCGCAACTGCCTAAGGACTTTTTAATTGTTCTTTTCTGCAGAAAGTGTCTGTCTTGGTCAAATAACAGTTTAGACTTTTTAAAGGAATCACAAGAACATGCCGTGCATAATCGATCATGAAAGCAAATGTGTCCAGACTCGATAAAGAGGAAAGGGAAGATTCCAGAAAGGAAATGGCTAAGCTTAGGGTTGGCTATAAACCACGTGCGACAGGGGCTGCAGAGGTGGCTCAGTGGTTAAGAGCTCTGACAGGAGACCTGGAGTTTGATTCTCAGCACCCATATGGTGGCTCCCAACCCTCTGTGGCTCCATCCCAGGGGACTCAGTGTCCTGTTCTGGCTCCTGTGGACTCCTGGCACACACAATGCACAGATGTCTACCCCTCACACACAATAATAAGACAAGAGCCGCCAGGCGGTGGTGGCGCATGCCTGTAATCCCAGCACTCTGGGAGGCAGAGGCAGGCAGATTTCTGAGTTCGAGGCCAGCCTGGTCTACAGAGTGAGTTCCAGGATAGCCAGGGCTATACAGAGAAACCCTGTCTCAAAAAAACCAAATTAAAAAAAAAAAAAAAAAAAGACAAGAGCCCCTTCCCTTTCAGTCCCTTGACCCAAGAGTTCTGGATCCATTTTTGTTTTTTTAATAGGAAAAAAAAACCCCACTTCCATATGTACCAGGGACGGTGACTCATACAGAAGATGTCCAGTCATGTGACCTGCTCCCTAGGCCGCTGTCCCACCTCAACTCCCAATGCAAAGAGAAGGCACTCCGTGGGTGACAGAGCCGAGTGAGGGCTGATGAAGGATGGCGCTCTGATGCGAGTGCATCGCCGAGCGTGGACTGTTCAATATGACGGAATCTAAAAATAGAATCCACCCATCGATGGCTGAGGTGAAGTCATCAGATCACACACACACACACACACACACACACACACACACCCTCAGGCATCTGAGTAGATTCCTCACCATCGCCCAAGACAAGACGGAACAAAGGGGAAGGCAACAACATATTTTTCCTTGCACAGGCTGAACTGAAGAGCGTTCTAAAATAAGAGCTGGCATTAATATTGCAATTAGTGGAAAGATGCTGCCGGAGACATGTACTTGAAAAACTGGGGCCTGGCGTCTTTGTGGTGTGTTCGTTTCTGGGGAATATGTCACATGCACCACAGGCACCAGAGGAGCCAAGGCTAGCCAGCATGCAGGAGGCTAACCCAGCTAACCATGACAGAGGTCACTGCATCAGAAATCAAGGCACTCAGCTACCTCCAGGGACCGAACGGTGCCTTAGTTAGGGTGTCCCTTGCTATGCAAAAACCCCATGATCAAAAGCAACTGGGGAGGAAAGGGTTTCTTTCGGCTTACACTTCCACAGTACTGTCCACTGATAGAAGTCAGGGCAGAAACCCAAGGCAGGAGTTGTTGCAGCAGCCATGAAGTGCCCACTCACTGACTTGCACCCCAAGCCAGCTTTCTTACAGCATCGAAGGCCACCAGCCCAGGGATCGCAACCCCCAAAGTGAGCCGGGCTTTCTCATATCAACCATGCATCAAGAAAATGCCACAGGCCAATCTGCTGGGGGAATCTTCTCAACCGAGATCAACGTGGATAACCCTAGGTCATGTCAAGTTCACATATAAACCAGTCAGCGTGCAAAGAAAGCACTGAAGAACACCCGTGAGCTGCTTTTCTACAAACAGACCAGCTAGGAGACAGATGAGAAGAAGAGAAATACTCAGTGACTGTTATCAGGCCCTGTAAGGATGTTCCCGCATCACCCAGGACCACCGTGACCACCGGAGGTCACATGTGCAGGGTCCTCGTGACACCACAGTGGCTGAGGCTAGGCTGAACCTCCTGGGGGGAGTTCAGCCCCTCTCCTTCATGGGGAGGTTCTGATCCTTTGAGCCATGATCAAAGAGCAAGCAGACCACTCTAACGAGGGCCCAGTGCCTCATTACAGCCTGCTGGTGACAGGGCTCTGCGCCTAGTAGGGAGGGAGAGGTCAAGGGAGGGCTTGCTACACAATCCATCTCCCCTCCCTCTTGCAGGCAACAGCACCCTTGCCTGGGACACCCTGCTAATGCTCCAGCCGCCATGGACACTGGGGCTGTCAGCAAGACTGCCACCAGGACAGCCCTCCAGAGGAGATCTTGCAGGGTCTTCAAATACGTGCAAAGCAAGCATAATGCTGGAATGGCAGTGTGTGTGTGTGTTTGTGTGTGTCTGTGTGTGTGCATCTGTGTGCATCTGTGTGTATATCTGTGTGTATATGTCTGTGTATGTATGTCTGTGTGTGCAACTGTGTGTGCAGCTGTGTGTGTGTATCTGTGTGCATCTGTGTGTATATCTGTGTGTGTCTGTGTGTGTATGTGTATGTCTGTGTGTGTGTGTGCATCTGTGTGTGTCTGTGTCTGTGTGTATGTCTATGTGTGTGCGTCTGTGTGTATCTGTGTATGTATGTCTGTGTGTGTGTCTGTGTGGGTCTGTGTGTGTCTGTGTGTGTGTGTGTGTATGGGGGGTTCAGACTCGGCAACATCTGCGTGCACAGCAAGAAGGGGCCCTCCGGCCCTCTGTGGGCGGGGCATGGCACAGGCTGTGTCAGAAGCCAAGGGAGCTGGTATTGACCTACACAGTCCTGCACTCAGCAGCTCAGAGGACCCACTTCCTTCAGTTCCTCCAAGGCCTGGAATATCGACGCTCCTGCTTCACACAAAGAAAGCAACACTGCAGTCCTTCAACCTGCTCACGGACCAGACCCATGAAGTAGTGTTCTACTGCATATGGGCTAGCCACTTAGGAGATACTTTTGCACTCCTGGGTCAAGTTCAGATGGATAAACCTGCAATCCCCACTTCCGGATCCCTAGGTCTGTGCTGTTGTGCTGTGCCTTAAGGAGCCAATCCCTCGGGGACTCCTACCTCACAAGGCTTCCACTGCAGGCCAGCCTTGACCCTGGGAAAGGCCCCTACAGTCTGATGCACAGCCCACAGGACAGGGCTATCCACCAAGATGTTCCTCTCAGTACTTATCTCCGCCCCTCAGCGAGCCCGTGGTCAACATTTGTCACCACCCATCCAGACACCCTTGGACAACAATGATCGGAAAGATCTAGAATAAACTGGCACTCAGGCCTTAGCTTCCTGAAGGTACGACCCACACCCACTGACCTTCTTGGTGTAGCCCATGGCCTTCAGGACTGAGTGGTTCAAAGTCTCCAGGGAGGCCAGGACATCTTCGTAATCTCCCATGTGCTCCACGAAGTAATCTGAGGTGGGAGGTTGCAAAGGTCAGGGGTCACAGAGGATTCCACCCCTCTCCTCGGGACCCTCCCACCAGCCCCACCTAGCCCCACACTGCGTTGCCCTCCTCTGGCTGCTGCTGATCCAGGTACCTACCACACAGTTCCTTGGTGTCCACATGACTGTAGAGGGGGGAAGGAGGGAGGGAATAAAGGAGAGAGAGAGAGAGAGAGAGAGAGAGAGAGAGAGAGAGAGAGAGAGAAGTCAGTCCTCTGTGCAGTCCTTAAAACTCTTGCAACCCATTCTCCCACATCATCCTAGGCACTGATGTGAGCCCCACTTCCCAGAAGGTAGAAAAAGATGGAGGGTGAGCCCCCTGCCTGCCCAGCACGATCTGTTTCCTTTCCATTTTTTAAAAAATTTTTATTTATTTATTTATTTATTTATTTTTGTTTTTTTGGATTTTGTTTTTTTTTCGAGACAGGGTTTCTCTGTGTAGCCCTGGCTGTCCTGGAACTCACTCTGTAGACCAGGCTGGCCTTGAACTCAGAAATCCGCCTGCCTCTGCCTCCCAGAGTGCTGGGATTACAGGCATGCGCAACCACCACCCAGCCTGTTTCCTTTCCTTATTTGGAGACAAGATTATATTATGTAATCCAGGCCGACCTGGAACTCTCATGATCCACCTGCCTCAGCGTCTTGAGTGTTGCGGTCACAAACCTATGCCACCATCTCTGGCTGTGCATTTCTCTCCGGGCCTATGGCCCTATCACGAATAGATGGGATTAGTCAGGTGTGGGGCTGGGAGAGGGGGCCTGCCAAAACAATACCGTTACCCCTCCTGGGACTCTTGGGGCCCTGAGTCAGCCTCCGTTCTAGCCCTAAACTTCACTCCTTAGACCAAAGCAGAGAAGGGGCTGGTCCTTGCTCAGGGTTGAGGGAGGTATGTGAAGGCATCAGCACCAGACGCTGCGGCAGAGGGACCAGGCAGGGTCTGGGTGGGGTCTCATGCCTCCTTTCTAGGCCTGGCCTCTGCCCTGGCCCAGGACTGACTTTAGTAGTTCCCATGCTCAGCAGCAGACATCTGGGTAAAAGTTTTGTGTGGATTCCAAGGCTGGTGACTGCCCCGGAATTCCTCAGACCGCCTGAAATGTTGCTTCCGATGTGGGAGTTGTCTGGGTCAGAAAGGCTTAACAACTCAAGAGGCTGCTAAACATTTGTAGTTTCTACTTCAGGAAATCGGAGGCAAGACTCCAGAATGTCTTCAGAACTGTGCCCTCCCCTAAAGTAAGTCCACCACCCCAGTCTCCAGGGCAACCTCTTTTTTTTTTTTTTTTTTTTTTTTTTTTTTTTTTTTGAGACAGGGTTTCTCTGTGTAGCCCTGGCTGTCCTGGAACTCACTCAGGCTGGCCCTGAACTCAGAGATCTGTCTGTCTATGCATCCCAAGAATGTGTGATTCAGTGTGTGCCCAGAAGGCTGCACAGAAGCTGAGATCTCAGGTAGTCTGGAGACAGAGATCCCTGCTCTGCTATGCAGACCAAAGTCACTCCTACAGAGGCACGGCCAGAAAATCACAGCCTGTCAGGTCCCCAGCCTCAGCTGTGGGCTACCACTTTACTAGCAAGCTGCAAACTGACCTGGCAGTAACTGTACCCACACCACCACCAGTCTCTGGGCCCCCCAAGTGATCCAACCTGCCCTAGCACCCCTGGAGTGGAGCAGAGGAAGGTAACCAGGTGGCCATTGCCCACCCAGGCAGAAGTCAGGAGCATCAGACATAGATGAGGGAAGGACAGTGCACACTTAGGTTGGCTCCGAAGACCAGGTGTCCTGTGAGACTGAGCTATGGTTCAAGTCATGAGTGGATTGCAGAAAAAAAAATTCATTTTGCTCCAAGGTCAGAAGTGGGGTTCAGGCTCGAGTTGGGATTCCTGCACATTACAGGGGGCTTCACAGGGACAGGATCTTAGAAAGTTGATCCTGGGGTAGTACTAGGATTAGAACTGAGTGGAGAGGTAGCAGGCAGGCTCACGGCCAATTTCCCATCAGTCCTGTGTATACAGCAGGCCCAGGGACTCTCCCCTCTTGGTGGCTCAGAAAGGACAGACTTTGTGGCAGTCACACACACACACACACACACACACACGCACACGCACATGTACATCAGGCTCACGCAGCTTGGCAGTGAGGGCCAAACAGGTCTGACTTTTGGATTACTGAGTCAGAGGCGTTCTGGGCCTCTTGCACTTTAAACAGGACCTTGGCATTATGGAGAAGGGAGGAGCCCATACACCCCCACGGTGCCCTACAGTAGTCTGGGCTCACTTGGTGTTGTCTGAATCGATGGTGTGGAAGAGGCCCTCCAGTTCCTTCTCATTGAGGACACCATCTGCGAAGAAGAGTTGAAACTCCTCCAGGGACAGCTTCCCGTCATCTGCAATGGATAGATAGGCAAGGAAGCAAGTGGCTGTTTGTCTCCAAGAGAAAAGCACATGGTAGCCCACAGCCTGTCCCCAGCACCAATGACTCAGCTGACAAACTCCCCATTGTCAGGTAATCCCAAAACATCGGAGGCAATGGAAGCTGGTTTCTGGGGAGCAAACACTCCCATGCTCTCTTCCAGGCAATCGCCCCTTCTGCTCTCCCCTCAGACATCTGACACAGACACTATTTAAGTAATGTGCTTAACCTGATGCCACTAGCCTATAGGGATCACGCTCAACCCCGGCCCCAGGTCCTGGCTCCGGGATATCTGAGGATTGTCCCTCTACTCCATCTTTCCTCAAGTCAACAGCAGTCAACCTAGCCTAGAGTAGGACTTTGTATCACATAGTAGGTGCCAGCACAGTCCCCCACCCTTTTGGTGAGGGGTAGTCAGTGACTCCTCCTGTCATGGAGTAGCTGGGCTGCGTGGAAAACTGAGGCCAATAACAGGCTCAACAAATGTGTGCTGCAATCGATTAGTCATGTCTGTCCTGGGCATAGCATCGGGTGTGCCAACACCAGGTCCAGCTTCCTTCTTGACTGCTTCCACCTGCTTCTCATGGATGGTACCTCAGTGTCCTCTGTACCCAGAGAGAACAGGAAGCTGGAAGACAGGGCCTGCAGATCCTCTGATCACAAGTCTTCTGACATTTACCTTGGGTGCTAGCCACAGGCCTAATGAGCACAGATGAGCTATTAAGAGGAAAATATCCTCCACTTGGCCTCTGGTCCAATTAGGGAAGACAAGTTATCCTGTGGCTTCATAGCTTCTGCCAATGACCCAAGCAGGGCTGTTTGCAGGCGGTGCTGCTAATGAGCAGGAGCCCAGCCTGCCGCAATGACCTTTCAAATAGCAAGAGCCTGTGAGCCTCACATCCCGGGATGGGAAGGCTGGCTGGTCCTCGCCCTTCTGCCACCCATCAGTGCCAGTCTTCTAGTGATACCCAGGGGTGCCAGTCAGGACTCTCATACTAGGCTTCCCTCGGGGTTCAGCTACTGCATGCCCACCACACCCAAACTAGTCTTTATCATGAGAGCCTCCCAGAGACACACAGTCTTGTGCTCATGATGGAAGGCATCTTGCATACATTGGTAGAGGGCCTCCCCCCCCCCCCGTGCTTTGGGCACAATGACCTCACTGAGAACACAAGTCCTAATACCCAGCCTGTGGGAGTGATGGGGGGTCCGGTGGGCGCAGTCTAAGGCTTGCTGCAAGCTGAAACTGACACTCCTGTGACCTGTGTCGGGGGTGGAGGCCAGGCCTCTTTTCCGGGTAGCACAGGCTCTGCACAGTGGTACCACATCTTCAGTACAACTTGATTTCCCTACATCCCTGCGTTCTGCAGGTGGTCCTTCACTGCAAGGCCTGGGAGGCTGCGTATCATCCCTGGGACAGTCCCAAAGAGGGCAACAGTCCTCTGTAATGATCCTAATCCAAGCCTCTTCCCCTGCCCTTTCATATCTCAAAGAGCTCCATCCCCACTCCACAACCACATGGGACAGTTAACAACGGCACCTAGGAAGGACACAGGAGCTGTCAAGGCTGGAGCCACCTTGAATTGAAGCCCACTTGGGAAGGGCCTCAGGGCAGGTGATAGGGAGGGGCCTCGTCAGTACTTCCTTCATAGATGAGCACTGCACTCTCTGGTTCTCTTTTGAAAAGTTGTAGTTCACCCACATACATCTCTTCACCTTGCCCCAAGGCTCTGAGCAACATAGGACAGCTGTTACCACGTCAGCTTACAAAAGGGGAAACTGAGGCACAGAACAGCGACAGGACTTGGCCTCTGGACTTCTTGTTCTCTTCACCCTCAGCTCCATAGCTGTCCATGCCCCCACCCCCTAGCCCTTTCCCATGAAGCATCGGGACAGAGAGCGTGTAGGCAGCAGAGCACCTGGAAGGAAACTCACCATTTTTATCCGCGCGGCGGAAAATCTGGAGAGAGGAGGCTGGAGTCAGTCCCTAGATGAGCCTGGGCAGGTGCCCTGAGACCCAGCTGAGCTCTCGCTCCCAGGAGCAGCTCGGGTGAGGCTTGGACGCCCAGACTTCCCCAGGAGACCTCGAGGCTGGGACCCAGGGTAGAGAGACTGCAGCAGGCAGAGGCCCTCCCCACCCTTCCTAAGCTATCAATCCCTCTCCCACAACATTGCCAGCCTGCCCACGGCCGCTGACAGACACGCACATTCGTGCTACACACTCACGCACACCCACATGCATCTCTGCAGGTGTGTGCACACTCATCCCCCTGGACTCCTCCATCGCTGAGTACACAGCTGCACCCAGCCACGCTCAGAGGCCCACGAGAGCTCCACCACGCCTTCCCACCGTTTCCTTTTGTTCTTTCCAGGATCCACCTCCCCTTGCTCTGGCTTGCCTGGGTTCCTTCTGAAGGAGGTGATCTTGAAACCTGGTGACAAGATCAGCCCACAAGAAGTATGGCATCATTATGGGATAGGGGGAGAGGCAGGCAGGGATGTACTGGTTGCAACTTGCAGAGATGGGATGGGGAGCAGTCCTAACATGGGACCTGCTCTTTGAGACAAAATCACTTCCTGCTTTGCTGACATTTGAATCCCTTAAAATCAGTTGATGGCGGTGGTGGTGGTGGTGGTGGTGGTGGGGCTGGGTGCCCAGGGCCAAGAGGCTGTTCTAATAATTGCAGGGCACTTCCAAGAGCCCACTCAGCTCAGACCATAACCCAGCAGCTCCTGACAGACCAAAGTGTCTGCTAAGACCTCCAGACTTATAAGAAAAGGGATTTGATGTCCGACCTTGGACCGACTGAATCAGGATTGTCTTTTAATCAACCCCTGTGGCTTTGATGTATTGTAAGTCTGAGCCGGCCCAGGGCCCTGGAGGAATTGGCTCCCTCATCCGGAAGGAGAAGTCAGCCTACAGCATGCCCAGGTCCTCCAACTCCCCGGGTTTCCCCAGACTCAGAGAGGTCTGTCAGGGATCTGCTAAGCCAGACAAGGCATGCCACTCCTCAAGTCTCCCTGAGTCAAAAGACAGATGGCTCTGCTCACCTACAGCCCACAAGCAACTGGACAAGGGAACTGTGTGCTCTCTGGATACCCCTTGACCTCAAGAGGCCTGGGTGTCGGAATGACTAGGTTGATGTGGCCCCAAGTGAGGCCAGGTAAATCGGCTCCTCCCCGTTACTCCTCACCCACACCGCAGGGGAAGAAAGACTCAGCCAGCACAGGGCAGTAAGTGCAGAGAGAGGGGAGAAAAAGGCTTCCCTGAAAGGGGGCAAGCTGGACTCTGCCTGGATCCTGCTGTGTGCGCACACATCTGTATGTGTGTGAGTGCGCTCGCACGTGTGTGTGTGTGTGTGTGTGTGTGTTCACAGAGGCACTAGAACACCCATTTCCAAAGCCCTCCTGCCCAGACACACCCACAGCTTCTAGCAAAGAAAGCAAAGTGGTGGGACACGGTTTCTAGTCCCCTGATACTTGTAGGGGTGTGTGGCACACATCCGCATGCACACACACACACACACACACACACACGAACTCATGAACACACTCTGATTCTCTCAGAACCCCGTAACACGTACAGGCACCTCCTGGGACCAGTGCCATCCTCCAGAAGCCCCTCCATGGACCACCAACCCTCCCCTGCCTATATGTCACCCCCACTCTGCGGGGGGCAGGGGCATGGCGGGGGAGAGCTGTGTGGGGCATGAGGAACAAGGTGGGGTGAGGAGTCAGTCTGGGGTCCAAGAGTTAGGAGGAAAGAACAGGAAAAGAGTGAGGGACAGCTGCTCAGGGTGGAGCTGCGGGTTGAGGACCCCTAGGTCCAAGCATTCTATGGAAAGAGAGAAGGTGGGGAAGGGGCTTCATTTGCAAAGTGGCACAGCACGGGGCCTCAACTTCCTCCTGAGAGAAGAGAGCAGCGGTGGTGGTTGGGGCTGTGTGTGGGGCTGGTGTCAGAGAAGTATCAGCGCAGGGAAGAATCCGGGATAGAGAGGAGGGGGCTGGCACTGCCCAGCTCTTGTCCCAGTCTTAGGGACTCAAGTGAGGGTTTGGGTAGGACCCCAAGGGGGGAATAGCGGCAGCTCTGGGGGACCAGGCTGTTGGATGGATGGGGGCGGGGAGGGGGAGTTCGGGAATGTGAAGGGAGGGGATGTGGAGGGTCGTGCGGGCCCAGTGGGGACAGGCTCCCCAGCCGCGATGGGAGGGACCAGGGTGGGTCTGCGCTGTGGAATTAGTGGAAGCGGGAATGTGGAGGGAAGGGACTGAGGAGAGGGTCCTTGGTCTGGGTGCGGACCCAAGCATCAGCCGCGATGGGGTGGTGGGAGGGCTCGCGATGGAGGTCCCCGCGCAGAGGAGGGTCCCATAGGATATGGGAATGCAAGGAAGCGGATGGAAGTGAGGGTCGTACGGTCCGGGTGGAGTTGGGGGCTTGGAGGGGGTGTCCCTGCGGGGAGAAGGGGTCCCAGCTATGGGATGTGGAAATGAGATGAAGTGGAGAGAGGCATGAAGAGGATCCTGCGGTCTGGGTTGGGGGACAGGCGCCTCAGCAGCAATGAGAGTTGGGGCTTGCACTCGGGGGGTCCCCGCGCCAAGGAGGGTCTCGGCTACAGGATGCGGGGATGCGGGAACAGGCAGGGAGTGAATGGTGGAGAGGGTCCTCGGGTCCTGGGTGCGGACTGGCACCCAGCCGCGCTGGGCGGAGGGTCCCGCGCATACTCACGTCCAGGATGACAGCCGTGCCCCCTCGCAGTGCGGCGGGCCCGGGGCCGGGGTCCGCGACGGGGATGTCGGGGACGAGCGGTGCGCGGGGTTCCCCCATCCTGGCGCCCACCCAGCGCAGCAGCCCGCCCAGCGCGCGGCCCTGCGGCGGCGGCTCCCGGAGCAGCCTGTGCGCGCCGGCCCTGCACAGGCGCGCCGCCCGCTCGCACATCTCGCCCGCCGACCCCCGCCCGGCCGCGCCCCCGCGCGCCCCCTGCCCGCGCCCGCCCGCGCGCGCCGCTCCCGCCGCCGGCCCCGCGGCCCGGACACCGCGGGGACCGCCAGTGCCGGGGGTGGGGGGGCTCCCCGGACCCCGAGCCACGTGCTCCGCGCCCGCCACCCCCACCCCGCCGGCCAAGAGCGGAGGCAGGGGACTGCCCGCGGGGGCGGGGGCCCGGCGACCGGACCCTGGCACGGCCGCAGAGGGGGATGGCTTCGTTCACCCGGGGCTTAGGGTGGATGTGGAGGAGGGTGGGGGCCCCCAGGATTGTGCCCCTGTCCCCGCCAGGGTATCGCTGACCCCCGGTCCCCTCCCCCCGTGGTACTGGTGTCCGGCGAGCCCCGAGCGCCCTCTGCCGGACGATTCTCCCGGAGTCCCTTCTTCCCCTCCTCCACCCGCGGACGCTAGTTGTCCTGAGGCAGAGCAGGACACAGACTTGTGCAAGTGAGTCAGACTCAAGACACCTGAATAGGGGGCCTGGGGCTGGACAGCAGTCTGCTCAAAGGCCCTGAGGCAGGAGGTGAGACTGATGGGCAGAAAAGCGGACAGAGTGGACAGGGCTGCGGCAGGCTTCTGGAAGTCTCCCTAGAGTCGAGCACTGTGCTTACAGATGCTCCACCCTGGGGTCCCGTTGTGTGTTCTCCTGGAGCTGCCGGCCTTACCCAGGGGCCCAGTGCAGTGTCCATTTGCCTAGCCACGCCCCAAGCACAGAATCCTCAGACACAGTGGAGGCACAGCTGGTTTTATTAGACCTGATGGTGGAAAGTTGGGCCTGGGACACTCAGCTGGCCCTGTGACTCCAGCACACACTGACAGCTCCAAGAGGGGTCCTCTGGTCTACGGCTACTGCTCCCACCGGGGCCTTGACTCGCCCGAGGGTAGGGCAGCCTGTTTTCCCCATGCCCATGGGGCGGGTAATCCATCATCCACAGGGTTCAAGTCTTTCCCCTCCTGCCGGGGTGACTGGTCCCCTCTTGGAAAATCTTTAGATGGGCTCATGTCCCACTGGGCTCTGGTGAGCCCTCTTCCTCTTCAGGGCCTGGGTGTCGGGCATCAGGCTAATGTTAAGGTGGCTTCCTGGTCTCCTTCTTCAGCAGGGAGCTGGCAGCGGCCAGGGCTCCACCCTGGACGAATCTCACAAAGTTGTCCCCAGCCAGTGGCCCCAGGGCATAGAGGCCCTCCTGGTGAGTGCTCTCGTGGGTGAAGGGGTCCACATCAATGGGGTTCCTCTTGGGGCTCAGTGGTTGATCTGGGTCTATGACCAAGTCAGCACCTCCCCTGGGGAGGTAGGAGAGGTCGGGGTGGGAGCCAATGAGGATCAGCACCATGGAGACTCCAAAGAGCTGCTGGCCTCCCTGGGGGTCCTGGAACACCGCCTGATGGTCCTCCTTGAAGAGCAGTGGCTGGTGCTCAGGGAGGCTGCGGTAGCCCTCGTAGGGGCTGGGTGACGAGATGGACTGGTCACGCATCATCTGCTGCACTTTGTGGTACTCGGGGTACAGCATCTTGGGTAGCTGGTTGAACACCAAGCCAGGGTCGTGCACGGACCGGCGGAAGGCATGGATCACCTGGATGTTGTAGTGGCGGGCAAAGAGGACAGCGTCGGCTGCCGATAGCCCTGCTCCCACAATCAGCACCGGGTCTGAGGCTGGGTTCACGGTGCCTGCTCGAAGGGCTGCCTCCAGGGCTGACAGCTCGTGGTGGACAAAGGGCAGGGTCTCTCCTGGGATGCCTAGCATGGCTGGGCTATCAAAGGTGCCTGTGGCCAGGACCACGTTCCGGGCCCACAGTGAGAAGGGTTGACGGCTATGGTCCTTGGTAGTCAAGTAGCCGGTCACTTGGAAGAGGGGGCTGGGTGCCTGGGCCTCGGGACTGCCACGCTCAGGCCTAGCCCACTCCACAGCAGTGACCACAGCCCCAGACACAAAGTTCTGACTTAGGCCCTTCTTGATCACGTAGTCCCTGTAGTAGTGGGCGATGTCACCGGCTGTGGCTCTGCTGTTGCGGAGACCTCTGAAGAGGAAGCAGATGTGGGGGCTGGGTGTCAGAGACAGGCATGGAGATAGGAACGGCAGGGTGACAGCATGCCCTTCTGAGGCGAGGCTTTGGCATCTCCAGTGTAAAGCAGAAACAAGGGTACTCCCTGTACCTCAGTTTCCCTACTTGTGAGGCAGGGTAGCAAGTGTGTCAGGAACATCCCATGAAGGTCTTGGGGGATCATACAAGGCTGGGGACAAGCCAAGTGCCTAGACTGGAACTTGAGCATGGGGTGACATGTTTGGGCTGGCCAGCTAGCCTGCCACATCATTACCCCAACGGGTAATAACAGGTTGAAAGCTGGCGACTACCAGCTCTCAGGAGACTGAGGCAGGAGGATCATCAGGTTAAAGTCAGCCTTACGTGACAAGACCCTGCGTCAAAAACTAAAAACCAAACCAAACAACAAAAACCCAAAAGGTCTAAGTGAATGCACTAATGTCTCACATCTGTTGAGGATGAGGTCAAGGGTCTAGACAGCCTGGGAGAGACGGGAGGGTGAGCAGAGGGGAGCAGGAGCTGGATAGCAGCCTCAGAGTCTGCCCTGGAGTGCCGCACGGCAGGGTGCTCCTCAGGTTCTCAGGGCTCCCCTACCCTTTCCTGTGTGGGTCACTCTCCCCACCCCACCCCCACCCCGCCCTTCCCCTCCTGCCAGGTGAGGACTGAACCCAGGGTCCTGCTCTTCCTTGGCAAGTGCTTTCCCACCCTGTGAATTACATTCTGATTGAAGTGTGGACGTAAAAACACCCCACAGAAGCCCTTAGAGGGTCCTGGGCAGCCCAGGAAAGGCATAGGGGATGGTGGCTGGGGGGGCTGGGGTTGCTGTTTTCACTGCCAGTTTTACTGCCTCTCCTCCCTCTCCAGGGAAACTGGCTGCAGGGCCCGTGACACTGGTTGGGGAGTCCGTGGCTCACAACCTCAGACTTCCTGAACTTTATTGTATGAGCCCACACAGCTGCAGTTACCCTGGGCAGGGACATATGGCTAAGCGGCACTCAAAGGCCACCGGGAGCTATTGATTTTGTTTCTGTCTGTCATTTCACACTTTCTTTTCTTTACCTTTTGTGAAAACTGTAACAGAGAGCTGTCCTCAGAGGCTACCTGCAGGGTTGTTTAATATAAGGCACACTGAGTGGTGGGGGTGAGAGACTAGCAGTGGATCACTGGAGTAGGGGATTTGCTGAGCCGGGGCCATGACCCTTTTAGGAATATTACGAAGCCATGTAAAGGGCAACCTACTGTGGTTTCACCATAAGATACATCTCATAGGTGTTATGCAAAAAGACAAGTGAATCACGTTCTGTCACTACACAACCCTGACACCCCCTCCTCATCTGCAGGGACAGAGCCAGAACCTGGAGAGGCCAGTTTTATCTGTCTGCTTCTAGGGAAGTCTCCTCTGCCTGCCCAGCCTCCCAGGTCCCCCTTACCTGCACTTCTTCCGCATCCAGTCCTTGACCTGCAGGTCTGGGAGGCTCATCCACTGGCCTTGGCTCAAAGTCACCATGGAGCCCTCAATGGACTGAAGAGAAAGGAGTTGTCAGGCCCAGGCAGGATGGCAGTGTCCCTCCCTCCTCCCCAGGGTGTAAGGGAGAACAGGGGGTGCTCCAAGATGACACTCACATGCCAGGCCCCCCCGGGGAGGTTCCGTCCCAGGACCAGGTGGGACACAGCGCGGTCCTTCTGCCGCTTCCAGGAGAGCACAGAGTCTATGCTGCCTCCAAAGTCTGTGTCAGGACGCAGGAGGGCATCAAAGAGCAGGGCCACGGGACTCTGGCTTCGGCCTTCCAGGCCCTCAGAAAGGTACTCTAGGTCCTGAAGAGGGGGGCACAGGTCAGTGGGACCCCCAGGGTTAGTAGAGTCCCACCTTGAGTCTGAGGGAAACTGCTCACACAGAGACCTCTATGCTGAGTATTTTCGGGGACTGTCACTGTGGTCCCTCTGGGAGCCCGAGGACCCCAGTGAATGTTCTTGGGGGGAGTCTGTCACTGAGAACCACGGGTCTAGTGTGTGGTCAGACAGCTGGCGTGGCATTGGTGGCTCTCGGAAGACATTCCCAGTTGCCCTTTGCCTGTGCTGTGGTTGGTTTTGGGGACTTCTCTGTTCTGAGTGCCATCTTCTAGGGACCCCTGGCTTTCTGCTAGATTCCCTACGGGTCCCTCCCATGCTCCCGTGTCAGACCCACCTGGTCCAGTATGGAGACACCTGGGGCCTCGGCCAGCTTTCTCTGCAGCAGGGGGTGTGGGTGGACAGCTCCTGGTTTCACATAGGGGATGTGGCCAGAAAGCAGGTAGGACAGGCAGATACCAGAGGGACCATTGCCTGCAGAGACAGGGAGGTCAGGGCCACTCAGCCTGGCTGGCTACTCCTTCATGCCCTGAAGCGTTCACCAAGCCCTTACTCTGCGACAGACGCCATGTGTTACCGGTAATGACCAAGAAGTAGACCGGTGAACAGTGGTCAAAGGCTTTCTGTGTGATGCCAGTCAAGGAGCGGGTACTAGTATTTTCTTTTTTGTGCTTGGGGAGATGGGCATAGAGAGGCTAAGCAAGTGCCCCGTGTCCACGCAGCTGGCAAAAGGCTTTCACACTCAGGGAGACAGAGCCTACAGTCACGGAGGCTGAGACAAGAGGATCTGAAGTTCAGGGCCAGCCCGTGCGACATGGTGAGGCCCAAAGAAAAGCAAAAGGTGGGTGGGGGTGTAGCTCAGGGGCAGGGTGCTTGCTGGAGCCAGGAGGGCTGTGACAAAGACTTGGAGGGGACAGTCCATCAGCAGGATGGACTGCTTCAAGCCCCGCGGTGTTGGCAGCCCCTCCTAGCTGGGGCAGAGCGTCTTCCGCCCAACATCAGCTCTCCCTGGGCCACCACTATCTTTCCCTTTTAAAATGTCCGCTGTGTGGGGCGCCCTGACGCTTGCACCTTCGTTCTCAATGTTGCAGATCCGAGGACAGGAACCACGGGCCCTATCTTTGCGTTCCCCATATGGGCATCTGGGCAGTTGTGGACACTGGGCAATGGTGCAGAGCTTACACGCACAGCATAGTGCTGGCCCCACAGTAAGCAGGCGAGCTTCATTCATTTAAAGGCAACAGTCCAGAGGCCAGCCTTGGCCTCAGACCCCGGGGGCCGCAGGGCACCAGTGTACCCCCGCCCTTGCGGGCATGACACTTACCGATGATGACTACTGGGAGGGGCTCAGAGCTGTTGGCCCTGAGGGAGTCGTGCCTCCAGGAGCTCATAGCTGGGGTTGGTGTTCAGCCTGGGGCCGGCAGCTGACCTGGAGAGCAGAGCAAAGGGAAAGCCCCTGAAGTCAGGCTTGGGGGCTGGGGGGACATCACACCAATTCTCATCTCTGGTACGCAGTGGAGCTCAGGGATTAGTTCAGGACTCCTACGGGCAGCCACAATGAGCCCCCCCCCCCCCGCCTCCCTCCCACCCACCCACTTCTCTGCATCCAGCATGCCTGTCTTCGTCAAACTGGGCACCTGCGCTCCTTCCTCTCCAGCTGCCTGAGAGCCAGGCACCGTCACCTTCTCGGAGCCTCGTGCCATCCATCCCCCACTTCATCTTAAGGACAGGACTCCCTGCCCGGTGGGAGGAGGCGGGGCAAGGCAAGACTTCTTTGGCGGCTGCAGGGCCACCGCCCCACTTCCTCACTAGTGACATAGGCTGGTTCCCAGACCAGAGCCTCAGTAAGCTGTGCAAGTGGGAGAATGTTCTGGAACACCTGTTGGGGTGGATTTACTGCCAAGAAGGCCCTGCCTGACCTCCTGCTCTGGGCGGGGCTGGACCTTGGACTTTGGAAGACTCTGACAGCTGGATTTGGGAAACCGCCAGCAAACCTGGGTTTTGGAGTTCCTGCGCCCCCTGATGGCCACAATGCCTAACTGCTCAAAGCACCGGAACCGCATTCCCAGGCTAGCGGCAGGGCCAGGGCAGCCTCGGGGGGGGGGGGGGGGGGGGGGGGGGGACGGGGACACAGGCAATTCTGGACCGCGATGGTGATGGCTGAACACGAGGGTTGGTGTCAGCCTCCTCCCCAGGTGGTGGTGGTGACAAAAGAATGTTGGCCCTCGATAGGAGAACAAGGACAATGAGCTAGCTTCTCCAGGGACCTGTCCCTCCTACGATGACCTTTGGAGGAAGCTGTTGGCGGGACTTTAACTCAAGGCTAACTGGTGACTAAGACTCTTGCTATCTTGCGAGTCCCTAAGAGCCCTGGCTCACCTAGTGGCAGCACACCGGTCTGAGGTCCCATCTGTAGAACTTACAGAGGCGGCGGAATTCCGGGGGTTGTATGGGAACTCTCTAGTTTGGAAAAATGGGCAGCCAGTGACGCACCTTTACGCAAATACTTCTCAGGCCAACAAAACACAGCTGAGACCTCCTGTGACTTGCACGCAGGGACACAAAAACCGGCATCTCCCACCAGGCAAGTCCAACCAGTCAGACCGGACAACTGACCTAGCTAGCAGCTTGCACCTGGTGCTGGTATTCAGTGCTTCTCTGTGAGGGGTGAGCCTCACAAGGGGAGGAACAGTCTGTCGGTGGGATATGTCCCTGCACGTCACTGTGGGCTCACGACCGGGCTGGCCAAGAACCAGCTATCTAGCTGCAGCTGTGCTCAGGCATTAGGACAGCTTTGCAGACTTGTCAAGATGGTTCCCGTGTCCCCAGCACCCACTGGGTCCTCCTCCTCCTCCCTGGGAAACTGCAGGTGGCTTCCTGCTGTTATTAGAGACCATGTGGCATTCCCATACAAGCCTAAGAGGATACTGAGGTAACACACCGGTGGGTGGCCATTATTATAGCGCCAATGCCATGTCTTTCCAGACTTCTGCTGAGCTGGTGCCCTGCAAGTTCCAAACCTTCCACACACAGAAACTTATGCTTATAATTTGTTTCTGGGTAGCTTAAAGTACTTTTTTGGTCACTTCTGTGTCAGATTGAGAAACAGGGGCTGGAGAGCTTTGCACAGACTTTTATAGTCTGCAAGAAGCCTGTTCCACATCCAGTCAGCTGGACTGGACTTGAGGCTGGGTCACCCTGCTCCAGAGGTCTCTCCGGGCCTCTGCAGATGTAGGGGACTGGAAGCCTCCACAGTGTGCAGCTGTCCCCTTCTGTCCTGAAGCAGATTCTGGACCCAGTGTCCTGGAGGATGGCCAATTTCTCACTAACTAGAGGGTGCAGCTATGCTCAGAGCCTTGGAAATTCAGGCTGCAATTCCTGGAGGGTGGTGGTCCCCAGGACCAGGGCCTGAAGGGCACAGCAAAGGCCTGGGGTCTCTCTCTACCCCGCATCTTCATTACCCAGTCACAGCGGCACACGGTGAGGGTAACATCCTGGCACGGTGCTTTCCTGTGCCTTGTCTCTTTTAATCCTCATGACAACCTACGTCTCAGATGAGGAGACTGAGTATGTGTGAGGGGGAAATCAAGTCATGCCTGCTACATTTTAGAGCAGGCCCATAACAGAACAGAAATCTGATCTCCGTGGGCATAACCCTACTAGACATTCCAGTACCCCTGAAAAGAGCACGGCGACCATCCCCAGGGACCTGAGGTGTCAACTCCTCCTTTCTCTTGATATCCCAGCAGACAGCTCCTCTCTGACGGCAGCAGGAGGCCCTGTCCACACAGGCCAGATCCAAGGGGCTGCCTAAGTTGCTTCACAGGAAGTAGGATGTGCTAATACACCGGAGGACTTTGCACTCTGAGACCAGGTCCCTCTCCCAGCTGGCAGAAGCTTCACTGAGAACTGCTGGATGCCACACACATGAGGTCACACGCTGCGAGGCCTGACCCTCAGCGGTCACCGCCCCCAAGCTGTTCACCCTCGCAACAACCAGCAAGCACCTGCTACCAGTTTACAAGGCAAAACAGCTTCTTCCAACCTGCAGTCCCACCCACGGGCCACCTCAGTGTGTAGAACTGGAGTGAGCTGCGTGGTTTGTTGGAGGCAGGGTCTCAAGCAGTACAGGCTGGCCTTGAACTCCTAATCCTCCTGCCCGCACCTCCCAGTTGTTCAGATTACAGGAGAAAGCCACTACCTCCGGGGTGGATTAACCAGTTTTTAAAGTTCTGGCATATTTCTGAGCCTCTCTGTTTGGGCAATGCTGACAGAAAAAAAAAAAAATAACGTTCTCAAGTTGTTGGTTTAAGGGGCCAGGAGATAGATGGCTTGTAGGGTAAAGCGCTTGCCTAGCCACAAGGCACCGAGTTCAGTGTCTCCGCACTCCTGTCAGAAGCAGATGTCTGTAATCCTAGGTCTGGAGAGACAGACACAGGAGGGCCCTGGAGATCACCCGCCAGAGCCAAAGGACAGGCTCCAGGTTCAGTCCAGAAGAGGGAAACCTGGAGTGGAACGGCCCGGCAGGTAACTTGTTGTACAAGGACAGTGACTTGTGGGCAGCACCCACATAAAGATGGAAGGAGAAAGCTGACCCCTGATCCCTGAGGCTGTCTGATTTCCACACACGTTCTTGTGCGTTCTCTCTCTAGTAATAATGATGATGATGATGACGATGATGATAATGGAATGAAAAATAAGGTGTGGCCTGTGACTGAGGAAGATGCTAAGCCTCGACCTCTGACCCCACAAGTATGAGCACATAAAAAGAAATGTCTCTCAGAAGTGGCCCTAGCCGCCCTGGTGTAGCACTGCAGACATTTCTAAGGTTATGCAATCGTCATGCTGGGGAGGGCTGGGAGCCATATACCGTTTGCCTCTAACCCCCTCCCCGAGAGCTGGGGGTTTCTTATCCCCACTGCATGGAGAAAGAAACTGAGGCAGAGGGGAGGGAAGCACCTCTTCTAGGCTCCAGCCAGCCTAGCTTGGGACCCCTTCTCCTCCATTCCCAGATAAAGCAACAGGTAGCAGTGACAGCTGCTAGTGACACAAAGCCCTGGGGCAGGAGGAGGAAGTGTGCAGTCAGCCAAGTGTCACCTGGCCTTAGACACAGTGAACCCTCACTCCAAGCACCGGCTCAGCCTGGCCCAAGGGTGCCTGATGGCCCAACCTCCCTGCCCACCACTCTCCCCACAGCACCTTCCATAAACCAAGTGCCCAGGAACCCTCAGCTGGGCCCATCTGTGCCTGGTACACAGGACCCAGGAAAGCACCTCACCAGGCTGGAGACACAGTGGCCATTGATGCCTCGGACGTGCCTTCCTGCCGGAACAGCTATTTCATGAGTTAGGAAGAGCCTGCTGGGCCAGGGGCTGCTGAGGAGAGGGGCCCAGACACCTGAACATGAACAGGGCTGGAGGATCAGGGAGGACCCCCAGAGTCCCCCTCAGGACCAGGCTGCACACAGCCCGGGTCTCCCCGACTCGCTGGCCACCCTGCCCTGTGGCTATTATTCCCTACCCACAACCTTGCCCAGACTGCTCACCTGATGGACAGGAGCTGGAGCGGGCCGTGGAGCCTGGGTTGGCTGGACACTCAGAGGAACTTGGTCACGGTGAGAGGCTTTGTCACAGTGCCCTGCTGCAAGAACAGTATGCCCATTGGCCCTGGGGATCCCAGAGGCTGTGAGAGGCCCAAGGCTAGCAGGGGTATTTCATAGCCGGGCAAGGGAGGAGGCGGAGGCAGAGGCGGGGCCAGGAAAATCACTTTCATAAGCGTGAGTCAGCAGGGGCCCCTGGGTGAATGAACTTGCCCCTGGCCAGTCTTAAAGGGCCCCTGCTGGCCAGTCCCTGCTTCCTGGGTTCTGTCTGAAGGAGGAACTAGTGACTTTTGAGAGAGACCACTAGGTCTCTTCCTTACTGGTGCGACTCTACTACTTCTGAGATGGCCAGCTGGCCTCTAAACGACAGAGGGTGGCTCTTCCACTCACCTCCCACCACACCTTGTGGGGTGAGGGGACACGACACGGGGGTGTGCAGAAAAAAACCCCAGTCACTGGTCTGACCCTGACAACTCCCACTCAGCAACTTCCTGGTTGGAGGCTCTGAACAAACCTCAGTTTCCCCATCTGAAAAGTGGGGTTGATTTGGACTCCCTTGTGTGTGTGTGTGTGTGTGTATGCACACGCATGCGTGTGAGTATGCGTCTGTCCTCCCTGGCCCTTATAGATTTCTCTTCCTGTAGGGGTCATGCCCGTCTGCTGGCTGGTTCTTGTGCTCCCTGAATGGAAGCTGGGTCCTAGGGAGGTGTCACTTGCTGCACCCTGGGTCTGGAATAGCGCTTTCCATATAGGTGGGCAGTTTTGGTTCAGGAGAGGGGAGCTGGGCAGCGCTTTAGGTCAGTGCACGCGTCTTGGCAGCCATTGTTCCTGTCCTGCCACTCTCGTGGGTCTCTCTGCCAGCAGGACCAGAACCGGCGGGGAGTGTCAGACTCTTGCTCTAAGTACCCAAGAGACTGTTCAGAAGTTAAGAGCACTGATTGCTCTTCCAGAGGTCCTGAGTTCAAATCCCAGCAACCACATGGTGGCTCACAACCATCTGTAACAGGATCTGATGCCCTCTTCTGGTGTGTCTGAAGACAGAACACTCATATATATGAAATAAATAATTCTAAAAAAAAAGAAAAAAGAAAAAAAAGAGGGACTCATTAAACAAGAAAGTAACACTTCTGTGCAATTTTCTAAAGAAAAAAAAATTTAAGTAAAGAATACAAATTCCAGAAAAAGAAACCTTCAGAGTTGTAAAGAAAGACAGGGTCCTTGGCCCACGTCCTAGAATAGCCTCCAGCTGCCAGAGTCTTGACTGCTAGCACAGCATTCTGATTTAAAAAAAAAAATGACATATTTTGTTTTTCTTGGATTAAAAAAAAAAATGATTATTCGGGCTGGAGACACGGCTCAGCAGTTAAGAGCACTGATTGCTCTTCCAGAGGTCCTGAGTTCAATTCCCAGCAACCACATGGTGGCTCACAACCATCTGTAATGGGATCTGATGCCCTCTACTGGTGTGTCTGAGGACAGCTCCAGTGTACTCATAAAAATAAAATAAACAAGTCTTTTTAAAAAAAGGATTATTCGCAATACCACATATAGGTTTTGGGAATAGCTCAGTAGAACTTGTGCCTACATTGCATGAGGCCCCAGATTCAATCCCCACTGCTCAACACACAGAGAAGCCTGAGCCCTAGTCTGCTCCCCAGGGAACGCCAGACCCCTAGCCTGGCAGAGGGGCACGTTTCGCAGGGGTAGGTGAGTAGGTAGGAGGCAGGGTGGGCAAGGCTGGCTGCTGACCTGGGGTCAGGGCAAGTCCAGGGACCTGCAACCCACAGCTCAGATACCAGGTCTTGGAAACCACTGCTTCCTCGTCCCTCCTGGCCTCGCCCTGGGGGGGG
The DNA here is from genome assembly GCF_947179515.1 of Apodemus sylvaticus. Taxonomy (NCBI): domain Eukaryota; kingdom Metazoa; phylum Chordata; class Mammalia; order Rodentia; family Muridae; genus Apodemus; species Apodemus sylvaticus. Next base: position 10,050,920 of record NC_067492.1, read on the forward strand.
GGGGGGATCCTGGGCTGCAATGTTTTGCTTAGGGCTTTGTGGTCAGAATCTTGGATCAATGCTCAGGGTGTCTTCCTTAAAATTCTCGGTCATTTTTGAAACAAGGAACATGCATTCTGCCTTTTCCTTTTGCACTAGGCTGGATGGCCTTCCCCAGCCTGAGTGGGAGCCGCCCTGGGTTTGGCTCTTCTGCTGAGATTCTCCCTTCAGTGCTGAGGCACACTTAGAGGCTTACTGAGCCAGGCCTAGGTAACAGTGACTTCAGAGACCCCGGCCACAGGCCTCAGCTCTCTGCAGGTGTGTTTTTGTGTCCTGGGATGAGGGAACTCCCTCTGCAGACATCTGCAATCTAACAGTGTCCTTCCCCCACACCAGGGCCTGGAGTGGGCTCTGAACTCCGTAGGGGACCCTGAAGGCTAGCGAAGGGTTGCAGGGCACAGGTGGGTGTGGCTCCCCGCCCCTCCCGGTCACCCATCTCTACTTTCACATCCCACCTGTCTATTCGTTTGGATATGTAAACTGAGGCAGAGACAGCAAGAACCCAGGGTCAGGAACTTTTGCTTTGGAGCCTCAACTTTCAGGGGAAAATTGGAGGAGGCCAGAGACCTGGGCCTACAAAGCTAGGAAGGAGGGACTGGCCTTTCTCCAGGCTGGCCCGGGCCATGGCCGTGGCCCTGTAGGTGAAGCTGGCTGATAGGCATTTGTGGACTTTCTCCTCCTTCCTTGTTTGCCTGTCCAGCCGTTATCAGTGGCAGAAACCATCAAGATGAAGATAGATACAGTCACCACAGAAAGCAGGCCAAAGGGCAGTATGGGGGTGCAGAGGGGACCCACATAGCCGGTCTCTGCAGGCTGACAGGGGCTTGTTTCTGGATCCCTAAGGGTCCTTCCTACTCAGGTAGGCAGGCCATCTTGACAGCAAATACACACAGGTGCCTGGGAAAGGCAGACTGCACACTCACAAGAGATGAGTCTTTAGGGCAGGTGTGTCTGGGAGGCCCACTCACACTAGAAGCTTATGGGGAAGGAGGTTCAGACTCAGCTCGCACAGAGAACTTTGTTTCCCATTCTGTAACTCTGACTATAAAATGTGCACGAAATCATCACCAGACCAAAGAGGGAGCACTGGGTAGGGAAGACTGGGGGGAAGCTGGCTCACTGGGCATACATGCAAACCTGAGTTCAGTTCCACAGCTTCCGCGTAAAAACCCTACTGGGTGACACACACCTGCAATCCCAGCACTGTGGTGGCAGAGACGGGACAATCCTAGGGGGGATCTTGTTGGTCGGCCAGGTTTGGTGAAACGTGCACTCCGGGCTCAGTGAGAGATTCTGTCTCAAACAGACAAACAAAACAAAACATGTCAGGGTGGAGAGTAATGGAGAAAGACATTTGATGTTGACTTCTGGCCTCCGGACCTGTCACACATGTGTGTGCACACGCACCTCTGCACCTCGCCTGCCAGTAGGATAGAATGTCTTGTTAGTAAATTGTATAAAGACTTCCCAGGGTTTCCTTCAAGGCTGTAGTTCAAATCCATGGCTCTGTAGATGCTGGGCATGGCATCTTCCCCCTCTGGATTACATGTCAGTGAAAACACGGAATGCTGGGACTACGTGGAGTTCAGTGCTATAGTGTTTGCCCAGCACACTGGAGGCCTGGCTTCTGCACCCTACAGCCACAGGAAAAAAAAGCTCACATAAAATAAGGGTAACACTGGCACCCAGGCGAGATTAAGGAGAACACGCCACACCCTGTCCTTTCCCTCTGCCCTGAGATCCTCCATCCTACGCATCACGACTGTCAGGTGACAGACCTGGGCTGATGGAAGCCTGACACCTGGTCCGTTCCAGGATCCATCATCCAGGAGTGTGAGCCGCCTGGAACATGACAAGGGGCTGGCCAGGCAGACAGACCTCTGAGACTCAGTTTCCCTACTTGGGCACTACCGCAGCCAGCAGGGAGCTTCCCAGGTCACAAAGGGCGATGGGGGTGGGGCTGGGGTCTGCTCTTGTCACTCCCGTGAAGTGCTACCATTTCTCCCTCCCCTGCCAATCCCAGAACCACCCAGTTGACCCTCTCTCCATCCAGCCTCTTCTCTTCTAGTTCCCAGGCACCAGGCACTGTGACTGCATAGTTCTTACGCAAGGCTGCTATTCAGAGGAGTTCATCTCAAGCCTGAGCTTACGCAGCAGGAATGGTGGTGGCACAGCTGGGCATCTCCCAAGACAGACTGGCAGTGACTAAAGCAGTGGTTCTCAACCTGTGGGTAGCAACCCCCACCGGGTTGTACATCAGGTGTTTACATTGCGAGTCACTGCGGTAGCAAAGTTGCAGTTACTGGTACATAAATTGGGTAGATGGGATCACCACAACATGGGGAACTGGATTAAAGGGTTGCCGCATTAGGAAGGCCGAGCATTGCTGAGATACAGGAAGAGAGTGAGAGGCTCAGGCAGGCAGGCACAGATGGGTCTGGAGTACCCAGTCCCTCAGTAGGTGAGCAGGGCTATGCTCGCCCCCATTCCAGGCTGGTTCAGGGAGGTTCTGCCTGCACAGCAGCCCAGCAACAACAGGAGCCGGGGCATTGTTCTTCTTAATCCCCAGTCAAGAGACCGAGGCCCTGAGCAAGGGAAGGCTCGGCTGGGACAGAGCTGGGGCTGTGACTCCACCTAGGCTGGGGCTCTGGCACAAAGAGCCCAGGCCCTTCCGGCACAGGACACACAATCAATATTTGTTCAGGCTCACGAGGTCTTGACCCTCAGATTCCTCAATCTCTTCATCATCCCAGAGGTGGCCAGAGAGTTCAGCAATGACTAGTTTACAGATGAAGACCGGGGTGAGGAGGGGCTTCCACTGTAGGCTGTCCTGCTGCCAGAGCTCTGACCAACACCTGGGATCCAGTGTGGGCCATCAGTGCCCGCCTGGCCCTAGCGTACTTAGGGATCAGCACTGTGAGCCCCTTCGGCCCCAGGGCCCCCACAGGGGAGGACGAGGGAAACTGAACCCCAGGGGGGCTATCCACACAGGGAAGAGGCTGGGAGGCTCCAGGGCTTGCAGCAGAAGCCACCTCTTCCACTTGCTTGGTTCCTTCCTGTCTTTTAAACAGCAGGTGACATACTGCAGGAAAGTGAGGACATTTGCTCTAGGGTCTGGAAGGCAGCAGGTGTGCAGGAGTCCAGGCCTGGTGTGCAAATGCCTTCCACTGTGGCCTCAGTATTCTGGTTCCATCTGTTGAAGCTGTGTGACCTCAGGCAAGAGGCTTAACCTCTCTGGGCTATTCTGCCTGTGACATGGAAGTCTACCTCCAATCACGTGGAGAGATTTGGAGGTGTGCTGAGACTCCCTGGGGCAGCGCTACCAAACTCAGGAGCTCCAGGGTCCTCCTGCCTCAGGCTTGGGCTTTGGAGAATGATTAACTACAGTTTGGCAATCCTCCTGCCGTCCACCTCCTGCCATCCACCTTCTGTCAACCATACACACTGATTACAGGAAGTCATGGGGTCCAAAAGAAAAGCATGTTCTGTGAGGTGGGTAGCAGGGTCATAGGTCACTCAAGGACCTGGGGTGTTGGGGGGCGGAGTCCCAAGAACTGCTCGGTTCTCCTGACAGTGGGAGACATTGGGAATTCGGTAGAGAGCTTATTTACACGCTGGTATCTACTTCACCACTCCAGGCAGTCCTAATCTGACACACATCTACCGGAGCTGCGGTCACACTGAGAGCTAACACTGTAAGCCACTTCCCTGGTACCTACTGGGAGCAGGTCAGTCGCCACTGGCTGTGGCCGGATGCGGGTATCTTGCAGCTATTGAAAATGCAAGTGCAGAGGCAGAAGCAGCAGGACAGTGTCCACCATGGGAACAAAAGGGGCAGACCATGAAACTGCACGCTGCCAACTCCCATGGGCCAGACGGGGAGGCAAGCCACGGGCTGATCGCGGTGCCAAGTGTCTGCCCAGATGGCTTTGCCTTGTTTTGTTTTCGGCACGAGGGTGGGAGCCAGGGTCCCGCCATGCTGGACCGGGCTCGACCACTGAGCCACACCCCCCAGCCCTCTTTTCAAACTTTTTGAGATAGGCTTTCCCTAAATTGCCCAGGCTAGCCTTGAGCTCGGAATCCTCCTGCCTCAGCCTCTCTAGTGGCTGAGATCACAGGCCTGTGCCACCAGGACCAAAAAGATTTTTAAAACGAAAGGCAAGAGCAGTTTGTCTGGACAAGCATCTTCTGCCCTTCCATTAGGATTCATTCACGGAGTCTTACCTGCCCAGCCGAGGGCCTGGAATGCAGTAGGCCCTCATCAAATATTCAGTCGACTGCTCACTGAATACATGAGCCTTGCTCCTCTGGACCTCAACCCCTTAACGGTTTCATGCAGCCCCAGCTGGTATTGACTTTTGGGGGAGCCATGGAGAGCCTTGGTCCTCCTGTCTCTGCCTCCTGAGTGTTGGGACCACAGGCTTGTAGCGCCGTGCCCATTTATACAATGCTGGGGAGGGAACCCCCAGGGTGCAGGCACGTTAGACAAGCACGCACCCAATTGAGCCACATCCCTAGAAGTCTTGCGGATTTCCGTTTTTCTGGTTGACTGCTGGAACATTCCTGAATATGGATGACCCTGTTGGTGTCATATCACACGCACCCGATGGCTGTTTTCCGCAATTAAATCTTTGGCAATGGTTTTGAATTGGCCCAAAGGCAAAGACAGTCCTGTGGCAGGCACATCATGAGACCCTTCTTCTAGGAAAAGACAGATGTTCAAGCCACAGGAGAGTGGAAATGGCTGTCTGTGAGGTCAGAGCCTCTGGGTACATCTTGGCTCTGGTCTTGTTAGCTGCATGCGCTTGGACAGCCCACTCTCTGAACCTTCATGTGCCCATCCATGAGACAGGGATAGCAATCCCTGCTGCCCGCTGTGATTTGGGGGCTGGCACACTGCAGGCCCTTGACAGAGGACTCCACCCAGCCTCCTCTGAGTCACTGAGCAGCCTACCATTCGCAACACCTAGCCTAGGCCCTGGCAGCCCCCACCCCAGGCCTCCCCTCTCCCGGCAGGGTGGCAGGTCCAGGGAAGCTTGCTCACACTGTCACAAGCAGTTCAGTTGCCCCAGAGCGCTTCAGAGCCTCAGCTAAATGGGATTGGGTTGTCCACACCGCAGGCTTCAGTCTGTGACAGAAGGCAAAATTGTGACAGCTGACTGTCCGAGTCACTCTGGGGACATCAGCTAAGCCCTGGGGTGATGACTTCTGGTCCTAGCCATGGGAAGGAATTCTGAAGGTTTTACGGGCCTCCTCGATCTCACTAGCCTCTGTCCTTGTGGGTCTTGCTGTGTGTGTCTCCTCAGTGGACAGTCACTGTGGGGGTCTGCGAGGACCCAGGTACCCTGTATACTGGTGGCCACTTTGCAAGTGAGGGGTCTGCAGACCTTAGGCTGCTGGCTGGCTGGCTGACCAGAATCTCCCACCTCCATTCTCAGCTAACAAGCTGTGACCTGTTAAGAGTTCATTGCCTGGAGAGTTCCAGGAAGCTGGGCCGTCGAGCTGTTTGCTCTGTGGCCCACACCGCTGCTGCTCATTGGCCTCCGTTTTGTTTTGGTCTTCTCTGTGGTGGTTAAATACAGTCTGTTGTTTGTTGCATTGATCAGCCTCTGTAAACTTGACAGACCTTCCATCTAGGTCAGGTGAGGCCAGTGACCTGCAGGAGGTCACAGAGGACTGGAACTAGCTCTAGGGCCTCTCCCACCTCTCTGCAGAAGAGCTTCCATGACAAGCACTGGAATGGCTTACAGGCTCCAGTGGAAGGATGTGGGAGGCCGGAGGGCTCACCCCGACCAGGCGGTGATGGTGCACACCGTTGATCCCAGTATTTGGGAGGCAAAGTCAGGCAGATCTCTGAGTTCAAAGCTAGCCTGGTCTACAGAGTGAGTTCCAGGACAACTAGGGCTACACAGAGAAGCCCTGTCTTGAAACAAAACAAGTAAACATATGAAAAAGACTCCTCCCCACTCAACCCTGAGGACTCCCAGCATCCCCCTGTCCTGGACTATCTCCAGTTCAGCGGTGCCTGACGGTCCACAGGATGGCACCTGGAGGCCCAGCCTCACACATACTGCTTGGGCACACCTCTCTGGACCCATCTCTCCTTTTCTGGTTAGGGTGAGCAGGGTCAGCTCCAGGTGTGGCCGCCTGTGCCTTGGGCTCAAGCCGAGTCACCTACCGGCACATTCCACGCTGACTCGGCAGGCAAACCATGCACACCAACAAGTGTGTCTTGCATAAGTTTTGTGTGCCCGGGGTAACAAGAGCGAAAGGGAGCTTTGGAGAGAGTTAAGGGGTAGTGTGGAGGGTTAGTGGGAAGCCCTGGGGAAGTTTCTGTAGCAGGGAGCAGGTGGAGGTGTAGAATTAAGTGGGGGTGGGGTGGGGTGGGGTGGGGAGAAGGGTAGGCTCTCTGTGACAAGGCCCAGCTGGGGCTAGGCACATCACTGGAGGAAGCCTGAGGCTGCCAGGGATTCCCAGGTTGAAATATCTGGACTGCCTGGGTGTGGGGGCTAGCCTGGGGAGGTGGGGGCGGCGTCACACAGTAGGAGTGGGTTCCGGCTGGCCAGTGAGAGAATGATCGGGCTCACGCTGGTGGACTTGGGCATGGACTACACGGTCAAGCCTGAACAGTAGTAGTGTCCTGCAACATGCTGAAGACCAGCGTCCCCAAAGAAAAGCACAGATTATTGGCTGCCATGGACTCGTGTGGTGTAGGCTCCACTAGCTGTGACCGACCTGTCAGCTGTGGAGACATCTGCGGAGCAGGCATGAGTCTCTTGGGGTGCTGTGGGCAGGAAGAGGGGAGGCTGAGCCAAGGTGGGCAGGATGGTACCCTCAAGGCAGGGCAGAACAGGAGAGGAAGAGAGGCTGAGAACTGACGTTGGACCATGTTCTACCTGTCTACCTGTCCAACTGTCCAGAAGTCCAGGGGTCCGGGGCATGGGGAGCACAGGGCTTGTGACTTGGGAGTGTTCTTTGTCACTGGCAAAGAGATGGGGCACAATGCCCTCTCAGAGTCAAGGAGGCTGGATGGGACTGAGAGGTGGCTTATTCCTGACACCTCGGGGGAATTCTCTTGCTGTCTGGAACCTCGGTGTGCTTCTCAGGGCTTAGGACTTCCTCTGGCTGTGATCCTGGCATTGTCTGGGTCCTCATAGCCACAGTGGTGATGTCTCTTAAGCGGCCTAGAGGTATCCGGCTGGCTCAGACCAGGGTGACTCATCACCCACAGTTTAGGAAGCACAGGGATGGTGCAGGTTAAACTGGACTGGATTATAGGATCACCACCAAGGCTGTGGTCGCCAAATGGGATCAAACTTGAGATGGGTGGATTTGGCCAGTTGGGGACTGGCTGCCCACCCCCACCCCCACCCCCACCCCCACCCCAGCTCCTCAGCTCCTCAGCTCAGGAGAGGCTCCCTGAGAGTGTTTTTGGTCTGGGAGGAAATGAGACCCACCATGTCTCCTTTCACATCATCCTGAGCAGAAGCCACCCGGCCACAGAGCTTTCTAAGTAGCTGTCACTGCTGTCCACCCCTCCCCCACTGCCGTTGTGGCTCTCATCCTTGATCACGGTTGAGGTCATTGTCAAAGCAGCCCAGAACTCTGGGGACCAACCGGTCTGAGCTGTATTTGCCAAGTTCCCTTGGGGACCAAGGGCACACCCATCTTTAAGCAGGGACAGTGTGATGAGCGTGAGGTAGAGAACTGTAGGAACAAGAGGCCCTTGGATGAGCAGTGGAACCCCCTGCCCTACTGACACGGCCCCACTGGGCAGGCCCAGGCAGGCCCGGGCTCTCGGCCTGCTTTCTCACCCCAGTGTGCTGGCAAGCCTGTTCTGTCCTACAGCCTTGGCTGCTGCGGCTTTCTACAAATGCATGCCAGCGGCCCAGTCGGGCCTGGGCAGGCTTGGAGGCTGTGTGGGGTTGGTGTATGGGTAGAGGGCGGGGGCAGCCTCACCCTTGGGGTTGGAGAGAACTGTGGTCCAAACATCCCTTTCTGTGGTCCATTCCCAGCTCAGAGAGTTGATGTTGGTCAGACTCCTTTTGCTGGCCTGGCTCTGTTCCCCTCAGTGTGTGCTCTAGGACAGGCCTGCTTGCTGCTGTCAGGGGCTCTGGGTCAACTCCAGGTCTCCATGATCTGCTTCCTATGCAGAACATCACCCTCCAGCCCCTGTGTCAAGAGGGCTGTCCCTATCTTCCCCAGCTAAGGACAGGATTGGATCCCCCACTCTGTGCTTTCTTCCCCTTGGGGGTTCTGAGCTTGCCAATGTCGGGGTACACAGTCCTAGGCACAGGGACTTCTAGACTCATGGGGAGTCGAGAGTCCTCACTTCCTGGGAAGAGAAGCTGAGTCTAAGCAGGGATCAAATCTCAGCCCTGTGTGCTTCCCCTGAGTGACAGCCACATGCTCTACACAAGGGTCTAAAGCTCTCACCACACCGATAAGGACAAAAGAGTCCAACACCTGGTGTACTGTGCTGGGATCTGAGGATGGAGAGAGACTCAGGCCTTATTCCTAGGGAGGCCACTGCCCAAGTAAGCATGGGAAAGATACCCAAGCTGGCCAGGCTGGACATGCTGGGAACAGCCTTTCTGAGCTCTCCCAGAGGGGATAGCAACTGTGCTAAGAGAAGAGAGGAGGAGAGAGAAGGCTGGCAAGAGGACAACATGTAGGCGCAAAGGCCCTGTGGTTGGCAGGGAGACTGATAGGTAAAGCCAGCGGGAGAGGGTTGTTGTGATAACAAGGGACCCATGGGGGAGGGGAAGTATGGGTCATGAGCTTTGGCAATTGTCCCAAGAAAGCCTCAAAGTCACAGCTACTTCCTGTCCCAGGGAGGAAGGGGAAGGAGCTTCCCAGGGAGAGCCGGCTTCCCAGGGAGGGCCGGCTTCCATGTGCTTACGTGCGCGTGTGCTCACTGATGCACCTGGATGTGTACGCAGAGCGCGTGTGGTTTGTCGGTGTCGGTGTCTCAGCTCTGGCAGCAGGACGTGCAGTGGGGACCGATGTCATGGAGACTGTCTTCTCCACCCGGCCTGTGTGATCTAGCTCCTCTTTCTCCTGGGCCGATAAGCGCGGTGCCAGCTGGGGAGACATGGACAGGAAGTGCAGCCAATTCTGCAGACAGCTGCACACCAAGGCACAGCTGGCATCGTGTGTCCCCCAGCCCACTCTGGAGTGCATGCCTCCTCTGTATATTGTGGGAAGAAGGGGCCCAAGGAAATGGGGTGAAGTGTGTGCATCTTCATCGGGGAGGGAACGCCTGCCCCGGAGGACTCCAGTCAGACCCTCTGTTTTTAACCTCTTCCTGCTGTTCACCCTCCCAGTTAAAGCAGTGCCTCTTCTCAGTGCTGGCACAAATGGACCAGAATGTTCCCTTGCTGTGTGCGCTTTTCTCGGCTCCCGCCCTGCTCTGAGCAGCAGATCCTTTGGGTCTGGCCAGCACTGCCTGACATCTGGAATCTTCCTTGGACTTGGCCTGGCTATTTTGTCCTGATTTCTGACTTGTTTCCTTCCTCTCCACAGCTTTGCTTGTGAGTTCCTGGTTTCTGCAGACAGGCTCCAAGGCCGCAGCTTCCTGTCCTCAGCAAGGCGCCCTTGACATTCCAGCCGTCAGAACATCCTTGAGATACTGACTGAGTCAGAGCCACGGTCCTGGTCAGGGCCGCTCATGTTGGATCACCCTGTGGCCAGGCACGCTGACTTTGTGGTCTCAGACTCTGATCCACAGGTCCACCACACTCCATGCGGAGAACACCCAGGGCCACTCTTGCTGGTGTCACAACATCGCCGAGTCTGTCACAGAGCAGGCTGGAGGAGGTGTGTCACCCCTGGTTATGGGTCTTCTTCAGCGTCAGCAGCACACGGGAGAAGCAAACCAGCCTCAAACTCCCTGCATCCCGAGCTCTGCCCTGCAGGCCACATGCCTTCCCACACCTCCCAGGGCCTGATGCTTACGCTTCCCACAGTCCCAGGTCACCCAGGAGCCACTCAGGAAGGGATGAAGACTCCAAAATGGAAGGTCCCTTTCTTCAAGTAGAAGAACGTCATCTTTAATTTTTTTCTTTTCCTTTGGGTTTTTAGGGGTTTTGTTGCTGCTGCTGCTGCTGCTGCTGCTCTGTGTTTTTTCGAGACAGTTTCTCTGTGCAGGCCTCATTCCTCACTCTGTAGACCAGGCTGGCCTCGAACTCAGAGATCCACCTGCCTCTGCCTCCGGAGCGCTGGGATTAAAGGCATGTGCCACCGCCATCCGACTCATCCACGTTATTTTTAAAGGCAGACAGCGCCTGGGTTGATGGTGTCTGTCATGGTCACAGAGCCCCTCAGCCTCCATGAAGGCCCACGCCAGGCCCTAGGTCAGCAGTGATGTGCTGTTGACGGGCAAGGGGGTGTGGCTGGAGGCCCAAGGACAGAGGCTGCTTGCCAGTCACATTCCGCCGGTTTCCCAACATGCTTCCCCCTTCACGGCTGTCTCTGAGCCGAGAGGCTGAACCCTGGGGAGCCCCGTGCCCAAGCACCACACAAGCTTGCTTTCTGGTTGCATTTGATCAAGGCAGCCACAGCCAGCCAGAGGTTGAAGGACAGGACCAGAGTGGCCAGGGAAGATGCTAGCAAAGTCTTAAGAATCAGCTGTCAGGGCCAACAAGGTGGCTCAGGTGGCAAAGGTGCCTGTGGCCAAACCTGAGGACCTGAGTTCGATCCCTGGGAGCCAATGGAGGAAGGAGAGCATGGACTCCTGCGAGCTGTCCTCTGACTTACACATGTGTGCCATTCCGCAGTAATCAATAAAAATCAGTTAGAAGATTAGAAAAGCAAGAGCTGGCTTTTGGGGTGTTGAAGACAGTTGTACTGTGTGCTGCTTCCCGTGGGGTAACAGCCACTGCCCTGCCGAGTTTAAATGACCAGAGTAGCACTTGGAGCTTCTGAAGGGCGCAGGGGAACAGAGATTCCATGCACTCGAAGGCAGACAGCCCTGAGAGACCAGGAGACCTCAGGCTGGGGGAAAATAGGTGGGACTGGCCATTGATTTCTGTTGATTTGTGCATTTAGCCTTTAATAGCAGGTGCACATAACAACTGACTCCGAAAGATTCCCGGACACTTCACAACAGGACCTGGATGCTGGGCCTGGACAAGCTGGCACTGTCATCAGGCTGAGGCGGTGCTTCCTCACTTGGGTCTCTGCCAAGGCTCCCAGAGGAGCCAGCTCAGTCCTGTCTCTGGAGCCGGGCTCAGTCCTGTGGTTGTCTCTTGTCAGGCTGTCCCCAGGGCTCACTAGATCTTCAACCCAAGGACAGCTCAAGCTTCCTGTGACTGCTGTCCTTTGGTTTGTCATTGCCTCTGTGCCCTGGTGGGCTCCTCTGAGGGAGCATGCTGGGGAGCAGACGATGGTAGCCCACCTGACCGTCTAACTGTGGCCACTTCCTCCACAGCCCAGCCTTCACTGGGAGCATTCAGACTAAATGTCTTTGAGACCAAACAACAGGAAACCACAGAGCAGGGTGAATTTGAGGACAGGAAACTGCTGATCAAGGTGACATCAGCCCCTAGCATGACTGGTACCTGGGACAGCACAGGCCCTCCAGGAGGTCTCCAGTTAGCCATGGAGCTCGGAGATAGCCATTCATGGTCAGGCATTTGACACACCGACAGACTTTTGGTGATGAGTGTGAGAAGCTATGCACGGTGTGGAGGCCCCATGTGGGCCACAAGCCAACTGTCAATCATGGAGACTCATTAAAGAAGTTCTGGCATGTTCTCCTGTTGGAGAATCCCTAAGGCAGGTGGGAAGGGTGCCCGAGGTTGCATGTGAACAGGATGATGGGTAGAACATGTCCCCTGTGCAGAGGCTTAGGCAGGGGAGGGGAGGGGCAGCAGGGGGAGGGTCAGTGGTAGCATGGGGTCAGGTGGGATGTGTGGCCAAGGCTAGCTCCATTTTCCATGTCTTTTTTTACTAGGTCTTACACATGGCCCAGGCTAGCCCAACACTTACTATGTATGTAGCCTGAGCTAACCTAGACCTTGTGGAAGTTTTCCTGCCTCAAATACTAGGATTGACTTTATTTTCACTTATCACCCAGTCAAACAACGATATACAGTTTAAACACAAACATTTGATTGCTGCGACCGGCTGGCTTGGCGGCTTCTTCGCTGGACAGCCCCTGTGCCATTTCCAGGTGTGACAGCAGGCTTTCCTGATGGCACTGGGATGACAGTGGGCATTACCACTGTCATGTCCAGCCCTCGGCTCCTGCGCATGGCTTGTCTCTGAAGCCAGTCATTTTTCTGTCTGCCTGCTGAGGATGGAATTTCAGACCAGGAATACAAAGGGCTGAAGTTTCACGGGGTGCTGCGGGCGGGGTGGGGGAATGGCAAACATTACCTCACTTAACTACGGTGAACCATCTCCAAGGTTATATAGGGAGACAAGCCAGCTTAAGGCATGCTTCGGTGAACTCCTGAATAGTTACAAGCAGCGGGTGAGGAGAAGGGGTGTCATGTGGGTGGATGCGGGCAATACAGGCAGGGTTAGAGGCTTGCCCTGTGGGATGGGTTAGCCAGGCCTGGCCTTGCGGAACTGTTCCTTGCCGGGCCTTGGTCAGTCCAGAAGGGCAACACTTCATGTGGGCCTTGGAATACAGAGTTATCAGGAGAACAAGACTGCTTCTAGATCTGGGGAGGATGGTAAGGCAGGGGGCTGCTTGCCCTGTGACCTGAGGAACAGCCACACTTCAGGGAAGGGAATCACTAAGGGAAGCAGGGTATGCAAAGGGCCTGGGGCCAGAAGGGGCGAGTCTGAAGACCACAGTATACCTAGCTGCGCAGTCAACTGGGGTGGGCTGGAGACGTGGCAGTGGCGACCACAGTTTTCTACTGAGCATGTGGGAACCTGGGCTTGTCTGCCCTGGATAAATGGTCTAACCCCTCTGAGTCTCAGTTTGTGTATGCCCAGGGAACAACTGAGGACAGGACTGGACTGAGGCTAGGTCCGGGAACCATACCTGGGGCAAAGGTGTCAGCAGTCACTTTCTCACCATTATTATCAGCAGGGAAGAAAGCTGGGTTGAGCTCCAGGCCGCCTGGGCTGGGTTCCCAGTCTTCTCTGCAACTGCGCCCTCCCTCCTGCCTGCATACCCCAGCTTTGGAAAGCACTCCTGCCTGAGGCCTTGCCTCTCTGGGTCCTAGCCAAAGCTTTCGTGCCTAGCAGGATGCCCACTATGTGGGCCCTAGGGCTCGGACCTGCCATTCCCCACTGCAGGGGAATGCCCGTGTCCTACTCTGGGCAGCAGGGAGGTGAGGGAGAGTGGGCTGGTGATGACGGAGATTGCTGGGCTCTGAGGGCACTATGCCCCCGGGGCTCAGGGACACTATGTCCCCTTGCTGATCCACTAGCTACCTCCAGGGCTGCCTATGACTGGGTGTGGCTGGCTGCTGCTGGCAGTGGCTGATTGATGCTCAGGGTAAGTAATGATGGTGGGCAGAGGAGAGGGGGAGAGAGACACTAGGAGCATATAGTGAACCCCAGGAGGCCCAGCACTCCCTGCTCTTGCTGGGCTCAGATTGCCTCAGATGCGAGAAAGAAAGCCAGCGCCACCTCCGTCCATCCACGCCGAAGCAGCTCCACTGCGGTTCCTTCCTCAAATGCTTCTCCTATCTCAGTGGCTCAAACTCCATGCACACCCAGACACCAAAGACTCTATGCTCACCCTGACCAACAGCAAATCTCACCAGCTCCAACTGAAAACCTCTTTGGGAGTTAGACGGTTGTTCCCTGCCTCACAGTCCTGCTTCAGGGCCTTGATGCAGCAGTCGCCTAAGCATGAGTGCCCAGGGACAAGCTCTCAGAGTCCCCCCTCCTTCGTGCCTCAGTTTGCAGGCTTCTACTCAGTGAGCCCAGAGCAGCCCGTGCACACCTTCCGGGGCTGGAGAGGTGGCTCCACGTGCTGTGCGGCAATCCAGAGGACCTGAATTAGAATGTATATAGAAGCCGGGCATGGCTGTGCACGCCTGTCATCCAGTTGTTAGTGGGTGGAGACAGGTCAACACACCGCGAGCTCCAGGTGTAGCGGGAAGGCTGGGCAGGGTGGCTAAGGCCTTGGGAGCCTGATCAAAAAACAGCGGAGAGCAATAGAGGGAGACACCCAGGCCTTCCTCAGGCTTCAGCATGCACTTGCCTGGGTGTGCACAACCATAGAGCACGCGCACCCGTGGCTACACACACACACACACACACACACACACACACACACACATGGGATGGATCTGTGTTTTTTCCAGAGCCCTCACCGTTCCTCCATGTGCTGTTCACTTACCGGTGTGTCTGTGTAATCCTCCACACTGAGATGTGAGTTCCAGGGGGGTGGGGGTGGGGCGTCCTCCTTTCTTCCCCTCTCAGGGATGGATCTTTCTGACCCTAGAGAAACAAAACCAGATGGCCAGCTCTGGCAGGGCACTAGCTTGGGGGCTACAGGCGGGTACCAGAGCCCTGGCCTGGGTCTATGGAAGAGAGGATGCACTGGCCAGCACTGAGGCTCCTGGGAGCCAAAGGATGCTGGGCCCACAGGGAGCCTCCCACCCTGCCTGGGTGCCGAGGGAGGTTTTAAGTCAAAACTGATTTGAGGAACCTGGGAGGAAACGTCTTCATGAAGGTTGGGGGGAGGAGGAGGGGGGGCTGGCTGGGCTTGGAAAGGGACAGAGCTCAGCTGCTGTCCAGGCATACAGGTGAGTTTTGAGGGGTGCAGAGCTCACAGGGGCGACCACCCCATGATTCTAGAGGCAGGCAAGATGAAATGGAACAAGCCCCTCTGGGTGGTGCTGGGTACCAGGCTAGGGAAGGCCAGAAAGCCCTAGGAGGCAGGGAGGAGAGGGTGGGGGCGGGGCGGCTTGGTGGTGTGCAGGGTGAGGGAGCAAGTGAGGCTTAAGGGCGCCAGCCTGGCCCACGGTCTATATGGCAACTGATCAGCTTCTCCTCTGGTGGCTATCTAGAACATTCTGTGTCTTTGCATCTAGTATCTCCCTTGTTAAAGGGGGGAAATGTGACTGAGGTGGGGGGAGAGTGTGAGGGGAGGAGAAAGTGTGAGGGGGAGGGGAGGGTGTGTGTGTGTGTGTGTGTGTGTGTGTGTGATGTCAACCCATGTTAGACCAGACAGCTACAGCAGAGCCTCATTCATGTTAGGCACCGTCCCCATGTGGTGACTCTGGTGACTCTGGTGAGCAGGTGTCACTAAGTGTTCGTTGCTGACAACATGGGATGTGTCCTGTGCTCACATCCTAACCCTGGGAACCTGAGTGTGACTGGAAAAAAGGGTCCTTCCAGATGTATCCTGGACCTTGAGATGGGATTGACCTGGGCTGACTAGCTCTGAGCCTGATGTCTATAAGAAATGGGGCCAGGAGATCTGACAGAGCAGGGGTGAGGGGTGGGGAGTGGGAGGGTCATGTGACCCAGAGA
Source organism: Apodemus sylvaticus (assembly GCF_947179515.1). Lineage (NCBI taxonomy): Eukaryota > Metazoa > Chordata > Mammalia > Rodentia > Muridae > Apodemus > Apodemus sylvaticus. The sequence continues at coordinate 10,066,409 of NC_067492.1, forward strand.
CTGCGGCCAGGGTTGAGGCAGCTAGAAGTCCTGGAGATGACAGCACGTGGCCAGCAGGCCACTCTGTGGGCCTAAGCCCCAGTCTGTGACTATGGGCTACAGCAGCCCAGGACACTTGCATAGGAGACAAAGGGACAGTGTAGGACTGAGGAGGGTGATGTGCAGCAACCTGCCCTCCCCAGCCCCGGGACTCCACTCCACTGCCCCCCTCCACACACACACTGAGACCATCCCCAGCGGCACCTTTGCCAGAAGCAGAGTCTCACAAGGCATGGGAACCGAGGGTCACATCAGAGGTGAGAGCCAGCTGTCTGCAGCCTCATTTGCCTGTGGCTGTCAACTTGAAGGCTTGGGAACTGTGCTGTCAGCCCTGGAGGTCTTTTGAAAGGAGGAGAGATTGTGAGGTGTGTGCACAGAGGTCTATGATCAAAGGCATGTCGGGAGTAGCCGGATACCAAGGAGGGTCTAGCTCCAAGTCCCCTGGACATTGGAGGCCTCTGCCTCCCAAGCTCTCTGGCTTCTGTGTGTTCTGGGAATCAACCTATCCATGGAGTGGATGTTTGTGTCTGATTTCAGAAAGCCTGGACTCATGATAGAGACAGGTCCCAGCTCAGAGAGCTGTGCTCTGAGCTGAAGGTACCCTGGGGCTGCCAACAGGCAGGACCAGGAAAGGCTTGGAAGCAAGAGGCTGACAGGCTGGAAGGGCATGGCGAGCTCAGCTGCAGGCTCTGCTGGGAAGTCAGTCCGGGAGGGGGGACGAGACGCAGCCTGGACACTGGACACTCCACCCAGGACTTGGGGCGGTGGTGACAGTCCTGCTGCTGAAGCTCCCTGCTGACTTCAAGGGATAGTCGGGAATTGGGGGGTGGATTAGGGGTGGGTTTAGCAGGACCCTGTGGGTCTCTGCATAGAGAAAGGGGAAAGGTAGGCAGCCTATAAACTGAGCCTTACCCAGTGTGGCAGGGTAAAGGGTTCTGCCCTGACAGGGCCAGGGAGGCTAGGAGGGCCATAGGCATCTGGCAGAGTCCCAGGGCGCACCCCGGTGGGGTTCCCTCACAGGGCACACTGTCACTGCCTGCAGACTCAGTCAGAATGCCAGCCTTAGCTGAATCTCGAGAGCCTGAGGCCAAGTTTCCTTACTGTCTGGGCCCAAGCTGCCCCTGAGGTCTGGGCAAAAATCTACAGAACCAGAGATGAGGCTGGGCAGCAGATTGGGCACAGATAAAGTCCCGTGATGTGAGGAGTCTGGCCTGGGGAGGATGGGGCGAGTCAGTTCCAGGGCCGAGGCCCTTGCCACAGGTTTTAAGTTCATTCTTAAGTGAGGTCCCCTGAGGGGACCCCAGCATGCCTATTTTGTTGGGGAGACAGGTGCTTGGCACTATCTGTGCTCTCTTGGGATGGTCCAAGAAGCCCTGCTTTGGGGCCCCATCTAGCCACCTGACTCATCAGCAGGCGTGGCCACCACCTCCCTAGAGCCCTCCTGCTCTATTGCTCCCCTGGACTCCAAGTAGACCCGATGGCCCTTCCCGTCACAGGTCGGCTTACCTTATGATGAACTGCTTTGGTGGCGGAGCTGTTGGAAGGGACTGCTGGTGGGGTGGGGGTGGGGGGAAGAAGGCTCAGGGTCGCTGGCCATCCCCCAGGGGACCCCACCCCCATGAGGCAACAGGGATCTGGGGGACAAGGACCCAAGTACCTGTTTGTTGCATCACAAAGTCCCGCCAGAAGGCATGCTGTAAGCTGGTTCCCACTGGACAGTGTCAGCAGAGCTCTAGAGAATGAAGCATCCTGCTCAGGGAGCTGAGGCTGGTGGGAGCCCTGCTGTGATCGGCCCAGCCCCCGCCCTTACTGCTGGCCCCAGCTCACCACGTGCGCGGGCGCTGCTTGTGGGGACAGGCAGGTTCAGGACTATATAGGACAGAGGCAGGTCTGGAGGCAGACAGGGGAAAGTGGAGAGGGGAACAGCAGAGAATGTGAGGCAAGAGGGGGGCAGTGTGGAGCTAGGGGATGGGGAGAAAAGCAAAAGGAGGGGGAGAAGGAAGAGTGGGGAGGTAAGCGGGGGAGGGGAAAGGGAGGCTGGGAGGAGGAGGGAAGGAGGGGAAGGAAGAAGAACAGGTAGAGAAAAGGGCAGTGGGAGGAGGACTGGGAAGGGGAAGAGGGGAGAGATGGGTAGGAGAGAACAGGAGTGGGGTAAAGGGAGAGGGAGAAGGGCACGGGAGGGGGCAGGGGCAAAGGGAAGAGAGGGAAAGGAGGGGAGAGGAAGAAGGAAAGGAGGGAAGGAGGAAGAAGACGTTGAGTGATGAGTAGGGAGTGTGGAGGGAGGGAGGAGGGAAGGGAGGAAGGGGAGGTAGTAGAAGAGAAAGGAGGGAGGGGGAGGGAAGGGAGGAGGTTTAGGAGCTGGGAAAGAAAAGGGAAGGGGGCAGGACTTGGAATGGAAAGAGATGGGCTAGGAAAGGGAGAGTGGAGGTAAAGGAAGAGAATGGGGAGAAGGAGGGAAGGGAGGTAGAAATGAAGGAGGAGAGGGAGGAGACAGAAAGGGAGGAGGGGGAGCAATGAGGAGTAGATGAGAGGAGGGAGGAGGGAGGGTGTGAGAGAGGAAGAGAGGAGGGAAGGTGTGGGAGAGGAGGGAGGAGGGAGAAGGCAGGGTGTGAGGAGGAAGGGAGGGAGGGGGTAGAAGAAGGAGGAGAGGGTGTGAAAAAGGAGGTGGGAGAGGAGGAGGGAGGATGGGAGAGGAGGGGGAAGATGTGAAAGAGGAGGGAGGAGGATGTGGGAGAGGAGGGAGGAGGAAAGGGATGGGAAAGGAGAAGGGAGGGTGTGAGAGGTGGGGGAAGATGTGAAAGAAGAGGACAGAGAAGGGTATGGGAGAGAAAGAGGGTGTGGGAGAGGAGGAGGGAGGAGGGAGGATGGAGGATAATCATAGAAGAGGGAGGAGGGAGGGTATGGGGGAGAAAAAGGGAAGAAGGAGGGTGTGAGAGGAGGGGGGAATATGTGAAAGAGGAGGGAGGAGGGAGGATGTGGAAGAAGAGGGAGGATGTGGAAGAGGAGGAAGGAGGAGGGAGGATGTGGGAGAGGAGGAGGGAGGATATGGGAGAGGAGGAGGGAGGATGTGGGAGAGGAGGAGGAGGATGTGGGAGAGGAGGAGGGAGGAGGGAGGATGTGGGAGAGGAGAAGGGAGGATATGGGAGAGGAGGAGGAAGGATGTGGGAGAGGAGGAGGGAGGATATGGAGGAGAGGAGGGGGGAGGGAGGGAGGGGAGGAGAGATGTGGGAGAGGAGGAGGGAGGATGTGAAGAGGAGGGAGATGTGGAGAGGAGGAGGGAGGAGGGAGGATGTGGGAAAGGAGGAGGGAGGATGTGGGAGAGGAGGAGGAGAAGGCAGGGTATATGAGAGCAGAAGGGAGGAGGGCAGGGTATGAGAGAGGAGAAGAAAGAGGGGAGGTATGAGAATAGGAGGGAGGAGGGAAGATGTGGAAGAGGAGGTGGGAGAGGAGGAGGATGTGTGAGAGGAGGAGGGAGGGTATGGGAGAGGAGGAGGGAGGGTGTGGAAGAGGTGGGAGGGGAAGGTGTGGGGGAGGTGGAGGGATGAGGGAATGTGGAGAGGAGGAGAGAGGAGGGAGGGCATGGGAGAGGAGGGAAGGTGTGGGGGAGGAGGGATGAGACAAGTGTGGAGAGAAGGTGGGAAGAAGGGGAGGGTATGTGGGAAAGAGGTGGGCGAAGGAGGGTGTGTGACAAGGTGGGGGAGGAGCGGGTGGGACCGGAGTTGGGCAGAGGATGGCGTGAGAGAGGGAGGTGGGGGGGGGGGGTTGAGGAAGAGGAGCTGGTAAGAGGGAGGGTGTGGGAGGGATGTGGGTAAAGAGATGGTTTGGGGGAGAGGAGACTGGAGGAGGGAGGGTGGGCGGGAGAGGAGGTGGGAGGAGGGAGAGGAGTGACAGAGGAGGGAAGAATGGGGGACCAGATGGGAGAGAAGGGGGGACTGGGAGGAGGGAGAGTGGATGTGGGCGGCTCCAGGAGGCTGTTAGTGGGGTCAGTGTTCTCAGGCTGGGGCTGCATCTGGCCTTGCAGCTGAGCCAGGGAGAGGCTCTGCTCTCTTGCTCTGAGGAGGCTCTTAGCCTCCCTGAGGCGGGGGTGGGGGGGTGGGGACAGGTGTCAGCTGAGCACCTGGGTGGTCAATGACAGGGACAGGTCTGCAGGGCCCTGCTCTCCACACTCTCAGGCCACTGTGGGGCTGCGGAAGCAGCCTCTGTGGGGAGAAGCCTGCTCTTGTGGGTGCCAGGGCACCCCTGGCATCACGGGCAGGCTGCTGTGTGGCTGCTGCGTCAGCAGTGGCTTGGGTGGAAGACTGCTTGCTGGTGTTTGCTGAGGGTCCTGGGCTCCAGCTAGCGGGTGGAGGAGCCGGGAAGAGGAGGTTCCAGTGTGAAACCTGTAAGCTACCTTCAGGACTCCAGAGAAGGGGATTTGGAGAGTCACCCACCCTGACTGGCCGAGCGTTGGGGGGTTGGGGGTGCACTGGAACCAAAGGACAGTGCTGTGTCTGCAGGATTCCAGTGGGACCTCCCCTGAGACGGGGAGACACAGGCAGGGACCCCAGGCTGCTGTGGTGACTGCCTCTAGGTTGACCTGGCACAGGCCTACTGCTGGGCAGCAAAGTCTCCAGCTTCCCCTAAGGACACTTTAGATCTGCAGGGACCAAAGGACCCTGGGCTGCTCAGGCTTCCGGTCTTCCAGCCTGGACAGGCTGACTGTTCTCCAGGGATGGAGCTGTAAACGAGGGAGAACTCAGTTCACACCAGAGCCAACAGAACTCAGGCAAGCCTGAGTCAGCAGCCCAAGCAGGCCCAAGAAGAGGGGTGGGGACCCGCGGCGCCGGCCACGGTGGTCCTTCAGGGGCACCAGAAGTGCTAAATTCAGCTCAGCTCCTGTGACTCCACATCTGTGCTCTCGGGAGGGAGGGCATTAAGCCTAGGGAGGGCTTCATGACGCTGGATGTGGATGGATTCTGTCTGGCGCTCTCTGTCCTGGGAGAAGAGCAGGAACACAGGCTGGTGAGAAGGCTCCGTGGGTGAAGACACTTGCTTCCACACCTGCTGGCCTGAGTTCAGTCCTGAGGACCTGCATGGTGGAAGGGGAGAACTGACTTCCACAAGGCGTCCTCTGACTGCTACATCTGTGCTCCGCACCCTCTCCCGGGAACCAAAACTGTAATTAAAACCTTTTTAAAATGGTCAGGTTTTTGTAATCGCAGAAAATGCAGATTTTCTCAGAGGTTAAAAAGAATGGCAGGTTTTCTTCCTCTTCAGCTGAACCCTGGTATCTAAGGACCCACATGGAGTGCACTCTTAGGCAGCCTGTGTGTGCTCTCTCCCTGAATACATATATGTTCTGCCTCTCACTAGCTCTTCCATGAGGAAGCTCAGGACAACCCGTTCACCCCCACACCAAGTATTACTCAGATATCCAGCCTATGTGGCTCTAGATGTCACATTACATATAAGAACATTAAACTGGGTCTGGAGAGATGGCTCTGCTCTTCCAGAGGTCCTGAGTTCAATTCCTAGCAACCACATGGTTGCTCACAACTATCTGCAATGGATCTGATGCCCTCGTCTTGGGTGTCTGAAGATAGCTACAGTGTACTTGTATATGATAAATATATCTTAAAAATATTAAACTGATGGCTTCTGCTCTTATATACATACCTTCTAGAAAAAATGTATCTATATGGAATAAATGAATCTCTGTTCTAGATGTTACTGAATTGGAAGGCTTTCAGGCTAGCACAGGAGAGCTGGGCTTTATTTGTAGTACCCTTTCTATTACAAAAGCTATTGTACATTTCAAAGGGCAAAGTTAAACAGTTCAAGAACACTGACTGCAAGTTGATAGAAGCCTGTCATTGGCTAACTGACATTAAATAAGATAAAAGCAGTTAATGTTTTTCCCTACAAATTTCTCCTGGTCATGGCCCAGCTAGGATGTGCCAGAAAATGTGTACAAAAAGGCCAGGCAGCGAGCACATCAGGGCTCACAGGTGGCCCAGCCATGACCCGCCCATCACCTGATTTCTATCCCTCGGACCCACATGGTAGGAGACAACTGATTTCTGCAAGTTGACCTCTGACCTCCATATGAATGTAATGGCATCTGAGCGCCCACACACATGCAGAGATAGAAGAATAAATAAAAGACAAAGCACACCGATCACGTAGGCAAATGGAAGATATGAATCGCTCTGAAAAGTCTTGCTCCTGATTTATTAAAAACTTTAAAAAAAAAAAAAAAGGACTCCCTGGGAAAGTTAATACAACATGACAGAGTTCTAATAAAATATATTCTAGTCCCTCTCCCTTAAGGCCACAAAGCTGCAAAGCTGGGCCAGGCTGTGACATTCATGTCCACAGGCTGCAAGATTCACAGATAGTGGACATGGCTTCTCCAAAGGCTCCTTGGAGGTCAGTGAGATCTGGCTGGGATAAAGAGCAGACACACGTCATCCACAAGTCACACGGATGGGACACCCTGCTCTGCCCCGTGTCTTCTGGGCTTCTGCCAGCGGCTCCGCTGGCCACACGTGTAGTTCCTCTTGAGCCGGCCCAGGCTTCCCTCCAACCCTCACACGCAGAAGCTCTCAGGCAGGGGTCTGCCTCTGTTGGCGGCAGCACCACTGTCAACTTCAGCCTTTGTTTCACAAACTGTCAGGTGCAAGAGTTGCTCAGGCTCGACTGGCCTTGATGTGAGGCTTCGTATGTTTTTCTCATGTGTGTACTTACACGGCCCTTGTAGGTGTGCATCACGTGTGCATGTGGAGGCCAGGAGTTGGCGAGCATCTTTCACTACTGCCTTCCACTTTATCTTTTGAGGTCTCTGAGCTTACTGACTCGCTGGACAGCTGACTGGTAAGCTCCAGAGAATCCTGGGCTCTCTGCCTCCCCGGCGCTAGGGTAACGGGTGTGTGTCATCATGCCTCGTTTTTTATGTAGGTCGTGGGGTTCCAAATTCAGGTCCTCATGTCTACACGACAGGCACTTTAGCCACTGAGCCAAATTTTCTACCCCCACCCCTTTCTGAGAGAACAGCAAGAATTTATTAATATTGTCTTCAATCACCTACTTTTCAGTCTTAGATTAGATTCAAAGACATGAAATACTTAATCCTTATGCTCAGTGGTGAGGTGAAAACTCTATGACCACCCAAGGCTGATCCCAGGAACCTAGCCACTAGTGCGCTTGGATTTGGGTCTGTGATCCCGCTCAGGCCTGAACGTGCTGTTCAGTCAGCCTGAATAAGATCAGTGCAGGGGAGAGGAGAGGGGCCCTTTGAAATGCGTAGATGGCCACTGTTGGTGATGCGGACCAGTGTTGGAAGAGCCAAGGAGATTTGGGAGGAGGGGAAGTGGCAGCTCCTTGTCCCCAGCTCTGTGTCCCCAGCTCCATGAACCCCTAGTGTGATGGTTTCTATATGCTTGCCCCAGGGCGTGGCACTATTAGGAGTTGTGGCCTTTTGGTGTAGGTGTGTCACTGCAGGCATGGGCTTAAGACCCTTATCCTAGGTGTCTGGAAGTCAGTCTTCCACTAGTGACTTTCAGATGAAGACCTAGAACTCTCAGCTGTACCATGCCTGCCTGGATGCTGCCATGTCTCCACCTTGAACCTCTGAACTTGTAAGCCAGCCCCAATTAAATGTCTTTTATAAGACTTGCATTGGTTGTGGTATCTGTTCACAGCAGTAAAACCCTGAGGCACCCAGCTTCTGCTCTTCCACAGTTCTGTGGCCCGTTAGCTCCACACCTCATCCAGCTCAGAATCCCTTCCCAGTTCTGTGCCTCTCACTAGCCCAGTGTTCTGGGAACCTGGAGTTGGTCGGTGTGGGCCGATGTGGGTCTAGGTAGTTTGTTTTGCCGCATGCGAGGGAGAATCTCCTAACCAAACCCCACTCCTATGCATGCACCCTTTGGAAAAGGCACGCGAACCGCAGCAGCGCCACCTGATGGTGATGGGGAGGACAGAGCCTGCCACAACCAGTTAGCCTGAGAAGGGGCCAGAGCTATCACAGGTGCTGTGTTAATTCCAGCCCCTGCCTTACCACCAACCCCCATTTCATTTAGATTCCCTAAAAAAGCCCTGAGTGGGGGGCATGACAGGATCACCACTCGGGACGGAAGTGGCCATGCGGAGGTCACATTTTCCACCACAAAATGTCTGGGGATGTGGGAAGTGGCCCAATGATCAAGAGGGGAAGTGTGATTACTGAGAAGTCTCTTTTGTATTTCCTTTTAGTGTCAGCAAGAGCTTCCTGTGATAGGTCTTAGTAAGGACCAGAGCTCTACAGAGGGTCCCTCAAGGTTAGGTTTAGGTGGGGCGTGAATGCATTAAGAAATATCATTAAAATTGCATTTCTTTCTTTTGTGTGTGTGTGCACATATGTGGAGGTTGGGGACAACTTATAGGTGCTGATTCTATCAGGTAAGTCCTGGACTCAGGTTCTGATAACCTTGGTGCCCACGAGTTGTCTTGCCCTAAAATGCTTTATAACAAACCACCAGCTCCCACCAATCAAGAAGGCAAGAATGGCTTCAGCACCCGCACCACTCTTCTCAGGTTCCCTGCATTGCTGGAGTGTGTTCGGCAACTGCCTTATGACTTAGCTCTGTGATAAATTCACACACAAACACTTTGAGGGCAGTGGTGTATTCAGGAAAACTTGAAGCCATGTTCCTTGGGCCACAGACACTTACATTTGACTCAAGAATAAACAGTCTTTAATTCTCACCCTTTGAGATGAGAGCTGTTTTGCGTTGACATTTCTACCTTGGCCAATGTTGAGCCTGGGGCCATGGGGTCCAGTCAACCTAGCGAGGCCACTCTGGGAAGGTTGAGAAGATGTTAGCAGGGAAGACAAGGGGACAAGCGTGTCCAACTGAGAGCAGCAGCACTGTGCCTGTGGATGCCTGATGTACTCACAGTGCGATTGTAGGAATGTGGATGCTCACACGGATACACTCACTGCACCTGCCCCCACTCACAAGCATGCCCGCCAACACAACCCAAGTGTATCCAAGCCCTTAGAGCTGTGTAGACATGTGACACACACACACACACACACCCCTCCACTCCTTGTCTTGCACCTATGATCTCATCCACAGTCCCTAGTGGGCTGGCTGGGGACATGATACCACGGACATTTCAGAGCCGAGCCTGAGCCTTGCCAGGACACAAATCTTGAAGAAAAGTACACAGTGAAGTCCACTCGACGAAAGATGTGCAGTGAACAATCATGTTTAATATATTTACAGAACAAACTTGTTCTTTATTGTTCAGTTCATTATGAACTGGAATCTCATTTCCACCCTCTAAGCCAACCCTGGCCTCAAGCAGCAGGCATCGCTGGGGTGCCAAACACACCCTGTACAAATCACAAACTCTCCCTAGTCTGAGCTTTAAGCTGTGGTAGCAGCCAAAGCACAGACCAAAGAGAGGGAACATGACTGTCAGCTCTTACACTCCGAAAGGTCTGTGCTCTGGGCTCTGTCCTGGGTGGCCTGTGGTTGAATCTGCAGAGCTTTCTGAAGGCACAGGCTGGGCAGCAGCAAGGGCTTCTGGAGAGGCACAGTGATATCCCTGGGGCACGTGTACCCACACCACCACCACCTCCAAGCAGTGAATTGGCCAGTGCAGTGACAGCTGAGGTGTGGCCTCCTGAGCACCTGCTGAGGTCAGAGGACAGAATAGCTGTGGCTTCCCTGCGAAGGCTCCGGTGTGGAGTGAACCTGGCTCATCAGAACACAGCCTTCTTTCTGCGCAGGGGCCCACGCTTTGGGAAGGATGTCCCTAGAGTTTGCTGTTGTTCTGGAACTGGGCCACCAGGCTGAGGATCTGCTCAGACGCTTTGATGCTCTTGGAGCCCAGGTAGGAGATGCTGTTGGGGCCTGTCTCCTCCAGGTAGTAGCGGTAGTTGACCATGAGGCCGCATGAGCTGGTGAGGCCTTTGAGGCTGCTGTCAGCCATCCAATTGATACGCCACATCACAGCCCCATTCTGCAGATGGAAGTTGGCCACGGGGTTGAGGGCGTAGCCTCGGTGCTTCTCGCCGTACAGGTACCAGGCACACAGCCGCATCAGTGGCCCCTGCAGCGCCTGCGCCAGCTTCTCCGACTTCACCCACTCACCACTGCTCAGGAAGCCCTTGAGGCTTTCGTGAACAGGGCTGCCTGTGACCACTGAGATTTCTTTACACTCTGAGTCTGTGAAGAGCTCGTTCCTCCCATGTTCCTTTCCCTGCACATTCAGAAGGCCCAGCAGCCACTTGGTGAATCCAGGTATAGGTGACAGGCTCGAAAAGGCCCCCAAATGAGGAAACTCCTTCTGCACAGCAGGTAGGCGAAGGAGGGAAGGCAGAGAATACATACATGGTCAGCAGGGTAGGACACACAGGAACACTCTAGCACAGCCTATGTGTGCAGCTGCAGGCAGCAGGGCCAGCTAACGGCATCACTGAACGCTCCTTCAAAGCACATTCCTGAGGACTCTGGTGATGTCAAGGCCAGGAAGCACCTTGCATTCCCAACGTCAGCCTATAACCACGATATCTCCAGCCACGCCACCACCACGATAGTGAAACACAGGTCAGCAGTGGGCGGCTTGCTTTAAACCAGAGAGCCAGGCTCTGATGCTTGCTTGATACACAGATGCCCAGTGACTCATGACTGTTCAGCAGAGCACAGCAGGGTCAGGCAAAAATGTGTTACTACTATAGGGCACAGCCTAATCAGGGTAATTTGTATGTATACAAATTACACAGGTCACAGATGGCCTTCAGGCATGTGCTCTCCCTGGCTATAAACGTAGTAAGGTCACTATGGGGAAATCCCATGGCTGTGAGAACACAGCTGAGTCCGGCATGGCGTGGTGCCTCTGGTCTTTCCCTATGGTTCCTCCAGAGCAGAGGTATGTTTTCCATCCTGTATGTGAGTATATGCTGTGCCCGTTCTACTCACCATCAAAAGCCAGCAGGCCAATGCAGAAAGATGGGCCAGTGGCTCCCACACTTTCCTCACTGGCACTGGGCCTCTCGAGGGTGCTGCCTGGAAACCTTGGGGACTGAGCCCTTGGTGCAGAAGGGTGCTGGGCTTCTGCCAGCCTTCAGAGGAGGGCACTGAGGGACTTTCTGGCTCACAGATGAGCCAGAGGTCATTTCTGGGTCAAGCTTCTATCTCTGTCCATGAAGGGTCTTGGGTGGATCGCCTAGAACCCTAGATCCAGCTCTCTCTGTCCCTTGTCTTGCGTCCCCTCTCTGTGCAGCACACTTTACCACCATCAGCAGAGGAGAGAGAGGGGGTGTGTCTTCACTCTCCTGGGGAGTTAGAATGGTGATGGAGCAGACTCCCAGAATGCCAAGTTCTCTAAACCTGGTTGGCACATGTCTGTCATCCCAGCCACTCCGGAGCTGAGACAGTAGGGTTGTAAGTTCAAGGCCAGTCTGAAAAACTTTGAGAGACTCTGTCTCAAAATAAAGCATTACGATGGGTAGAATGGGGGAGGGGATTGGGGATGTAGCTCATCTGCAGGTTGCTTGTCTCCATGATCAAACCCAGTTACCACCCTGAGCCAGTGGAGTGCAAGCACAGAAGCCAGTAGCTGCACTTGGCTGCTGTGAGGGCAAGTCTGCCACCAGGTGCTGTGCCTGAGCAGAAAAGGTCAGAGAGGGAGCAGCTGGCCCAGAGGGGCTCTCAGCGGCCCAGAGTCTTCAGTGTGGCCACCTGGAAAAGCTGTGCCCAGGGAAACTGTAGCTTCTCTGTCTAGGACCTGTAACCTGTCTGTGCTGGTTTGACTAGGAATGGCCCCATAGACAGGAGTGTCTGAATGCTTGGCCCATAAGGAGTGGCACTATTAGGAGGCGTGGCCTTGTTAGAAGAAGTGTGTCACTGTGGATCAAGATGTAGAGTCTCAACCACTTCTCTAGCACCACGTCTACCTGTGTGCCACCATGTTTCCCACCACTAAACCCTGAACTGTATGCCAGCCCCAATTAAATGTTGTCCTTTATTAGAGTTGTGGCCACTGTGTCTCTTTACAGCAATAAACCCCAACTAAGACCCTAACTAGAGTCTCTCCCAGGCAGCAAAGGAAAGGGAACCAGACTAACCCAGACTAATGCATTTACCTTTATTCTGCCTGGTCTAACCTGGAAACTCCCCTCACAAGGCCATGAAGGCTGTGGGGAGGGAGGGTCTGGCACAGCATGATGGGAGGATGGTCAACTGTACTAAACAGACTGACGCAGCAGAGAGTGGTGGGTGGGTGGCCATGCCGACATGTGCCCAGATGTGTGCAACAGGAGTGCAGGGGAGAGCCCCGTCTCTCCACAGAGCTCCCATCCTCCTAACACAGGCGTACTGCACAGCCTGCATGACGCTCGCCCCCACACCTGCTTTTGCAGCTCCTAGCCTGGCCCAGCAGCACCTGAGGCCCTTCTGCCTCCTCCCTTCCTTCTGATCCCTCCTGCCTGCATCCCGTGAGCCCAGAGAGGCAGGGGCTCACCTGCCATCACGACAAGGACCCGCGGAGCGGAGCTCAGGCGGGCACTCCGCATGCTCACCTGTAGCTCCTTGACCACTCGCTTTATGAGGAAGGTCCCGAGCTCCACCCCCTGCAGGCCCTGCTGGGTCAGGCTGATGGAGTAGAAGATGGCAGCAGCGATCCTGTTCCTCTCCTCTGTTTCAGATGGAGGGTACTCCTTCACAATGCTCTGGAAAACACCAACAGCGACATCAGAGGCTCCATGTGCACTGCTCACACGGATGGCCACCCCGTCACATTCACAGGACAAGTCCCATAGCACCAAAGTACTGCAGGAGGATTTAGCTCCTGCTCCTACTCTCCTGGTGGCTCAGGTTCAGGCCTGTTCTGAATACTCTGGAGGTGACCATCACACACCTCTGCCTGTCATTTGGAGACGCCATGTCAGCTCTGCAGGCACCGCTGGACCAAGCTGCTCTGGACACTGAGCCTTTGTCGAGGGTACAAAGCCCTTTGACATGGGCTTTAATTTTCTTTAAGAGCTCAGTCCCCTGCTACCTTCCCCTTTGCTCCGCTTGCACTTCTGTTCCAGAAGGCCACAGGCAGTCCTGTATAAGCATGCTTTCTCTAAATGTACCCTTTAAAGGGTTTTCTGTGCATCTCTTCAGCCTCATGCATTATCCTTATTTTTCCTAATGAAAACATTCACAGACAACTACACAAACAAGCTAAGAAAGGACTTCTGCTGTGACGTCCCAGTTTTTACTAAATGTGTGTGTGTGTGTGTGTCTGTGTTTCCTGTTTTGTTTTATTTAAAACAGGGTTTCTCCTGTAGCCCACTCTGTCCTGGAACTCTTTCTGTAGACCAGGCTGGACTTGAACTCACAGCTCTGCTGCCTCTGCTTCCTGAGTGCTGGAATTAAAGATCTGTGCCACCACTGCCCAAGTCACTACAGAGTTTTAAGCTGATACTCTGAAGATCATTTCATGACACTGGACTACTGGGGACAGCATACCATGACACAGATGGCATCTGGGACCCTGAGAAGTAAGAGGCACATCTTTCCAGGGGACCTGCCATCAGAAATAAGGAACTACCTGCAGCAGGCCTGGATGGTGACATCTCAGAAGCCCTCGGGTAGTTCATTTGTAAAAATGTTGTTCCCATTTCTCTTGACCTTAGCCCTGGACCATGGCTTCAGAGATTTCATTTGTGTGTGACTGCTTTTCAGTTGGCCTTGGTGTGCATAATTATTCTATTATATCTGACTTTTCTATTTCTTTCTCTTTTTGTTTTGGTGAATTCTGTGAAACTAGATGTTCCTTGATATAATGATTCTTTTGTTTTGTTTTGTTTTTTGTTGTTGTTTTTTTGTTTGTTTGTTTTTCGAGACAGGGTTTCTCTGTGTAGCCCTGGCTGCCCTGGAACTCACTCTGTAGACCAGGCTGTCCTTGAACTCAGAAATCTACCTGCCTCTGCCTCCTGAGCGCTGGGATTAAAGGCATGCGCTATCACCGCCCGGCGATATATGATTCGCAATCAAAAACCGAGGCATGGGGCACAGCACAGTCCTAATGGCCCAAGTGCATGTTGTGTGCTCTCTTATCTTGGAAACAATGTAATAACTACACAATGATAGTTTCAGACTAATGTTTGACTTGCAAAGAAAGTTAAAAGAGATTATTAGAAAATGAGACAGAGCCATGTACTGTTAGAGTCATACAGGGTCCATTACTAACAAGAAAAAGAATTTCCTAGAACTATGAAAATTATTAGTACAAGAGACACAACTGTGGACTAAGGGAACACAAGCACGGGATGCTTTAGTTTAGAAAGGGAAAGGCTACTGAGTCATTGTGTGCAGCAGGAAATAGCAGAAGCTAGCAGAACTGCTGGGTTAAGGGTTAACCTGACTTCTTCTGGCCACTACCTGGCAGCTTTGCCCATGTCATTTGTCATTAGAGCTTCACAGAAAAATGCATATAACTGAACTTGGACCTTTAAGCTTTGAAGCTCTGAAAGTATAAATATGTCAAAAGTTAAAGTTTAAGTAATGGTAAGTTTACAATTATTATTTTGGCCATGAGCCTGGAAATAGGGGAAGATTAAAACCTTGGATGACAATTGTAATTCTTAATTCATTGTGCGATGTGAGTGTTCGTTTGAGTTAGATTTGGTAATAATAATACAATGTCTTTTTTCCCCCCTACCTGCCTTTTGGAGTAACAATAAAAAACTGGGGCAAGGTAAAGACAAGGAGAGAGTGTGAGGAGTGTGTGTGTGTGTGTGTGTGAAAGGAGAGCACACAGAGGGGTAGAAGAGTCTGTGAGTGTGAGATAGGGAGTGAACGAGAAGACACAACCTGTAGCCCGAGGAGAGAATGAAAGCGTTCACAGCCTCAGGCAGAGAGAGAGAGAGAGAGAGAGAGAGAGAGAGAGAGAGAGAGAGAGAGAGAGAGAGCAACCACCTCAAGCCTTGAAACTTGTCTATCTATCAGCTTGTACCTGAAAAAGTTGTCTATGTGTGTTTCTTAAGCGCCTTCCTGACAGCCCTGCTTGCAGTTGAGCTGGCCCCTGACGGTGGACTAACACACAAGCTTGTCCACAGCAGCCTGCGGAGGACCAGCTTCCACAGGAAGGGGCAGGTCCAGTCCTCACAATCCCGGCTCCCCGTCAGCTCCCAGTGTGCAGCAGCAGCAGCAGCAGCAGCAGCAGCAGCAGCAGCAGCAGCGCACGGAGTAAGCCCATCGCTCAGCTGGCAAGCGCCCTCTCAAACGCCACAGCACATGTGCCCCGCCTCCTCCCTCTCCTGTCACACATGGTCCTGTTTGTAGACCTCAGCTCTTCTCAATTTGAAATCACAAGGCAGGTGAGTGCTTATCTTGGCCTGATCTTTAAGTACACACTGGGAGATTTTATCTACACAGTCACAATATCCACAAGAGTTTAAAGCAGACTTTCTTAAAAGGGGAAAAAATTACACTAAAAAAAAAAACCACATCACCAATTAAAATACTTAGAAGCTGCGCATGGTTGCTTAGGACTTTAATCCCAGCACTTGAGAAGCAGAAGCAGGCAGATCTCTGTGTGTTCAGAGCTATCCTGGTCTACACAATGAGTTCCAAGGCAGCCAGGGCTATTAATGAGACCTTTTTGAAAGCAAAACAAACCAAAACACCAAAAAAGGTGTTGGGTCAGAGGCTCAGTGGGTAAAGGCACTTGCTGCCAAGCCTTATGACCCATGGACCCATGTGGGGAGAGACTCAAACCCCAACAGCTGTCCTCTGACGTCCACACACTCACTGTTCCATACGTAGGTGTGTGTGTATGCATGCATGCACACCTCAATGATAGGCCCATGTTGGCCTGAAAGGACCACTCGTAAATACCTGGATGTTGTTGGAAATGTCCCTAGTTAGAGCCACGTGCAGAACCACCAGGGGCTCCCCGGGGGTGGAGCAGTGGGAGAAGAAGTAACATCTCCGGTATGGCCCCACGCGCCGCTTCATGTCCATCCAGTTTTTCACAGGGTGCACAGCCTCGCACCTGAGCAAGCAATGCAGAGGATGGACAGATGGAGAATCACACACCGACGAGCGCTCAGTCCTGCTCATGTTAGGGATGTCTGCTCTATCTGAGACAGGGCTTTGCTTTATAGTCCTGCCTAGTCTGATGATATAAGCTAGGCTAACCTTGAACTTTTGATGATCCTCCTACCTCTGTCTTCCAAATACTGGGATCACAGGGTGTGTTGCCCAATTCCAGACCTGTTTCCAGAGGACATGGTGGGGCTCTCAGGTGCACGTCTGCATCGGTTTCATGCAAGCCTCCTGGAATGCCCTGACTCTGATCAGTGTCTTCTCTTTGCTCTGGGCCCTACAGTTGGAAGTAGATATCCACACTGCAGACACTGGTGGTTATAGTCTCCAGCCTCATCCCGCACCTCCTACTGCCTGCGTGGGGAGGAGCAGCAGACACTAGCGAGGTTTCCATCCCAGAATGCTTTCCAGCCTTCGACTCCATGGGCCAGGCTGGGATGCGGGCAGGACGGCAGGGTGTGTGCCGCACTGTACCCTCGGGCACGCTCTGACTATACTGAGAGCATTTACAACTGGATGAGCAACGCCCATGCTTGCTCTAACTAGACCCTACAGTTCTGGCGATGGGGCCATTCGAATGCCTTAAATAACAGGGTGTAAGACCTTGGGTAACTAACAGACTAGTTAGGGTCTTCCTGGAGTGCACCCCAGTCTCCATCCCTCCCGGGATAATAGCCCAGCACCCACACATTCAGTGTGTTCAAGTATCAGGTGACACAATGGCCGCCATGCTGGCGATGGCCGCCATGCTGGTGACAGCCGCCATACTTACTCACTGATCTTCTGAAGTACCTCGCAGGGCGAGTGCCAGGTGACCCGCTCGAGGTTCAGGAAACCGGAGGAGAACCACTCTGACAGCATGCTTTTTAGCACTCCGTTCATTTCCTAGGTGAGAGAGAGGAAGGCATGCCTCAGAGAAGCAGGTATCCACCCGGTAATCGATCTATCCACTCCAAGACACACACTCCATTGCCGACGTCCTGTAGTCCATGTCCGGCTGGGCTCACGGCTGAAGAAGCAAGTCTGTACTGCACACGCGGAGACCATGGACCTGACCTCCAGCCAATGAGCTCTATGCAGAGCGGTCCTGAAATGGCTTTCAGAGCCTTTCAGGCATTGGGGACATGGCTTTTGCTGACCCTTTTCTCTTGTCTCTTCCACTGTGAGTTACTAGGATGGATGACTTTGGAGCAGACACTTTGGACCAGGTGATGACTGAGACGGGTTTTCAGAGCATAACATAAGCCCCCAGTCCAGCCTGGGACTGCTTCCTCCTAGACTTTGCCCTGAGAGACTGCTCACTGCACAGACCTCTGTACTCTGGGTCCATTACTCCCAGGTGAATTCTATTCTGAGAGACAGATGGTAAACATCCTGGGGCACCTAGCACTGAGGTGACCTTTCACATACCTTGTAAGGTTCAATACAGGTGTGACCTGCATCTATGAAGATTAGTTTTCTCACAGATAGAAAAGCTTTGCGGGCTGGAGAGATGGCTCAGTGGTTAAGAGCACTGACTGCTCTTCTGAAGGTCCTGAGTTCAAATCCCAGCAACCACATGGTGGCTCACAACCATCCATAACAAGATCTGACTCCCTCTTCTGGAGTGTCTGAAGACAGTTACAGTGTACTTACATTAAATAAATAAATTAAAAAAAAAAAGCTTTACAATGCATCTTAAATGCATCTTAACTCTTGATAAAAGATAAATGGTATCCAATTTAGGTGACTAGGCAGCAGCCATAGGCAAGGAGTGGGTAGTGGTTCTAAAGAAAGGCATTTACATAAATATGTCATTTTCATTCATGTGGTTAAGTACCAGGCCAGAGGCAGCATGGTGTGGCCCTGGGCAGCCTCGCTGGGTGAAGAGGACAAGGCATCTGGTTTAAGTGAGAAGGGCGTTTGGGATGGCAGGGCTGCCCACAGCTCTCAGGCCCATGGAGAGTGTGAGAGCAGCTAGGAGTGACTGCACGCAGGCTGCGAGGAGAACTCCACGGAGCCGTTCCGGGTAGAGGCAAGACTGGGAAAGTGCTGGGTGGAAGCTGGCAGGCCCCTGACCTTAGGCTCTCAATCTCATTGCCCTGCTCAGCCACGGCTCTGCAGGGCTAAGTCCACCTTAGTCAGGGCTGACGCCCCGACACCCAGGAAGAAGGAGAAGGTGCCGAGAACGATGAGTGTCACTCAGGACAGGGCTTTGTTTGCTTTTAAATGAAACCTCCTAGTCTTGGCTGAGAGATGGATCAACAGGTCAAGTGCCTCCCACTCACAAGTCCAAGGACCTGAGTGGATCTCCAGAACCCGAGTGGAAGCTGGATGCATGGCCCATGCGCCTGCAGTCACAGCACTCCTCGGGAGAGCTAGGAGGTGGAGTCGGGATGGTCCCCGGAACCTGCAGGCCTGCAGCGTCACAGTAGTGAACAACAGACCTGTCTTAAGCAAGCTGGAAGCCAAGGGCTATTCCCCACAGCTGTCCTCTGATGGAGTGTGCATCTGCACTCACAACACAAACACAAGGATTTTTTTTTTTTTTTAAAGGTTGGTTCTGGTGGCACACACCTTTGATGCCTGCACTTAGGAGGTAAAGGCGGCTTGGTCTCTGTCAGTTTGAGGCTAGCCTGGTCTACAGAGTAAGACCCTGTCTCCAAAGCAAACCGCCAAGCCCTTACATACCCTGACTATGATGGTTCTTCATGGTCCTGAGAACCTCTCAACTTTTAAAGCATGAACTAAGAATCACTAACTCTACCCCTAGTTAAAATGCAGACACACCCCAGCCTCCAGCGCTGTGGATCTGCTTCTGTGCGCCTGACTGTGGGGCTACAACAGTGGCTGTGCAGGTGCAGTGAGCTACATTTTGACACTCACAGCAGGAAAAGGCCAGGAACCCTGACTGCACTGATGACCCCTCTCCTCTGGGAACCTCTTCTATTTTGGGCTGCTGACAGCTGTGACATGTGATGTTGGACACAAGAGCAGGGAATGTGGGCTAAAGGTGAGAAGTCTAGGTCTATAACAGCTGCTCCGGTGGGAAGTGGCCACGGCAAGTGGCCAGGTTACCAGGTCACAGACAATAAGCAACAAGAACAGTCTTTTGTGCGTTCTGTTCACTAACACAGCAGTTTCGGCACAGCGAAAGCTGAGGAGCTGAAGGGCCCCAAGAAGCCCACAGGCGTTAGCCATCCTCCTGTACCTGCTTGGTGCATTCAACACAGTGCTCACGGAGGCTGCTCTCAGCAGAAAGCATCTTCGGAAAAGCCTGGCTCTCTACAGTGGCCTTCTGGGGGCGTGATTTGCCTTGCATAGAAGCCAGAGCCAGGACAGAGGTGAAGTTACTGCCTGCCAGGGAAGAAGGGACCATGATCTGGGGAGGGGTGCTTGATATACTGGAGTCTCTGTCCCTATCAAAACCAAACCAAACCAAACAACAAAACCTTTGGTCTAACACAGAAAAGCACAAAACTAACATAGAACTTATCACAACACAAAACTTCTAGCGTACTCAGGACATACTCCACTGGCTAACAGGCAGAAAGGCTGTCCAAACACTAAGCATGGTGGCTGTCGGGGGAGGGTGGGCAGTTTCCTTCCTCCCCCGGCTCTCCTGCTGGCAAGGGTCACTACCCCCAATTTTCCTATGAATCCTATCCCAAACCGCCAGTCCAGAGTCCTCCTGGGGTTCTAACCGCCAACTTTGGTCTGGTGCCTGCCAACTGCTAAACACTTCCCTTTCTTTGCTGCACTTTTACCTAAAAGAAATATAATTGATAACCACATAGGCTGCTGCAAGTGTGTGGAGAAAACCCAAAGCCTGCCAACTCTACCCGATGGGTACTTCCCCTGGCACCCTCCCATACACCCACAGATACAGCCTCAGGCAGGCACCACCACGCAGGGGTGGAGCAGAACCTGGCTATCGGCCTCTGTTGGGGACGCAGCTCCAGCTAAGAGTCCCTCTGGCTACACTGAGTACTACCTCGTGCACTGCTCCCTGGTCACCAAAGGGCATATTAGAGATGAAACTACACACAGGAGCCCAGGCCCCATTGCCGGCTCAGATCGGAACTGGTGCCTCTTTAAGCCCAAAGCCCTCAGTGCCCCCCCCCCCCCAGCCAAGCAGAGCAAAGAACCTTTGAACTTGGATCTTATTTTTCTTTAAACAACACTGTTTAACTTGTAACCAAGGGAAACTTGTCCTGGCCAGAAGCATTGCTTTTAGGATTTTATATTAGTCCCCACACTAAATAATCCATTCATGCCTTCTTCTTTATGGGGTGCCATTTTGGTGCTTTGAATCAAACCCTTATGTAGCCCAGATTGGCTTCTTACAATGTAGCTGACCTGGAGCTCCCCTGAGATCAGCATCAGCTTGGTGGTACAGCCCAAGTCCCATGGAGTTAAGGAACTTAGTGAAACATCATCTCAACCACGCCATAGCAGACAATGGCTAGAACAGACTTGTCTCCTCACTCAGAGCTTCTACTGCATCCTGGGAAACATGCGGAATCATCACGTGATTGGGGGTTGCCATCTGCTATGCTTTCTCTAAAGTGATGGCACCAGCCAGGTCCGACACACAGACATGAACCCATATGATGGGAGACCTCAGGAGCAAGTGCAGAATCCAAGTATACAGGCAACAGGAAGGTCACGTGGGAGGTCAGGCAACCTGTCAGGTAGCTCTGAGATCTGGGGACACAGAGCAGTGAGCACATTCCTGCCCTTCGTAGCTTCAGCTGTCAACCTAAAACACTTTGGAAGAGGGAAACACCACTGAGGCACTCCTCTATCAGACCGCCAGGGAGGCATTTTCTGGACTGATGATTAACACAGGAGAGCCCAACCCACTGTGGGTGTGGACCTGAACAGTTTTAACAAAGGTAACGGAGCAAGCCAGTGAGCAGCATCCCTCCACGTCTCTGCTCCAGGACCCCACCTTGGCCTCCCTCTGCAATCTGTAAGCCAAATAAAAACTTTTCTCCTTAAGCTGCTTTGGTTAGAATGTTCAGTCACAGCAAAGGAAAGGAAATTGGGGCACTTCCTAAGAAAGCACAGTATTTAAGAAGGTCCTGGGAATTAGGTGGTGGTGGCCCATGCCTTTAATTCCAGCACTCAGGAGGCAGACACAGGCAGGTCTCTCAGCTTGAGGCCAGCCTGGCTTACAGAGCTAGTTCCAGAATAGCTAGGGCTACAGAGAAATCCTGTTACAAACAAACAAACAAGGCCCTAGGGGCTTACACAGTCAGCTCTAAAGCCTTGTGAGCAAAACTGGTATTTTTGTCCTCACCTGAGTAGCCTTGTGAACACAGGTACCTGCACTCTAAAATCACAGGACACCTAACAGTGGTACCTGCTGGGCATGCTGATAATGGGGAGTCTGTGCCATAGAGGGCAGAGGAGACTTGGTTGGGGGGGGGGGGGGCGCTGTATCTTATACTCTGGTTTGCTGTGATCCTAAAACTTCTCTAAACATGGTCTGTTTTTAAAAAGACACTGTGCAGGGCTGAGGAGATAGTCAATTAAGAGCGTCCCTGAATTTGATCCCTAGCACTAGTGATTTAAAAGTGGTAGGGGTGGGATGAGGGGGGGAGTTGGGGGAGGGTGCTGGAGATATGGTTCAAAGGTTAAGAGCCCTGACTGATCTTGCAGGGGAACTGGGTTTGGGTCCTAGCATCTACAGGGTAGCTCTCAACTGACTGCAATTCCAGTTTCAGGGATCTGATGCCCTCTTCTGGCCTTTGCAAGAACTATATGCATCTGTATATATGCAAGCAGAACACTAGTACACATAATCTTTAAAAGCAAGGCCAATACAGTGAGGCACTTTGTCAGCTGGCGCTGGGAAGGTGGGACAGGAATATTTCTGGGGCTTACTGAGCAGTCCATCTAACTGGTGAGTCCCAAGTCTCTGTGAGAAGCCGTGCCTCAAAACAAAAACCAAAAAGGTATAGAGTTTCTGAGGATGATGATATTCCAGGCTGACCTGTGCCCTCCACACACATGAGCATATGCATGTATATACCCAGATGGCTGCTGCTCTTCTAGTGATAGGTAACAATACCAGAACCTGACTGACAAATGCTAGGGAGAGGACTGAGACCTCGATTCTCAGAATGACTTAACTGACGAATGTTATAAAATCATGTGAAGCACAAAACAGTTGACCAGCTTAACTGTGTGCAGTTAAACATGGCAGTCAGCCTAGGATCTGGGTAGAGAGACACACAAGGCCTCCAACGTAGACAAATATGGCTAAGCCTCATTCATGACTTGGGACCAGCAGTAGGCAGTGTCTGTCTCCCTTACATGGAGGACAGCCAGGCCAAAAAGCAAGGGAACGTGCATGCGTGTCTGTGCATGGCTTGCTTCTGATTGCCAGAGGCAAGCTCCTCACCAAAGTCAGACTCAGTGTTCTGGTATTAGTGACTCTGGTTGGAAAGAATCAAAGAATCTGGAACTGGATGGGATTAGAAGCTACCGAAGAGCTGCTGGTTCACTTTGCGGCTGGTCCTGAGTCTTTCAGACCCTTCCTGACCTCTTTTCTAGTTCTGAACCCTGGGGTCAAGCATGGAGCAGTCTGACCTCAAAAACCTCTGCTTCTCTGGAGCCTATCTCCAAGGACTCAGGCATCATTTTACCATGCAGGAGATTTAGGACAAGGTTCCAGTCTTCAAAGAACCAACTGTATAGTTGTGGGGACATTTCAGACACCACAGAGCATGGAATACAAGGGAGTAGCCATTCAGACTGTGGCAGAGCCTGGGTGGGGGGAGGTGTCACAGAAACTAAGACAGATTCTGTAACACCCAATGAACACCTCCAGTTTGCCAGCTGGAGACTTGTATGGATGATAGCTTACAGCCCCGGGTACTAGCCTCAGAAATGAACTAGCTATCTTGGAAAAACTGGTCATATTCAGTGTTGTTTAGCATTCATATTAATCCCTTAACTACACCCAGGGCTAAGCAACCAAAATGAAAGTCAGTAAACCCTCACATAGCATGGCGGTGGGCAATACAAAGGGAGCCTGGGTCAGGGAGGTATATCGGAGGTCTTAGACAGCTAGCTCAGCACGTCATGTCCTTCACTGTAATGGAGATACATGTCAACCAAAAGGACGGAATGGAAGTAAAAACGGTCATGCCTAGTTTAGAGTTCTCGGACTTCTGAAATGGTGGTTATCATTGTGCATGAACTCAGGGTCAGTGTTCCCCTTTATCGAATATTAACGACTGGCAGCAATGCTAGACAATCTTTTGGGTCACAGCTATATACACCTCCGTTATCTGTACGCTACGTGATCTCGCTGGGTAAGCTGCTGACTGGCACAGGTACTAAAAAGTAAACTTAGAATCACTGCATCTGGGGCTGGGTTCGGAATCGAATCTCTTGTTCAGAGTCAGACTGCAGAAAGAGGGCCGGAGGCGCTAGAGACCCAACCGGTGGTGACCTTGACTTCTGGCCAAGTTTGTGCGTTTCAATCTGTTAGGCAGTGCTGCGCTCGCAGGAGGTGCCCAAACTTTGCCTAATACAGTGTTCCATCCTTGTTCAAGTACAGCGCGATTAAAACTAGAGCTATTCTGGAGTAAGCGCAAAGGGTGCCACACCTGACAGTTACCCGGAGGACAGTGCTACCAACCACGCAGTAAGCACTGTGTACCTGAGGCCGGTGAGGTGGGGCTGGAGGGCTGCAGGGGCTCGGATAAGGGCCTGGGGAAGTGGGTAGGGGCAGGGCTCCGGGGAGCTGATCCCGGGGTCGCGGTGGCCCAGGCGGGGCCTTACCCGGACGTGCGGCCCCTCCACCAGCTTGAGGGACTGCGCCTCCAGCAGATCGGCCCGCAGCTGCACCAAGAAGCGCACGCCGCCGTCCAGCTTGCTGATGTGGTGGAAGAGGCCACGGTACCGCGGCACGAGCGCATAGCGCAGCCGGTCCTCCGCCTGCAGCAGCACGGCCGCCTCGCGCGCCTGCTGGCGCAGCTGCAGCACTCCGGCGCTCTGCTCGGCCACCTGGCCGTGGTCCACGCCGAAGCCCTGAGCCAGGCGGCTGAGCAGCTCGGCGCGCTGGGACGCCTCGGCCAGGCCGCCGTAGAAGCTCACGAAGTCGGCGCACTGGCCCTCGGCGGGCGCCGGCGTCTTCTCCCGCAGCTCGTAGGCTGGCGTGGGTGGCACGGCTCGCCGCAGCAGCTCGTCCATGGCGCTAGCCGTGTGCCCGCTGCACAGCCTAGTCCCCCGAGGCCCCGGAGGCCGCGGCGGGTACCGCAGTGGGAGCAGGCGCCGAGCCCTCAAGCCTGGCCCGAAGCCTCTCATGACAGCCCGTAACAGCTGCTAATGGGAGACGCCACGGGAGAGGGGCCTTGCCGCACTTCCTGTTCCGGCTTCCGATGTCTCGCCGGTCCCATTGGTCGAGGTGGGATGACGGATGGGGGCACTGGCCAATCGGGAGGGCAAAACTGTGGGGCGTGGCGAGGCAGCTTTCTCTGGCGGGAGGCCAAGTGCAGCCAAAGGTCCCGGTAACAAAGTAGACTCAGGGCACCTGACTCGCCCCCTTGGCCTGCTTCCTGACACCTGCTTTGAGAGTCACTATCTCAGCCCCTTGCCTCCTTTCCCACGACGCACGCGCTTCTCTTGATCTGAGTGCTCGACATCTCTGCTCTTCCCGGGAGCGTTCTGTGTACGCAGCCTCCTGGGCTATGGTTCGGTTCTAGTGTAGGCGAGGAGCTGAGAAATTGGAGGTTGCCTGCTGGACAAGGGCTCCTAGGAATGGGGGATAGTTCACATGGTAAAGTGCTTGAGAACTTGAGCTTATATCCAGAACCCGTGGGAAAACGCTTGTAATCCTACCTCTGGGAGGTGGAGGCAGGAGGATTCCAGGGACTACCTGGCTGGCCAGTCCAGCTTACAAGGTAAGTCCAGGCCAGCCAGAGACCCTATCTCCAAAATTAAACCAAACCAAACAAACAAACAAAAATAAGTGGGTCGCGCCAACACTCGAGGTGTCTTCTGGCTTCCAGAAACACACATGTACATACCTGCACCCCCACACATGTGTACACGAAAATGAACATGCACACACAAAGCAAGTGATTCTCAGAGTAATTCTCTGTACTGTCTGGCTTTTGTCAAGGATCCCACCTAGACAGAACTACCAGAGACCCAGCCCATGCCTCCTGCTGCATCCTAGATAGAGCTTCTTCTGGTCGTGCTGGAAATGGGTATACGAAGAATCTGTTCCCTACAAGCTTCCTTGCTGGGTCTCATTCATTCATTCATTCATTCGTTCATTCAGTGGAATGATTTTCAGTTCTCTGGTGTGTTCCAGGCCCCACCCTAGGATTGCATTTGAAATGGCCCTGCTTTCTAGTTCAGTTTACCATCTGAGGGGAGGCACATTAAAATAACTGGAAAAAAACAAAAAGGAAGCAAAATGCTGCAGTAGGATTCAGCTTGATACGATCACAGTCATCTTGAACTTAAGATGAACCATGTGTCTCTCAGCCAGGGGGAAGTCACTTTATCCTAAAGAGTCTGACTCTCTTTCTGACCCATATGGTGGGATCCAGTTGGCTGTGCTGTCTCCCAACACTATAAATTTATGAGTACGTTCTCCAATAAACTGTACTCTCCAGTTCTTCATCTGCCTGTATCACAGCACCCCAGGCCTGCCCTTGGATGCTGGGACCTGCCATTTTGGAAGGGTTTTCCAATCCATCGTGGATAGGATATCCAGGAACAGCTGATCGCACAAGTCGAGAGCAGACACTGGTTATGGATCAGGAACAAAGCAAGCCGTCCCTTCTGTTCTTCTAGCTCAGCTACACGACTTGTGTGTAACTCCTGCCCTGCCCTGCCCTGCAGGCAGTATCCGAATGTCACTGATCTCCGTCTCTTTCCAGCCCACTGCTTCTGGGGCTCCTGTCACGCTCTCTCCAGCTCGTCCTCTCTCCCCGCCCCTCCTTGCATTTCGATGCCTCCTAAGTCCTGAGTTCAATTCCCAGCACCCACATGGTGGCTCACAACCATCTGTAATGGGATCTGATGCCCTCTTCCGGTGTGTGTGAAGACAACTGTGTACTCTTATAATAAATAAATAATTTAAAAAAGAAAAGAAGAAAAAGAAAAAGATTTTAAAACAGGGAGGGGACGGACCCAGGAGAGTGAGATAGGCAAGCGGGCTCCAAGCTGAGGCTTAGACCTGAGGAGATGGATACAGTAGGATTCTGGGTCTCACCGGAACAGGACCCCTGAAGGGATCTGTGGGTGCTGGAGGGTGGGCCCTTCTGTTCTGCAGTCACAGTAGTCAGTCACTTACTTGAGCAGCCACGAAGAGACAAATGTTCAAAGCAGTTGAGCCCTTTCTGTACTTACACACATGAAGCACCTACATGTACCTACATATATGAATCATCACTTCAGCATGTGTCTTCTACAGTTCTTGCACATTTAATATCACCATAACCTTTCACAGCAAGGCCTGGTATCCCATGAGATGGAGATTGGAACAGAAGCCCAGAGAGATACGGGTTCTTTCATGAATGCTCCCAGCAGGTGAACCCCTAGGCCACACTGAGACTGCAGTTAGTGTTAGGACTTGAACCAGGCAGGGCCTGCCTTACCCCAGCCAGGTCTTCATCTGCCACATGGCTTTCCACGTTGAAATGAGCATTTGCTTGAATGTGAGACTTGAGTGTGCTTTTGTGCTACAGTGCTGAGGGAAACACAAAGAGTTGGGAATATAACAGTGTCTTAGGGTTTTACTGCTGTACACAGACACCATGGCCAAGGCAGCTCTTATATGGTCAACAGTTAATGGGGACTGCCTTACAGGGTCAGAGGTCAGTCCATCATCATCAAGGCAGAAGCATGGCTGGCTGAGTCCAGGCAGGCATGATGGCAGGAGGAGCGGAGAGTTCTACATCTTTATCTGAAGGTCCCCTAGAAGGAGACTGGCTCCCATGTGCTTAAGAGGGGGATCTTAAACCCCACACCCACAGTGACACACTTCCTCCAACAAGGCCACACCTCCAAATAGTGCCACTCCCTGGGCCGAGCCTATTTAAACTACCACATTCCACCCCCTGGCCCCCATAGGCTTGTTCAAACACAAGAGTCTATGGGGGCCATACCTAACCATAGCATAATAAAAAAATACACTTAGTCCAACTTCCAAAGTTCCCATAGTCTATAGCAGTCTCAACAATGCTAAAAAGTCTAAAGTTCAAAGTTTCTTTTGAGATTCATCCAATCACTTAACTGTAATCCCCAAAGCAAAACAGGAAACCAGCTGGGCAAACTCCAAAGTCTGCATCCCTATGTCTGTCTTTTGTTTTTTGTTTTTTGTTTTTGTTTTTTGTTTTTGTTTTTTTTTTTTCCGAGACAGGTTTTCTCTGTGTAGCCCTGGCTGTCCTGGAACTCACTCTGAAGACCAGGCTGGCCTCGAACTCAGAAATCCGCCTGCCTCTGCCTCCCAAGTGCTGGGATTACAGGTGTGTGCCACCGCCGCCCGGCTGCATCCCCATGTCTGATGTCAAAGTGGTCGTCCCATCTCCAACCCCTTTTCACTTTTGTTGACTGCAACAAACTTCTTTTTCCTATTTCCCTCCTGTTGGCAGCTTTTCCTGACAGGGATCCCACCGCTCTGGCATCTTTAAAATCTTGGGGTCTTCAAGTGAACTTCGACTTCGCAGCTTCTTGTTTCAATGTCTGGGATCCATACATGCTCTTCTGGGCTCCTCCAAAGGACTGGCATCACTTCTCCCTCTGCCCTTTGTAGCATGCTAGGCTCTGGTTGACTCCATTCTGCTGCTGCTGCTGGTCTTGGTAATCATCCCATGGTACTGGCATCTCCAATACACTGGGGTCTTCCGCTGCAACTAGGCTTCACCAACAGCCTCTCATAGGCTCTCTTCATGGTGCCAGGCCTCTTTGCAGGACCCCTTCAGTCCTGGGCCATTTATTTTCATTGAGGGTGCACCTTTACCAATGGCCTTCCCTGGGCTCTCACAGTGCCAAGCCTCAGCTGCTCTTCATGACCCCTTCATGCCTTCAAATCCAGTACCATCTGGGTAACTCTTACACATTACCAAGTTCAGCTGCAGTACAAGGTACAACCTTGGCTTTCTCTGCGTGCTCTCAGAAAACACTTCCCAGATTCCACCTCCGTGATGCTGGGCTCTTCTTAATCACCACTAATTTCTTAGCTCCAGCTAGCCAGCATCAATATTCCCAGTAGTCTCCTTCTCCTCTTGACTATAAAGCCAGAGCCACATGACTGAAGCTCTAAATAGTGCCTCCAAGTTGCCAGGAGTCTGCCCATCCTGGCATGGGCACACAGCGTCAGATGCTTTAAGACCGATGGTCTCCAAACACAGTTTTAAAGACTGGTGGTCTCTGGCCTTCTAGCTCTCAACTAGACTGAATGCTCGCTGATACCTTCTAAAAGATTCTGAAAACTTTCTTGCTTATTCTATATTTAAAAAATCCTGGCTCCTTTTCTCTTTAACTCTACATTATTAAACATTATTAATTCTCTGTGTTTAACTCTTTATGTGTAACTCGTTCTTACTGATCTGCGCTAAGAACTTAACTCTTACTGTTCCATGCTTCATTAAGCACTAAACTCGGAACACTGATTTGAACTTAGTATCAACATCCTTCTGTGACTCCCATTCTATGTAACAGTAACATTTTATCGCTGAGGTCATTTTCTTTCCTTTCCTTTTCCTTTTCCTTTTCCTTTTCCCTTTCCCCTTTCCCCTTCCCCTTCCCCTTCCCTTCCCCTTCCCTTCCCCTTCCCTTCCCCTTCTTTCCCTTTCCCTTCTTTCCCTTTCCCTTCTTTCCTTTTCCCTTCTTTCCCTTTCCCTTCTTTCCCTTTCCCTTCTTTCCCTTTCCCTTTCCCTTTCCCTTTCCATTTCCCCTTCCCTTCCCCTTCCCTTCCCCTTCCATTCCCCTTCCCCTTCCCTTCCCCTTCCCTTCCCCTTCCCCTTTCTTTCTTTCTTTCTTTCTTTCTTTCTTTCTTTCTTTCTTTCTTTCTTTCTTTCTTTCTTTCTTTCCTCTTTCTTACTTGTGTTTTAGTAAGTGCTAATATCTGGTGATTAACACATGGCTGTTTAGCAGCAGAGAATTAAGTGAATGGATTTATTGCTGGTGCTCCTTTCTCTAGTGAATCTGCCAGAAGCCTCTCTGGCTAAGCTTGTTAACTCTTTGTGAACCAGAGAGGAATGAAAGGAAAATAATTAAGATGCTTTATATAGGCAAATATGCGCAGACATGTACACATTCAAACATGCATACACCCACACTCTAGCCGGGCCTGACCGTCCATCAAAATCAATTCTACAATTATTTATGCACATTTACACACACCTACTCACACACAAACATATAGACAGACATATACATTTGGATGGATTGATGGGTAGATGTGGCAAACTCCCCAAGCCAAACCATTCAGCCAACAACTTCGTTTCTTTTCTCTGGTCTTTTTATACCTTCTTAGACAGAAAGTTCTTTAGAAAATGACCTCAGCTGGGCAGTGGTGGTGCACGCCTGTAATCCCAGCACTCTGGGAGGCAGAGGCAGGCAGAGTTCCAGGCCAGCCTGGTCTACAGAGGGAGTTCCAGGACAGCCAGGGTTATACAGAGAAACCCTGTCTCGAAAAACACCAAAATAAAAGAAAGAAAGAAAGAAAGAAAGAAAGAAAGAAAGAAAGAAAGAAAGGAAGGAAGGAAGGAAGGAAGGAAGAAAGGAAGAAAGAAAGGGAAAGGAAAGGAAAGGAAAGGAAAGGAAAGGAAAGGAAAGGAAAGGAAAGAAA
The DNA here is from genome assembly GCF_947179515.1 of Apodemus sylvaticus. Lineage (NCBI taxonomy): Eukaryota > Metazoa > Chordata > Mammalia > Rodentia > Muridae > Apodemus > Apodemus sylvaticus. The sequence goes on from NC_067492.1 coordinate 10,096,325, forward strand.
ATGACCTCAGCGATAAAATGTTATTGTTACATAGAATGGGAGTCACAGAAGGATGTTGATACTAAGTTCAAATCAGTGTTTCATTCTAATATGCTCATTGTAAGTTCAAAACAACAGTTTTTACATGGCCTTGCCTTATCATAGTGCAAACCTGTGGCTTCATCCTTTAACCTAAATGTTTTTCCTTGAACAGGAAATTGTCCCAAGCCTATTTCTCTTTTTAGTGTGATTATGAAAGCTCATTGTATTTCTGATTATGCATACTTACTATCATGAGGAGTGGGCATATTCTAGTCTTAATTCTAAGTTTACATCTTTCTAGCAACTAAGACAATCTCTAAAAATTTTCTTCCTAAAATTATTTGAATCAAGTCAGGAATTCTATAGAATCATTATCAGTCTATACAGCATCACTACAAGATAATACATCTTTGTTGGTCTGCAGAACTCTGCTCAAAAGGGTGGGTTATACCTAGTGAGTGTTATATATTTAATAGTAACAACAGGAAAAGCATATTAATAACAGGAATCTTTCCTCAGATTTAATCTTCCCAGCCTCGCCTAGGGAAACAAATCCATCATAGATTGTAGTCCATGGTGGAACCATGTCAGGAAGGTGAGACCTGCTGGATTTTAGCTTCTCCTCGATGGCTCTCGGCACAAATCGTGCCTCTCCTAGGGTCACGCATATTCAAACTACCACAAACAGACACCATCTCCACCATCAGCCCATTCCATGCTTTAATACTCAGTTCTGCTACATCAGCCAGTGGATAAAGTGGGGACGTGATGGCGTCAGTTGACTTACCAAGGAAAATGTGTGGGCGGGAGGACAGTCTACATTTGACCCTGGTGACCCTAAAGCTCTTTCTTTATTCTCCTCTCTGAGGTGAGGTGTCTAGAGCTCTCCTCTTTCTGGAGGCCATAGGTGAATATTGTCTTTTTTCCCCAGCTGGGTACCAAAGAAAGAAGCTGCTGAGACCTTACCAGGGGAGAGGATATTCAACAGACCTCAGAATGGATAGAGCGAGCCAGACCCCGTGGCACAGGCTTGCGAGCCAAGCTATTTGAGTAGCTGAGGCAGGAGGATTGCGCAGTACAAGTCTTACTTGGGCTACAGGATGAGCTCAAGACCAGCATGGGCAGTTTAGTAAAACCCTGAACCCACATAGAGGTGAGCACAGCTCAGTGGTAAACAACCTGCCCAGCATATGAGAGAGAGGCTCTGGGTTCAATCTCCAGTCTAGGAATAAAGTAAAACAAAGTGAGCGTCTTAGGGGTTTCATTACTGTGAAGAGACACCATGACCAAGGCAGCTCTTATAAAGGAAGAACATTTAACTGGGGCTGGCTCACAGTATCAGAGGTTCAGTCCATTATCGCCATGGAGAGGAGGTATGCCAGCAGGCAGGCAGATGTGCTGGAGAAGGAGCTGAGGGGTCTACATCTGGATCTGCAGGCAGTAGGAAGAGACGGTGACATACCATCCAGGCTTGAGCATCTAAGACCTCAAAACCAGCTCTCCCAACCCCTTACCCCACCCCCGCCACCAATGACACACTTCTTCCAACAAGGCCACACGTCCTAATATGAGCCTATGAGCCCATAGGGCCATTTTTTAAATTCAAATTACCACGGTGGTAAAAGTACAGTGATTAGAACTGTAAGCTAAGAGCTGTAAAACACAACAGAAATCTCAGCGAGAGGCCCAGTAATATGGGGTATTTAGTGTGTAACAGTGCGTTATTGAGGAAAACCTTCAATAAACCACTGGCTTTGCTGAAGTGACCCCAGAGGCCAGAAAAAGGTGCCAGATCCTCCAGAATTAGGGTTAGAGGTCGTTGAGAGCCAGCTGGATGTGGGTGCTGGGAACTGAATTTGGGTCCTCTACAAAAGGAGCAAGTGCTCTTAGCTACACCGCGCCGTCTCCCTCAGCCCAGCTTTCCTACTGTTTAAACCATATAACCAACTGTTTCTGGTGGAAAGGGGAGTAAGATGACTTTTTGTCATCAGTAACCTTTCCTTCCAATCACAGAACCTCCAGCAACTTTCAAAAGCAAGAACCCATGCATCAGAAACGCAGCAGCCTGCTGCCCCCTCCTGCTTCCACAGTCTCCCATGTAGACCTTGTGCCAGCATCCCCGAGGCAAGATGGACTCTGCTGGTGACAGCCAGCATCTTCTATAGTTGTCTTCCTTTTTATATACTAGCTTGTCCTTGAGCCACTGACTTCTAGAAGGAGAGCTTGTTACTGTCATTAGGAAATGGAATTTGATGTTGCTGGCAGTGCAGCCTGAGGAGACCTTGCAGCCTTGGGGGTCCTTGACATCCACCACTGAAAAGAATTTCAGATCCAGTCTTAGGCAGTTAGCGAGTTTATTGATGAAGAGGAGCTCTTGAGAAGAGCCCTCTCAAGGCACAGAGGAGGAGCACTTGAAGCCCTTTCAATGCACAGAAGGGACTCAGCTGCAGCTCTGTGCACGACTAGGGGCTGCATTTAGATGGCAGGGAAGCTATGAGCAGGTGCGATCCTGTTCCAAATCCGTGGAGTTGTGTCCTTGAAGGCGAGCCTCCACAGGGAGGATGCAAGGAGAGGGAAGGGTAGGAGACAGAGCGAGAGCACTCACTCCAAGGTTCTTGCTTCGGTGGAGTCGTGAGGAAACTGGTGTGAAGGCCCAGGTCGCATCATAGCAATCTTGGGTGACATTTCTCAGAAGTGGGAGGAAGGGCTATAGTTCTTTTCACAGATGGTCTGATCAGTTATGTTGAAATGTCTGGGTATGAACCACTGGGAGACAGAAATCATACCCAAAGGCGAATGGAGCCCCAAGGAGCTGTCCTGTCTCCAGTTCGTGGTTACACAAGTCTTGCGTGTAATTGGAAGAAATTATCTGTGTTTTTTGGGAGAAAGGACAGAGTTGGACGCCAACCTTGGACTGTACACATTAGAACCGAGATGCCCGAGGCTTTCAGTGATTTAAAGTGAAATACAAATGGAGTGCTGTGTCTGAGAAACACAACCCTGCAGGCCACACAGGAGGCGGTGCACACTTTTAATCCCTTTAATTCTAGCACTCAGGAGGCAGAGGTAGGTAGATTTCTGAGTTTGAGGCCAGCCTGGTCTATAGAGAAAGTTCCAGGACTGCCAGGACTACAGAGTAAGAGTAACCCTGTCTTGAAAAAAGCAACCCCATATGTGTATGTGTGTGTGTATGTATATATTTGTGTATATATATGTAAATAATATATATGTATATGTAAATGTATATATAATTTTCTGAACAAAACTTCATTGTTAAAACAAACACAGTTTTCTCAGCATCCATGACATGTCTAGAACTGATTTCCCAGTACATAGAAGGTGATAAGGCCTAAGGGAAAAGACTCCACACAGTAGGAAAATGGGGAAAGGAGGTGGCCAGAGCCTTCTTTTTGGATTTGGTTTTTTTGAGACAGGGTTTCTCTGTATAGCCCTGGCTGTCCTGGAACTCACTCTGTAGACCAGGTTGGCCTCGAACTCAGAAATCCGCCTGCCTCTGCCTCCCAGAGTGCTGGGATTACAGGTGTGCGCCACCACCGCCCGGCTAGCCAGAGCCTTCTTAAAGGAAGAAATTAAAATGGCCCTTAAAACATAAGAGCTGGCCCCCATCCCCCAGTCCTCCCCAGGTTATAGACTCTAGGCCTCCTTGAGACCTTGAAGCCACGTGCAGTTGTCTCATGTAGATGACAGCAGGGCTTAGGTGGTGGCAAACGACACGTAGCACACATCATGGAACACGTACATCAGTTAGATAACAGCAGCAAAACCAAACCACCACCCTGGCCTAGTCTTACACGTGTGAGAACTTAAGAGCCAGAATTAGATTTTTTACTTAATACTTCTTTGTAGCAAAATCCACAAGCTCCAGTAGAGGGGGGTATTGTTACATGAATAGAAAGCTGAAGAAGCATGCCTGTAGCCAGTGCCCACCCTGGAGCGGTGTGTGTGTGTGTGTGTGTGTGTGTGTGTGTGTGTGTGTGTGTGTGTGTGTGAAGATGCTACCCCAGAGAAGGCTGTCACCTGGAGAGAGGACTCCACCCCGCAGACTGCATATCTCAAATAGGCGACAAGTCCCTTGCAGAGCACACCCGGGGATTCATACCTGAGGTCAGAGCCCTGAAGGTCCAGCCACGCCCCCGAGTCCATCATCTGGCAGCCAAGCCTCCAACCTTCTAGCCTCTGTGTTCCAGATTCAAACTGAAACCCTGGGTCAGATTCAGTCAGGACAGGGAGTGCTGGGCTGAAACCCCGACTTAGGTCCTTGTCTTAGGATCTGAAAATGGAGTTTAAAGATTGTTCTAGCTTCATTTCCGTGTTGCCGTGATGAAGTACGCTGACAAACAGCAGCCAGGAGAGGAAACGCGGGACTTGTTTCTAGCTCAGGGTGCTGGTGCTGGGTACAGCTCATCGCGGCCTGAAACAGCCGTCAGCGTCTGTAGGCAGCAGCAGAGAGAGAAGCGGATACAGGCGGGCACAGGGCACACACGTGCTCAGCTCAGCTCAGCTCAGCTTTCTCTCTCTATTCAGGACCCTGTACCTAGGGAATGGTGCCGCCCATAGTTGCCGAGCCTTCCCACACCAGTTAACAATCAAGCTAACTCCCCGCCCCCAACCTCTGACTTGCGCACAAGGCCAATTGCATAGAGAATCCCTCATTGAGGCTCTCTTCCCAAGTGATTCTTCCCAAGTGATGTATATAAACTGATACTAGGACTGCTCTATGGTATGGTTAAGGCTTTTATTGTAGATATGAGGGGAGGGGGAGGGGGAGGAGGAGGGGAAGGAGTAAAGAAGGGGGAGAGGGGGCGGGAGAGGGAGAGAGGGAGGGAGAGGGGGAAGGGTTGGTAGAAGGGAGGGATAGGGAGGGGAGGGGGAACAAGGGAGAGGAACGGGGGTTGGGGAGGGAGGGGAGGGGGAACAAGGGAGAGAAACAGGGTTGGGGGAGAGAGGGGAGGGAGGGGGAGGGGAACAAGGGAGAGGAACGGGGTTGGGAAGGGGAGGGAGGGGGAGGGAGGGGGAGGGGGAACAAGGGAGAGGAAAGGAGTTGGGGGAGGGAGGGGAGTGGGAGGGGGAACAAGGGTGAGGGGTGGGGGAGGGGGAGTGAGAGAGCACAAGAGAGCTGCAGTGGGCGTATCTGAAATGGCAGGGCTGTAAGGAGAATGGGTGGTTTTGGAGAAGTGGAGAGTATAGGGTGGGGGAGGAGGCTGCCCAGTTTTGTTCCCATGCAGAGAAGTTGGGGAAACACATAGGCACAGTAAGGCTACACCCCCAAGATCTTTGTCTCCAAGGGCCTTGGGGGAATTATTTTGCACATGGCCCACCACACCCTCTTGTTGGTTGTCTTTGTTTGTTTGGTTGGTTGGCTGGTTCTTGTCCGTGGTCAGGTTTGGCACTCCGGAGGAATCCTGGAATGGGGCCCTGTTCTTTCCTGCTACGAGGCTAGCATGGACTTTGAGAAACAGTAACAGCTGCTTGTGAGGTAGAGGAGCCTAGGGACCAGCATACACTTTGGTATAGAAGTAGACACCACAGGAAGCCAATTGTTCCTTCTGCCAGCGATGAGAGAAATAGCTCCTTTTGGTAGAAGGGACACAGCTTCCCGAATTCCTGAGGAATGCTGTCTTTTGTCTAACCACTATAGTCCAGGTTAAGCCCATTTCTGGATATTTGGACTGCCTTTTGAAATTTGGGAAAATAAGAGTCTCCTTTAGACCTGACAGTAGTAAGCTGTCA